>NC_051436.1:11590650-11643707 GCF_001649575.2 Kryptolebias marmoratus
GACCTTCAGTACCAATCTACCAACAGTTGGCTGAACGGACGCTCTCCTCCCCATCCTCCGTCCGATCATCTTTTCATCTTTGCTCCCTCTGCCATTTCTTTTGCTCAATCTTTCTTCTTTAATTGATCTTCAATTTTTCTTACCAAGCCATAAAACAAGTATCTGATTGAGATGCTTTGGGGGGAGGGTATGTGTGGATTAGACAACAGGAGTAATGGTTACAGACAGGGCTGCCACCCAAAATGCGTCCATGTTATCGGATTCAAGCTGTTAAGTATGCATTAGTGTGGTGGTTCTTGACCTTTTTGGCTGTCCTTAAAGTGAAACACTTCATCCTCCTACAGATTTCACAGTCGGGAAACATGCTTCATTTTACGGTTTGAGTTTTGAAGCATTTTTAATTAAGCATTGGGGGGTATCTGGGTAACTAATTCTATACCTCTTATGGAATTACAGCTTATAAAAGGACAAAAGTAGTCGTATCTTTAAAAGAACTGATGGACAGTTTAGTGTATCTTTTAATTGCCAGTTAGAGCTGCTCTAACTGTATACTCTCCCCCCTGCTGATAGTAATCCATACACTCTGTTCTTCATTGTTTATGTGCTCCCTTTATATGTAATTACTTTGTCCTGATTGGAGTAAAATCTCCCATGAAGGGGGGATTGGATCTGCCATCTCTGTCTCCTTCCGCCTCCTCTGCCTGTTGGAGACGGCAGTGGCAGCCAGGACGTGATCAGCTTGTGGTTCTGTTTGCGTTTCTTTGTTTTTCTTTGCTGGGATGACCCATCTGGTAATTTTAATGCTGATGAGTTTAAGTGCTTTGGGCTTTGTTTCACCTCATGTTCCAGGAAAGCACCTGAATTGGAGAGGCCTGCTGTGTAGTTGGCCTGTCTTTTTGAATTTGATTGGCCTGCAATTAACTTTAGTTTCTTTCTTTTTGGGGTTAGTTATCGCTGTAAAAACACAAGATTAAATAGACAATGTTTGGAACATCATTTTAGAGAAACACAGAAATTTGCTGGGAAATGATAACAGAGTAATGGCGAACCAAGAACACAGGTGTGAGGTCGTTTTCAACAAGAGTTCAACAAAGACGTGGAAAAGGCCAGAGTCTGCTGACTGTTCAGATTCTTGAGCAAAGGTTATTCAAACATTGTGAAACTACCGTTTCGTGGGACCGTCCAGCATCATACCATTTATATTTTACCTGTCTTCGTATGGTCTTAGTTCCACTACTGTTATTAGTTAGTTACTGCCTATTCCGTCGGAACTGCCAACAAAAGTTCATCCAGGGTTCTTGATGACTCCCAACTCAAATCGAATGTTTCTGTCCACATGCCCTTGGATTAATCCATTTTCTCTCTCATTCTTTCTAACGAGCCTTTTTTCTGCTTAATTAACATTAGCTGAAGCCCAATTGTGCCGGAGTGCTATTCAGGTCATGAATAAACTAGGGACTGCAACTAGTTTCTTTGCATTCTGGAGACTGTTGAGTTCCTACATATTCACCCTGGCTTATTGGATGCATTGTCTGCAGACGCGTGTGTGGGAGTGCATGTGGTTTCTTAATGAAAAGAGAAATGCTAATGGTAGTAAAACAGTGATTTCTTCAGCTGATTGGATGTAATGGATGGTTCTCAGGGCTCGTTTATAATTGATGAGGATGTCTCTTGGATGCCCCCGCCACTGTTGCGTGCTACTGGGTGCATGTGTGTGTGCGTACGTGCGCGTGCGTAGTGCCGTGCCCTGGGTGGGGGGGCCCGGAGACGCCGGAGAAGTCTGCCTCTGTTGTTTCTGAAGTAGCTCATGTCAATTCCTATTAAGAGAAGCACGCTCCGCCTTCTCCATTATGTATGACTGTGGCTTGTGGGGAAGAATAGTGTCAGATTCCCTCATCAAATTGAAAGAAAACAAAGGCACGATTTAATTGTTTGCAAAGGGAGAATAAGATGATTAAATCAAATTGTTTTTCCATTCCGCTCGACGCAACAGAAAGAGACGGAGAGAACAGGAGCCTTTCACGGCGCGGGAATCTCAATAAAAATGTTAGTCTTGTCCGTTAAAGTTTTCCCAAAGACCGCAATGTGAAATGTCCCTGACTGTGAGGGTAAACAAAAACAGACAGTTTAAACAGCAGCACCTGATTAAATCTTCTAACCTGCATTCAGGCAGATAGCCAAGGACATTCAGGTGCTAAATGCTGCCTGTTCAATATTGTTTACCTTAAGAAGTGCTTTTCACTGGTCTCCTCCAGTGCCATTGCTACCAAAGTATTTTAATATTCTTGCTAGTGAGCAAAGATAGAGTGGATAAACATTAATTTAAGGCGCAGGTCAAATAAAAAAAGTCTTTTTATGGAAGTAAATTCATTCTAAGATGATATGTCGAACTGAGTGCGCCGTAACAGTCTACTGTGGAACTTTATGCCCGTGTGTTAACACTTGGTGTCGTTTGAGCTCATGTAAAGAAGACAAAGAAAAAAAAAACATTTCTGACATCTCCACTGCAGCACACCTGCGCAAACCTGGAGAGCTATAGGCCGTAAACCTGCAGATTACCTCGGGGCTCTGCAGGGTCTCCCATCACTCCTACACAACCCCCCGCAGTTAAACACATCTCACTCGCTGGCTCCTTCTTATTTTTCTCCATTTCCATCCTGTTGTTATGCTTTCATTTTGCATCATCAGACTCCCTTGGCATTGTAAGCGCTATCACATTTTTTCCACTCGGTCTTCTTTCACTTCAGTTTTTTTTTTTTCTTTCCCTCCTCCTTTTACAAAGTCTTGTGCCAACCTGATGCTTCATTCCAACTCTCGCTATCCTTGGCATTCCCTAGCTTTGACAAATTAAATAACAAAAAAAAAATTATAAATAATAAAAGCATTTCCAAAAAAAAAACGGAAGGACTAAAGGTCAGACTGCAATTAAAATTTGTTTGTTGAGAAATAATTATGTACTTAAAGAGGGGGGTGTTGTTTTGGCGGTTGACAGAAAATATGGTGAACATTCAAAAACATCAACTTTGACAATGTTTTTATGAAAAAAAACAAAAACAAATTAGGATAAAATGCAATTCTGAATATATGTCATATATAAAACATCTTTAGAAGGTATTTAAAAAAGTAAATTTTATAATAAATGCTTTTTAAAAAAAATCTATGATATGGTTGTATAACACCTTACAGTTATACCTTACATTTAGGATTTATATGAATTATGTTACAAATTAAGTAACCAAGTACTCCTTTTTCCTAAAGTTGACCCAACAGCCAGTAAAGGAGAAAGGACACAGTGAATGAATGAAACCAAGAAAATTAACAACACGTTTTGCAATGTAACTTTAAACTTATGTTTCATATTTGTGGGCCCCTTTTTCACAAGCGGTGGTCACATTTATAAATCATAATCTGGTTGCATGGTGGAACCATAATAACTTGGGAAAAAAAAAAGAACTTCCTGTAAAAACATTATCAGCACACAATTTCATTGCTATTTAATCTAGATCTAAAATCTAAGCCTTTAGTTACAAATGACAAGAACACAAGAAATAAATACAGAAAAAGTTGTGAAAAGAACAAATGTATGTGAAGGGGTTTAATGTTTTTGTTTTTTTTATTATTCGGTGAATTATTTCTTTGTAGCAGGCTCAAGAATTGCAGACTTGCCAAAAAAAATGTGATCTTATGAAAGGAAACAATAAAATGGAGATCACAGTGTTACCTTTCCCTCGGCCTTCTTTGGAAACCTACTGCGGTGTCAAAGATTTTGTAAATGTAATTGGTATGAGTTCCACAAAATGCGATTTAAGCGGAGCCAGGAGGATTTGCCCGTAAGTGGTAAAAAGAAGGTAAGGCCCGAAATATATGAAAAAGTCAGGAAATGATAAGATCAAAAAAAAAAAAAAAAAGTTTGAGCAATGATGTGAAATTGGAGTTGGAATGGCAAATAAAGCAACATTTTACATTTTCTGACAACATTACCGTTCTGGGTGCTGACTTCCAGACGGATATCAAATTTGTTCCCGAGTGGTGAAATGTCTTCATGATCCACTAGCTCCCCTCAAATTGAATCTGGCCTGCTCCTTCCTCTGCTGATAATAAGGGAAAAGGAGGGGTAGGGGCGGTGCGGTGGGGACTGTCTCAGATTTTAAATGATAGCAATATAAATGTGCACATCTACAGCAGTCACAATTTCCTGTGCGACAAAACACGTTTCGTGGCTAGATCATTCGTGTGAAGGATATTTTCTCCCACTGCTTTCATGTAATCAGGGTGAATAGAGAGCAACAGTTAGTACTTACTAATCAAGAAAAAATTGATAGGTACTTAGAATTTACAACATGTTGGAGAGTTCAGGTAAATAAAAGAAGGTTCTTTGTAAAGCCGCGTGTCAAACATTCAGATGCGTTACCAAGTATTTTTAGAATCCGAATATAAAATGGCCTTACATCTGGTTCAAGCTCGGACCGAGAAAGACCTCAAGCTGTCTTTCTGTGCAGTCCGGTCTGTCGGATTCGGAGGAATTCCAGTGCTGTTGCCTTGTCCGTGTACACTCCAGTTGTATCTTGTTTGCTGTACAGTACTGCTGTGGGTGATCATGTGGAACCCAGACTCTAGCGCTGGCCGTGTTGTGTGTGCTGTCATCTCAGATGTGCACAGAACATTGAGAAGTCACAGATCACTACCCCTCAGGGAGATGGAGTTTGTGCGCTTTAGAGAGCGAGGAGAGTGTTTGGGTTTGTGTGTGTGGCAGAGAAAGAAACAGAAAAGAAGGGGCTGGTTGTTATTTTACTACTCACGTACTCCTCTACTACATCCTTCAGTCATGCTGTCACCAGCCCCGCTTGGCACTATTACCTGACCGAGTCAAGCCTCATGAGAGCTTTACCTGACCAGATAGTCACATGAGCACATTATCTGACCAATTAAAGCCTGTAATAGGGAGGCTGCCAATATGTTAACAGATATTATCGATTTTGTGATGCACATCTTGTGCTTTGGGGTTCTTGCAGCTCCCATTGTTCCAGTTTGTATATTTTCAGTGCAAAACATGTATTAGACTCACAAGTCTATGTTATTGCTAAAAGTCTACAGAAATACAGTAAAGTTTTTGGATTATATAATTTGTTTATGCCATTGATGCTTTTTGGAAATGTTACTTTTATAAGACGTCTTTGCAGCCACATTAGACTTTCTTTATTAGAAGCTTTTACACACTAACAACACAACTTAGCATAGCCTTGGAGATGTACAGCAAAACATTGCAGAGCACAACATAGCATATCAAAATGTATAACATAACACAAGAAAGCATAATACAAAAAGAAAACAGCTCATCATGGCATAAAATAACTTAGCATAACACAACATACCTGCATAATGCAAAATAACAAAGATATGAGTAGGTAACAAACCAAACTGAGATATTAACAGCTAAGAACACAACTTCATAAATGAACGCTAATCTTATTTTGTGTCATAATGGTCATTTAAAAATGTTTTTTTTCTTTCATATTTTGCTTCCAAGCAAACATACTTTTGTGAGCTTTCTGTAAGAAATTGCTTCAATGGTTCTCCAGATTTTCTGAAGCCTTTTTGTAGTTTCTTTTTTTTTGCCTTAAAAAATAAACATATCCAATGTCATTAGGTCCACCTGTATTCTGTTTACATTTAACAAAGTCCTTAAAAAGAATTGATTTTCAATAATATCGTTAAGTACCTGGCAGCTCGTCACAAATATTTTAAGTTTTTTTGTTGCATGCATGAATAATGACAAAGCCTATAGTTTGACAGACATGTATTTTTGATAGTATGACTTGAAAAAAGTTGATGAATTAACAAAATGTCTAAGAGCTGAACCACAAATGGGTTAAAAAAGCAGCCAATGTCCAAATGGAAAAAAATAAATAAACAACTAAAAGGTCATGGGAGACCTTCATAAAGGCTGATAAACTAATTCTCAAGCCAGTTTTTATTAGTTATATTGGTTCTATAGAAACAAATAACGCCGTACATTTATTTCACCGCAAGTTATATTTTTTCCCCTAAAAACTTATGCTTTATAACTAACTTGGCACAAATACAGTTTTTAAAAAGCTTAGCCCACACAAGTTATTGTTACTTAAGCTCAGTATGGTAAAACAAATTTACTACAATTTACCATTACAAATGTTTTATTTTGTCTGAAGGAAATAGTCTTGGGTCATGTTTGTGTTTTATCATTGTTAATTATCAGGTCGCTTGCTGATTGTACCAAAATTAGTTGACAAAGGTGTTACTTGTTGACTTTCTGGCACTTTTTCCTGGTGAAGTTTTAGACAGTAGCTGTCTTAGTTTTGGGACATTTCCAGTCAGTCTACCTGACATGTCGCAGTGCTTTAAAACTCAGCTGCTGTCAGGCAAGTTAAAGCCTACTGAACTGCTAGCTGACAGCAGGAGTTTATTCCCCTTTACCAACTCAACATACAGCTATCAGCCACAATGACCACCTTCTTTATACCAAGTCGACCTCCTTTAGCCAGCCAAAAGAGCCCTAGCCACTCAGTGTGTACGCCTGCCCAGCTGTCTAATGCTAGATGTGGATAAAGGTCAAGGACATCTGTTCCCTCAGTTAGCCAATAACAGATTTGGAATCATTCTGGTGTCTGTAAGTAACAGGTTTGAGTTGAGCTGTATTTTCAGTGTGGAGTTGGGAAGTACGTAGATCCCAACAGAGAAGCAGAAGTCAGCACAACCCCAGCTGTGAAAGAGAAGTGTAGGGATTGTCTTCAAACTGCTACATCCAATTATTTTAGTCACAAACATCATTAATATGGACTTTACTATCAACAAAATCCCATTGGACATTCATATATGAGACCTCTATAAGCCTCCAGTTAAAGTAATTCCAAATTATATATTTGAAACAGCTGTATTTGCATTTTTATTTCTCCTTTTTGCTCTTCTCAAGTAACTTAGTGCTCATATTTAACTACTTATACATAGACACCAGTGTCATTTGTTCTGCCTGGAGTATGACTTGTTTTGATGAAAATTAGCTTGTACTGTATTTGTCTACTTTTCTGCCATTAAAGGGAGGTCACGTTTGTGATTGAACAGCAGGTTGTTTATAAAGGCACTGAGAGAGAATCTAACTTTTCTGCTTTACTGAACACAACAATGATTTCTTCATTTTTTCTCTGATTTACAGAGAATGAAGGTTGTGTGTGCACAGCGGTGTGCACGGCTGACCAACCTGAGGCGATGGATTTTGCTTGTCTTCTGTTAGTATTCACACCCCTGGCACTTGGTAGGCTCTGTAGCACCAGCCTGTGTTCTGGTCTGTCTGGTAACTAGATGTTAGCAGTAGGTCTTTTGGGCTCTGTGAATTGTAAGGTGTATTGTGGCAATTTGCTGTTGTGAAGCAGCTGTGATGGGAGTCAGCTCCTCTAATTCTGAGGTTCTCAACTGCACAAAGGTGGAATGCTTCCCTTTGTGCTGGGGTGAGACTTTTCCTAAAATGGAGGAGTCAAAGTCTCTAGGAGTTTTGTTCAGAAGTGATGGGAGGATGGGGCCTGGTCTGCGGTAATGATGGTGTTGCTCTGATCTGTTGTCACATTCCACTTGAAGGAGACCCATAACATGCCCAGAACTTGCTGAAGGGATTATAGATCCTGAAAGCTAATTGGTATCCCCCAGAATGAGCTGAAGAGTGTCTCTAGGAAGAAGGATGTTTGGGGTTTCTTCCTGAACCTCTTATTTCCTTGACCCAAACATGGATAAGTGGAAGAGAATTAATAAATGGACGAATAAATGGATGAAAAGTCAAATGGTGTTTGAATATCTGTGGTCAAAACATTCATTTTCACATGGGTGCTCTTAACAGGTGTTCAACTTCGCTCACTAAATTTGGCAGAACTTTATATTTTCTTTCAATTTTCTTTAAAAGGAAACATATATATATATAAAAAAGAAATTTCTGCTTTCATAACTGTTTTTGTATTGTTTAGAAAAGCACAGATTAAAGACTAACACTGTATACTGGGAATGAATTATAACAAAAAAAAAAAAGTATATTTAGATGTTCCTGGAAAGTGTATCGTAGAGTTGTGTAGTTTTATTGTGTATTGAAGCTCACATTAATACACAAAATTGCATAATTCATTTGGTAGTTTTACAGCATAAACAAAATATGAGAGGGGAGTCTGCTGGGCGCCTGCCTCCTGGGTGCCTCTCTTGGAAGTGTTTTAGGCACGTCCCACTGAGAGGAGACCAAGGAGCAAACCCAAAACTTGCTGGAGGGATCATATATCCTCTTTGGTTTGGGAAAACCTTGGGATCCCCCACAAGGTCTGGAAAGTTGTGGTGGGAAGAGGGATGTCTGGGTTTTTCTCCTGGATCTGTTGCCTCTTCG
The DNA here is from genome assembly GCF_001649575.2 of Kryptolebias marmoratus. Taxonomy (NCBI): domain Eukaryota; kingdom Metazoa; phylum Chordata; class Actinopteri; order Cyprinodontiformes; family Rivulidae; genus Kryptolebias; species Kryptolebias marmoratus. The sequence goes on from NC_051436.1 coordinate 11,599,043, forward strand.
ACCCTTCCATGGATGAGCACAAGAGGATATGGATGGATGGCCTTTGACAGATACCAACCAGTCTTATCAGACTGATATGTGTGGAGGCTGGTTGGACACTTCAGACTCTTAGAAGCCATCTTTTTTTATTTTTCTGGCCCCTTCTTTTTCTCTGTGAAATGGCTGGAAAAGCTAATCATTGACCACTTTGCCTGAATGTGATCTGGGATTTAGGTGTTGAAATGAAAAAACTGCACAGAAAAAACACACTTGACTGATAAATCAGCTTTTAGGTTGTTGACTACTATCATCAATAATAAACCTAGAACATTCCAAACAATACCCAAACCGGTGGCATGTAAAGATTTTTTTTCATCCGTCTTCAGCTGTCCAGTAGTGTGTAATGCGCACAAATAGACACGCATTGACAATAGAAACAGGGCAGGGATGGGTTTTTACATGACTGCGAACACAAGATATGACTAATCACTTTTATACGCCACCAGTCTATTCCAGGCCAAGGGAGCCTATCACCGAATAATCAGGGAAAAACGGAGCGCGCAAAGGAGGCTCCTGTCACCAGATATTCGGGTGGAACCTAATATTTGCATAACTGTGTGTCAGATAAGGGGGGGGGAACCATTATAGCATGACACAGACATAACCCGTGGGCATGTAGACGGCAAGGCATTATGGGGGCCGATTGGGAAGGATGTGCGTGTGTGTGTGGTGATTCCATTAAAGATGGAGAGCAGATGCAGAGGACTGAGAACTTGCCGGGGAAAGTGTGTCAGAGCTTTCATGCAGAAACTCGGCAAGAATTGATCTGGTTTTACATACAAAGAATAATGAGCAGTTTATGACATCAGTTCTGCTTCATGTGGTGGAAAACGCCCAGGAAAGACAGTGTGGTTTGCACATGGTTCAAAGTATTGTATTGAAAACTTTGCAAGCCTTAGAAACATAATCCCCTTAACCCGATGGCATTATGTTTCTCGAGTGTTTTACTCTCAAAGGCTGATCTTTGCTTTAAACCCCCTTTCGTTTAAGGAATTATATATAAAAAAAAGAAAAGGTTCTGCAGCAACTAACTTTAAGGTTTCTGTCACAGCAAATGAGAGACGCGGAGAATTATCAACACGGGCGGCTTTCAGCATGTCACCTCTTCTCTCAGTATGCAAGTGCATGATTCTGTCTAGACAATGGTCGACAGGCAGCTGCCTCCGAGTCTGTGCACACACATATGACTCTCCCCACCAAAGTATTCCGTCCCTTTCATCTTGAGCAGTTGCTGCGCAGGACCAAAACTAATAGACGCGTGTGTTTGGCGTATCAATCAGGCGGGATGAACAGGAAATCAATGCAAGCAGGCGAACATTTAGAGGAATCTGACACATATAATCTAAACTGGGTGGATTTCCCTTTCATGACCGCAAAGATGTCTCAGGGAGATGGCAATGCAATGAGTCAATTTTAGCTGCCACAAACATAGCCATTCTTGACATTCCTCTTCTTCTACTTGTCTTTTTTGTGTGTTTCAGCCCATTTACCTGAGCAAAGTGATACCATTTTACAGGGAAATTAGTAAGATTATGCTGGTAACTAGCAAATCAGTCTGCATTTGGAAGCTTAAAACAATAGCTTAAATCCTGTGCTTTGAAGTATGATTCTATGAAAAGGTTATGAACAATAATATCTTGTCATACATAGTTCTTTGAACTAACTCAGTATGGAGAAACTCAACCCAACAACGTGTAAGCCTCAATAGATTTGTGAGGCCTCGATCACAACTGAACTCTGGATCAAGATTCACTTCAGAGAAATGGTGATAACCAGCACAGCAGGGACTAAAACATAAACTGAGCTGGTAAAAATATGCTCTTTTGCTCTTTTAGTTTACCTGTAAAAATTTGAATTTGAAAATGACAGAAAAACCCAACTTGGTCTAGATTTAAGTTGTTAGTTTTGTTGTTGTTGACATGACAAATAGTGTATTTTTTAATTAGGCGATATGACAGTAAAACTATTTGCTTTCGGTTAAATGTATGGTTTAGGACTCATTCAGCTAAGGGTGGGAAATCAAACATACTCAATGTACTGCCCATTCTTCCATGTGAGATGTTTTAAAGGTTTGTGTGGTCTGTAAAAACTTTGAGTTTCTCCCAGACTCTCCAAAAGCCCCAGTCACAGGTGACAGTACACTTCCATGCCAATCCAGAAAATTCTCCTACTCACATCACATTTTAGTCCCTGAACAGAAAAAAAAAACTAAAACAGGGCTAAAAACAAAGGAAAATAGACAGCCCAACAGTCGTTAACAAGCGTTCAGCAAACAACTCGCTTCTGACGAAAGACAGCATGGGATCTGTCATCCAACAGTGGTTCAGATTTCAGAAGTAAGACATTGAACAAAACCTGATTATCTGCAAAACAGGCCTTGAAAGCACTGGCATGAAGGGAAGCTATACTACAAATTTGTTACACCACCTGAAATGTCATCTACCGCTTAACAAAAACGTTATAAATTATTGATGCACACATATCTCAGTGAAGACCCAACATATTGCAGTGTACAGTATAACAGGCCTCTTGAAAAACCTTGAAATATTGTGATATATGATGAATTTTGAAAAAGCCCGAAAAATACCATGATATATATTATTTGTCCTAATAAAGCTCCAAAAGATTGTGATACATGTTTTAGGCCATGTCGTCCAGCCCTGCATGTAACCTTACAAATCCTACTGAAGTAAAATCTGATCTCTTTTAGTTAAGAACATTAAGATTATATGGGTCGGTAATTTTTACAGAAAATTCCAAATGTAGACTCCTTTACGACTCTCTTCATCCCCGTTTGCGTCTGCTCATCCCAGATGAATGCACAACAACACAGCTTCTTTTACAGGCTCCAAACATGGCATCTGAGACCCATCAACACAAAGGCAGGGAGTAAACAATAATTAATGAGACAAAACTTTTCTGTTGTGATGACAACAAAGCAAGGGGATGAAAGGGAAGAGGGAAACATCTGGAAAGTCGGATGAGGGCCTTTCAACTGGGACAGGAGATGAAACCCCTCCTGCCTTCCGGGCAAATTAACAAATGCTTTAAAAAAAAGAAAAAAAGTCTCGGAGAATACATTTTTTATCGAGGGGGCGGGTGGAGGTGGGGTGGGGGTGGCACTTTTTCAATGGGGACCCCTTCCACTACTCTGAAGGTTTTCATCACTAAACAAAGAGAATCTGTGAGCAGTGCTTTAGAGCAATCTGGGTCTAAATTTAGATAGGGAATGATCCACGGGCGCAGACAGTAATCAGATAATTAGGAAAGCAAATTAAAATAGACCGATACTCTCTGCTTGCTGGAAGCCATGTTTAAATTCTGCCTTTTACCCCCCTACACTTTTCTTCCATTTCTTATTCTTTCTACTCTGTTAACTGCTCTCATGTCCCTCTGCACCCAGAGCTACATCAGCGCAATCAATACCGAGGTACATTTTCACAGCACATCTTCACTTGGACAGATTAATGGATCAGTGTCTGTGTGGATTTTGTGTGTGTGTGAGTGTAAGCTAAAATGATGTGGTGCTTCAATTAGACCGTACACGGCTCTGTGCGGCTGTGGCCCGTGGCATTATTTCCACCGTCTTTGGTCAAAGTCGTGGGGTCAAATCTCGCAGATTCCCGCCTTAGGCTGAACATAAAGATTTTTTGTACGGCATACTCCTGCTTCCAGCTCCAGGCCCAAGGAAGCAGAACCAAAACACTATTGGTGTCCATCTTGGGACGCCTTTTGCGATTTCCTGCAGTTGTGTTTTCTTTGCATGATAACTGCTGTCCTGTTACTCTTATTTTTATTCAGACTTGTCTTTAAAATCTCCTCCAACTGCCTGAAGTATTTGCTTGTTTTTGTATTCCAGTTTGTAATTTTTTAGAACCACCTATTAGCTTTGTTTCTGCAATTTGAATTTTTTATTTTAATAAGTTTCAAGTTTTTTGTGCCCTTGGACTTTGCTTTCTTTAGCAAACAAACAATAATGCGGTTAATAGAAACAAGCAAAAGAAAACAACTTGAACATATATGAATCAGTGAGCAACAAGACTCTATATGAAATTATGGCCCAAATCCCAACTCAATCATTGTCTTTTTATGATGTTACAAGGACTCATAAAACTTTCATTTAATGTTTGCACAGTCTGATTGGAACACAGTGACAAATGTCCTCAGCTGATTCCAAAACAGCCACAAAAAACAACACAGTAATCTCATGTGAATGAATTGGATTGAGAGCTAGAGGAAACCCATGGATTGAGGGCTGGTTTTTAGTTCTAGGTTGATGTTGCCATCTCTCATCATTTTTATCCCATGTTAATGTTATTGTAACCTTCTGATTTCTGTTGGAAATGGATTATTTATTTGTACATTTCTGCATTTAGAAATCTAGAAATAACTTACTGTTTGCATAACATAAATTTATTGTGGATCTAGGAACATTCTGTGCGAGGTGCTGCGAGAGTGTAGTTCACTTTTAAGGGCTATTGGGTCTGAGATTAACCAAAACCAGAGCTGTGTCTGCATTTGCAACACAAAGTTGAGCTTGCTCCCAGTGTAGGTTGGACACTCGTCTCCAGGGGTGCCCCTTGTCTCCAGTCCTGCTTTTGGTGCTCATGGACAAGATATTAAAGTGTATTTGCAGAGAGGAGGATAGTTTGGGAACCTCAGGGTCTCATCTCTGCTTTTTGCAGAAGTAGTAATGCTTGTGTCTTCAGTGTGGACCAGTTCCACAACCCAGCCATGGTTCTCAACCAGTAAAAGGTGGATTGTTCGCTTTGACTCAAGTGGTTAAAGTTTCTTCATCTTACCATCACTTTTGTTCACTAGAGTTGAAAATAGAGTGAGAAATTGATCAATGAGTCGGATCTTCATCTGCAACAAAGCAGGGGGTGCTCTGGTTTTTTTGGTTGAGTTACTGGTTCATCTGGGTTCAAGCCCTCTCTTATGGTCATGAAGTATAGATCATGACCAAAAGGAAAATATGCTGGATATAAGCAGCTGAAATGAGCTTCTCCTGTAGCGTGGTCGGGCTCAGCTCTAGCGATAACAAGAAGCTCCATCAACAACAAAGCATCCTGGACGCCTCCCTTTGGAGGTTTTCTAGACATGTCCCATTGCTAGGAGACTAAGGCAGAACCAGAACTTGATTGAGGAATTATATGACATTTCTGGCTTGGGAAGGCCTCAGGACTCAGGTGTCTTTTAGGAAAAGCTAGAGAACTGTTACCATCATGACCCAACTTTGGATAAATGGATTAAATACTTGACCAAATTTTACAAAAAATAATGAAAAACTCATTGCCTTTTTTATTTTGTTCATAGCATCAACTACCATTTTTAGGGACAGTACCATCATGAGCAAGTTGTTTTGGAATCTACTCACAGATACACTTTTTGTAATGCTACACAATATACTGGGTTTTATTGATTCATTTCTTGCAGTTGAGTACAGAAAAAAGTGCATGTCTTGAATAAAGCAAGAAACTAAAGATAAACTAAACAAAAAAAAGCCCTGTCTATAGAGCCTCTTCATTTTGCCTCCCTTTTCCTTCACATACTTTAAACACACTGCGTGCATCATAAAAGTGTATTCTATTTACCGTTCCTATGTTGACATTTGAGAGTTGACCTTTGAAATCAAACGTTCGTGTAGGCAGGGACCAGGGATGGCATTAATGAGGGAATTTGGCACACTGTGTCGATTTAAAAGTCCATTAACTTTGCAGAGCTCTCTGCATACCAACTCTGCCTCTGTGTTTTTCCCTCAGCCTGCCGCAGCTAATTGCCATTCTGGGTAGGGACGGCAATAAAAGTTCCCGTTTAGCCATGCACACAGGTTCCTTGGTGCACCTCACGGTGTATGAGACAATATGAGCTTTTCTCCAAATAATAAAGATAAAGAATAGGAGTGAAGCAGGTCTGTTGTTGGGGGGGAGACTGACTCTGCATGCTGAGTAGAATAGTTAGAGACAGATGTTATTAGGAATACCCCCTCTGTGCAATTTTCATGTTTTGTCTCTTAAAAACCCAACAAATCATCAGCAGAAGCAGATCACTAGGTAAAAGAGAGAAATTTATCCACAAACAAAACTGATAACAGAGCATAACAAGGCATTTATTTGCCTTGGGAGAAATTAAACTTTTGCCTCTAGGATAATATTAATAATTAGCATTAAATTCTTTCTTTGAGATAGCAAAATGATAATATGACCCGACATATGCAAAGCAGTTAGCATTTAGATTTAAAATATTTATCCCACTGCTGCTCAGAAATGCTTTGATTTTCTGTTTTATTTGATAAAGATTTCTGTTTTTCTTTAATTTTTTTTTATCTCAAGTAGATGACAAGTAAATGTTTATAGGAAAGAAAAACATGTAAAGCCTTAAAGAATTGATGTATTAGGCAGGAAAGTTTCACACACATTTATCTTACTATTAAAACTGTTCACAACAATTTAGGGCTCATAACCTTTTAACTGCCCTCACAGATAATAATAGTAATAATATATAAAAAGACAATGTTACCATTTACTGCAACACAGTTTCTCCAAAAATAGCAAAATACTGGTCAGCTTCCCTTTGGGTCTGCTGGTGTTGTGGCAAAAAAGTACCCCTGTTGTAAAAGTCACAGTCACAGGAAGTGCTGTTTGATGTCACATTTAATTGTCTGTGGAAGATAAGGACTGGCCAATATCGGTTGGAACTATTTAATTGACCAATTGATCAATTGGTCTTCCTCTACTCAGTGATAGTTAGAGGTTTTCTGAAGTGACATTGTTTTAGAAGGACAGAGGCAAGAGGCATGCTGTAAACAGTTTTCTTATGCAATATATATCCAGCATCCAGTGGTGGCCAGTGTCCGTGGTGTTGAAACGACTGGCTCATCTTTTCCTCAAGTGCCTGTTGTTTACATGTGTGCCTTTGTGGTAAAGCTCATCTAAGACTTTTCCAGATCCTTCTGTCTTTGTGTGTTTGCCCCGAGGGCTCCCCTTCATTTCCCCTTCACTGAGGGGAAGTCATGTGTACAGAACAAGACACAAACAACACAAAGGAGAGCAAATACTGGTTTGCACTGCCGCGCACTCAGCTCTGCTACATGTCAAACCAAACTGCTGTGATGAAAGCCTGCAAACACTCTTCAATGAAAATATCACATGTAATGTTTCTAAGAATTTGCTGTTGACAGATAGCACTCTTGTCTTTCTGGCTTTGTTTTTACTCATGCGAAACATCCTGAGGGAGACTACAGTAGCAGTCTGCTGTGACACTCTCATAAACACCTGTATAATTTAAAGATTTCTTTGTCTGATAATGAAGACATTTCCCTGGAAGACAGTACTGTAACTGACAGCAGCAAATTGCTCACAATAGGTGACTTTTACAACACATTTCGTCAAGGTTTTGGGAGTATCTTTTTTGTTCCCCATCAGCAGCAGATGTTTGCGACTCCACATGGATTTTGCACCCTGCCCTATCGAATTGAATCAACCACTTTCTAAATAACATTGCAGAACCCTGTTTGTGTTTTGAAGCTGATAGGATTCACAAGACATAATAGACCTGAAGGGGACCTTTGAGACAGGGAGGATGTGGGACATAAAAGGAGACGGCACACAAAAGGAGGACTGAGCTAATCAACTTGGGGTTGTCATGAGGGCTGAGGATGTTACATAGAGTGAAATGACTGTGACACTCGGCCAAGTCGCTGGCGGGAAAAAAACGGCTGTATTTGGGTCTTTCTTTTGCCTCCTAAATGAAGTTTGGTATGTTAAAACCTCTTCCTCTGTTAGTCCAAATGTAAAACACTAAGAATGACTAGAGTAGGAAGTAATGAGGCTTTTGCTGAGAGTTTTTTTTTTTTTATTGTGGCGTTTCTTCCTTCCGAGCCCATCTGCTACCATGAGCATGTGTTTCTTTCACATGAATGAGCCTTTTGAACCAATATGAGTGGTGAATAAACATTTCTGATAAAATCCCTTTTACTGAATCAAACAGTTGCACCCTTATAACTGTTTGTCTTGCTTTATAAAAAAAAAAAAGGAAGATTTATTTGGAATAATAAAGTGCTGCTCAGATGTTGGGTGTCAATTCAATAAGTCGCTATAGAAGCTGTTTAGACCCTTGTAGAATGACTTCATGACTAATGCGTATTTAGCCCACAAGAAAAGTTAAAGTTGCCTGAAATATTTGGGAAGACTGAGGAGCAGATAAGCAGATTTTAATTTCCAGCTGCTGTTTGGTGCTTTCGGTTTCACCCACTGGGCCGCAAGTGGCTAGTGACTAGTTGGCGAAATGGCATTTGTGAATGAGTGTCCAAAATGTCTTGAAACATTCATGGGGGTTCTCGATTTCTTCACATGAGTTGCAGAGGCTTGCAGCCTTGTTGGCTGAATTTTGAACATGTTCAAAACAACACAAAACTTTCTTTGAACATTCAGAGTCATTGCGGGCATCTCAAAAAGCCTTGTGCTTTTCTCAGTTTAGCTTCTATAAATTGTAGCTCTCAATCACTATATCTTGACACTCGTGCAGGAGCTCCTCTGACAGAAAACATCTGAGACTGCAGCCGTGAATGTCCAAGTCTAAAATCCACATTATTATAAAAAATTATTGAAAAACCACGTGATTTGCCAGTTGCAAACACTCAGGCACATTTTCCATTGCAGTCTCAGTGAACTCTATTTTCTTACAATTTTGAGACACCAACTAGCCTCCAACAGTTGCAGTCCAGTGAGATACTGGCTTAAGGAACAGCTTTCTTTCTTGAGCCAAAAAGCTGTATGAGTGAAAAAAAACTGTCTGACATGGATTTGAGAATGCAGTAAAGACATTTCATCAGATTGTATCTTTTTGACAGTTGAACAGCAATGGTAAAGATTTATTAGAGAAGCCCATCAAATCTGTAATTGAGAGCCAACTTCAACCCCTCACATCAGTTAATCTGTTGCAGGGACACCAAACCGTAGCCACCTTCCTCTTACTTCCACCTGTTAGGTCTTCCCACTTTTCCTCCATTTCCCTGTTGACTGATGGGGGTACAACAAACAGAGGACCCAGATAACAGGGCTTTCATATCAAGTAGCTCTTTTATTGAGATGCAGACAGGTATCCAGATCACCGACTTACTTGTCGGAGTTTGTCACTGTCACAGATTCACAGCACGATGCCGAGAGGAGGGCACCACCAGGCATGAAAGGGTGAGATAAGAGGGACAAGAGGGATGGAAATGGTGGATGAATACTTAGGAGTAAAACAAAGCAACTCAAGTGGCGCTAAGGCACCATTTTGAGAGGCTCAGACAATCTAAGAGGGGGGTAAATCTAATTTTTTACTGTCTTGTTTAAGACTCAGGTGACAAGATGCAAGGTTTTATGTGCACTTTCATGAATCTGGAACAAAAATAAACATATTCAAGCATAAAAAAAAGATTTTGTTGATTTATTCATAGGAGCTTCACAAAGAGGAGAATCTCTCAACAGTCACAAAAAACGGACGCCATTTATCATCGGTCGCGATAGAAATATTCCTCGCTCTAAATGTGCCTGACCTTTGTTTTACATGTCCCCCCTAAGTCACAGTCAGATCATTTATCAGCACAAACCTGCAGATCCGGCCTGAAAATGGAGACGTTTCAGTCGTAGAGCAAATCTCTCTGGAGATGCTCACATTTGCAAACGTTTCAGAGTAAACAGGCGTGTCGAGCGGCGCTTCTGTTCACCCTCCATAACCAGGGAGGGGGGTCGGTGTAAAAAAAAAAAAAATTTTTTTTAAATCACATTTTAAACAATGTTTCGTTTTGAAACTTCTCGGCCACCTCGCCCGCTTTGATGATCGTGCAGCATCATGAGAAAAAGCACAGATCACGCAGAAATGCATTGTGGCTGTAATGGCGGCTTTGTTCTTTGAGAAGGCACATTTAAACGGGATTAGTTGTGCGCAGACAGGATCCCCCTCCCACAATCCTTTGATGCCTAATGAGGGGCAGGCGTTTGGATTCATCTGGCCCTGTGTGGGCCGGATGAAAGTGGAGTTTCAGACAGGGGGATCTGCTGCTTTGCCTCCAGAGGGTCTCTCCTCTCTCCTCCACCCATCCTTTCCCCATCTCTGCTGTGGATCCACCTTTCACTCTGAATGTTTAAACGGTGCGCTGGTGTTTATCTGCTCCCAGGGTCCTCTCTCTACATCACTTTACCTCATCCATCAAAACACGACCACTCACTCAAAAGTGCCCATTTTTATTGCCTGCTGCCCCAAGGCGGCCACTGGTTGTTTTTTTTTTGCCTTAGTCTGTCTGTGTGCGTGTTTGTTTTTCTGTCTGTTAGCAAAATATCTTATGAATCTCTTGACAGATTTCCTTGAAACTGTCAAACTAATCATTGGATGAAGATCTGACTGATTACCGTTTGAAGTTGACCCCATACAAGATTTTTACCACAGCCAACTAACTTTAGAAATAACAAAAATGGCTGTGACTTTGTCAGCTTTACAGATACTGAGCTAAAAATTGGTGTGGTTGTAGCTGAGAGTTGTCCCCAGCAGATACTCTGAGTGCTAGACATTTTTCAAAATCTTTGCTTAAAACTTTACCATTATCTCCTGGAGTCAACCCTGTTTTATCTGTTACCGAAACATCTCATGAACTACTGGATAGATTTTAATGCAACTCTTAGAATGTAATCTTTGGATGTACTTGGATGTAACTTTTGGAGTCAACCCCATTCAAGATGGCCACCTCAGAAAATCTCTTAGAAAAGAGAAAAATGTCCTTACCTCTGTGAAATTTACAAAAATTTTGTGTTGTAGTAGCTGAGAGTCATCCCCAACACATACTCCAAGCACTAACAAACCATGTAAGATTTTTTTTTTTTTTTAAACTTGGCATATGCATTCCTTCAAGGAATGCTTCTTTCATCAAACTCTAATTTTGCTGGTGGTCTTTTTTTTTTTTTTACTACTTCTTTCCCCTTTAAACACCTCATCTGGCTGCTGTCCTCACCCCTCCCTCTTCTTTCATTTCTTCCTCCAGCCTCATTTGAATAAAATTTCTCAGGAATTTCCCTTTTCAATTAACCGCTCAGGTCATGTTTAAGCTCAGGGTCCCTGTGCTTACTCGAGATCCCCTCGCCCTCCACCGTGCTCTTGATCATTGTCTCTCTGCAGGGAATTACATGCTTCTAATCCATCAATTAATGATATCAGCGCATCGCTTCTCTGCACCATTAGGGGCCGTGTCATCGTATGACTGAGTATATAACCCCTCTAGTCGCCTGAGCTCTAACTAATATCACATCCAATCTGCTCCTGCTGCTCTCTGACTCCTGCTTCACACCCTTCTGCAAAGACTGCGAGGATGTTTCTGAAGATTTTTTCATGCGTGTTAAAGTTCAGACCTGCCTTTTTTAAATTTGATTTCTGAAGAACTAATTTCTAATTTTGCCAAAAGGGGTTTAAAGAAGCACATGAGATACTTTGGAGCTCATTAATTTACATCCCACCTCTGCTTCAAGTTTAAAAACAGCTATTTTAAAAGGTGCCATCACCCAGCTTCACTCGTTTATTAGAAAAGAGCCCAATAGGTTTCTGTAGAGGTTGGTTTTAAGAAGTCATGATGTTAAAACGGCACCTTTAGAAGCTGCAGTGTTGTTCTTGTGGAAAGGGGGAAATGTCTGAAAAAGAAATAGTAAAAGAAAATAAAAATGTTATAAAGTGGGGTTTTGCAAAACGATTCTGACTAAATATCTTACTAGTTGCACATAGCTCCTTAAATTACCCCAATTTGGAGAAACAGTTTAATTCTAACTAAACTGAAGAGCTACAGGCTGGTCTGAGCAAGGCCAGGATCAAGGTAGATTGCTGCCATCTTAAAATAACTTGAATCTAAAAAACTCTTTCAAGCAGTTTATGCAAATGCTATTTTTTTACACTGCTATGTTGCCATCAATTTCTCATTACCTGGTCTTTTTTATAGTTTATTTAATCTCTACTCAGCTAGAACAACAAAAAACAAAAGTCAGTTTAAACAGAAAAGACAAACAAACAAAAACAGCCAGATTGTTTTCTCAAATGCATCCGTTTTCATTACTAATGCAGATAAGCTCCAACTAACCTGCGGAACCTTCATGTGCAATGCTGAACATGAATTACTGCTGAATTAGTGTTACCCTCTGGTGCTATTCTCACCAATTTCTGCCCCATGCTTTACCAGAAGTGCTACAGCTAGCTGCTGCTATTAGCACTAGCAAGTAACCATGTAGTTCTATGTCAATAGCATTTGCAGGAAGCGCTCTGAAAGGTTTAAGACTTGAGCCGTTTTAAGATGGCAGCAAAACTCTTCGGTCTTGAACTGCTTAGACTAGCTGTTAGCTTGTAAAATTTGGTCAGAATTCAACTTTATTTATCCAACCTCAGGCTGTCCAAAGCGCCATCTACAGAGGGTGAGATATTAATTGTTCATAACCTTTCCACAGAACCCCACCTCAAAAGATCTAAACTGTCTCTTTAAAGATTTGTTCCTCTCAGACACAAAGTGCAGTTCATTTATTAAGCACAAGAGTGATGGCAACTACCAGTGCAGATGTCTGTTCTACATCCCTGATGATTGCAGGAGCACAGTTGGAAATAATGAGGTCTTGTTTACTAGACATTACAAGCAAGAAAAAGGGGCTTTGATTCTCACAAAACTTTGCCCTCGCCAAGTTTCCATGCCACAGCCAAAAGGTGAAACTCTGCAGACAGGCTTTTAAAACACTGCAAAATGATAAGAACAGATCACTCAGGCTGAGGAGGAACAATCCCAACCATGGGATTCATCTGACTGATTAAAGAACCATTTCTGAATGGTTGTGAACCACTGATGTGTTATGTGGTTCTAGTGAAATTGACGAAATCTTGCACATCAACTCAGACCACACAAACACTCGTGCACTCAGCTGTCTGCCATCAAAATATCTAAAAGACATAAAGCCACCCAGGGGAACGAAGCACAAAGTGTTCCATTCACTCCAAAGAAGAGGGGCCCATCAATATTTCACAGCTTTAGCCTGGGCCCTGGCAGCCTGGCAGACTGTGTGCTAATTGATAAAGAAAGGGGTACACTGATTGTACGAGGCCATTCCTTTGAAGTGGGCCTCCTCCATTTTAAATGTTTAAGCAGCGCCTGTCTGAGTCCTTCCGGCTCTAAAGCCGACGCTCCCTCACAACGAGAGCAGAAACACCTACTCAGACAGGGAGCAAGCCAGAACTTCATTCTGGGCTATTTTTTATGTTCCCCCCATTCAAAATGGCCGCAAAAGAAATTATTCATGTCTTCTATTGTCGGAGCATGCTATCTATAGGGATAGATTAGGTTAATGACGAGTCATCTGTGGGTGATTGGGAGGTGCGTGTGTGTGTGTGTGTGAGGCGGGTGGGGGGGGGTGCCTGCATATCTTGGCAGACACACGAAGCAGTAAAGCAGCTTTGGGTAAAATTAACAGAATTAGGGATAGTAAACGGGATGAAATAACAGCAATGAAAGTAAAAGAAAAGAACACGAACAGAATTTGGCGCCGAACGACTCGGATGGAGTCTGATCCGTTTCCCACATGGGCGACAAAAATGTGCGAAAATGTAAGTAGTTCAAGCTTTGATCTTTCTGCTTCAGTGGAATCATTAAGGGTGCCACAGCACTGAAGCAGCTCCGTTACTATCCACCTGTTATTTTGCCGTTTCCATCCCGATTTTTTCTAACTTCTGCTGCCACTTTGAAAAAAAAAGAAAAGAAATAAAAACATCAAAATCTGCTTTTGCTTTTGGTGGCAGTATATTGTATGACAGATGAAATCTGCTAAAATATTTCCCCATAGACAACAATGGGACTTTAGCAAAACAAATGAGAAAACCTAGCGCTCTTTGGAGCTCTGTAGCCCAGCCATACTTCACAGTAGAAACATCGTTCAGATTTTACTTGGTAACAGAAAGTTGGACTTCACATTACTAAGCTGGCATTTTGATGTATTTATAATGCTCTTTACACAGTTGCAGATGGAGTTTTATGCGTTTTTGGAGATTTTACCACAAAATGTTCATCTTTGAGTGGGATTTTTGTCACCTTATTTTTTAAAATCTTTACAAACAAGTTCTATTTCCTACCAACATTCAACTTCGTATCCAATTTATACATCAAAACAAAAAATTTTGTCTCCTTTTTCTCATTTCATTTTTCACTGCTGTAGGTTTTAGGGATGTCCTTCAAACCACTCAAGAGTGTAGTGTGAGCTATAGTATCTGAGCTCAGAATTTTCTCTTCATTTGTGACAAACAAAAGGAACGCTGCAAAAGAGAAAGGCAGAGAAGGTTTGCAAGACAGCAAGATTTTCTTTGATGTGTGGTTTGGAGTCGGTGGTACCAACCAAAAGACAAGAGGCAGAGCTGAAAGTGGCAGAGATGATGATGTTAGGATAATTGGGGTAACCAAAATGAACAAGATTAAAAAGAGTGTATCAGTGAGGCAGCTCAGGTTGAGCAGCTTGAACATTAATTTAGAAAGGCTGAGATGGTTTGAACATGTGCAGAGGAGGGAAAGTGGATATACTGGACAGAGAGTGTTGAGTATAGGAGCTGCCAGGGATAAAGAAAAAGAGGAAGACCACAGAAAAGGTTCTTGGATGCAGCGAATGAGGATTTGCAGAGGGCTGGTTTGATGGAGGAGGATGCTGTAATAGGGTGAGATGGAGGCAGATGATTCGCTGTGGTGACCTTCCTAAAGGGAGCAGCCGAAAGAAAAAGATGAAGAAAGAATCTGGAGCCTGCCTGGTGCTTTACCCACTCACACAAATACTGTATATCTAAAGTACATGCAAACAGTCAGTCACACATGCTACCATAAAAGTTCTGGCAAATTTGTGATGCTCAACAATTTAATGCTTTAATGCTGCAACCATTCCACTTCGAAGCAACGCTATCTTTAGCTTTGCTCTTGTTCCTCTGTAGAAGAGCTGCTGACACGGCTATGCCTCTAAGACCAAGCATTGAAATGGTAACTTCTTCCATCTTGGTCCTCTTTCCCTTGAACCTCTCATCCTCCCCACTCCCAAACTTCCATTTTAAGTTTTTCAATGCCCATCAAGAACTCCACCATATTCATTCTTTACTGTATCCTTTGGTTCCTTTGCCTTCTGATGGTTTGTGTTGTCATGGGCAAAGAACTGAAAGGTTTTTTTTTTTCTTGCTGATGAACATTTAGTGCTGATAAAGGGAAAGCAAGCCTCAGAGAAATAAGAGTTAAGGAGAGCAGAAAGAGACAGGTGAGAAGGGAGGTGTTCGCTTTCATTTCCCCATCCACAAACACTAGTCGCTGGCTGAGTTTCCACAAACCGTAGAGTGTGTAGTCTTTAGGGGCTCTTTTTGAAGTTGAGCCCAAGGATTTACCACGGTTGCTTTCTCAGCAGTGGCAAACCTGTGTCTGATTCCTGAGTCTGCAGGAGAGGCGGAAAAGAGAGGAGGTAGGGTGCTGAGAGAAGAGGAGAGGAGTCAAGTTAAAGCCCCTCGGGGAAATGGCAAAAAAACACGGATTTGAAAGCAACCGTGCGGGATGACAAAAAGAGGAGACGGATACGGAGAAAAGAAGGGCGTGGGTGGGTGGGTGTGTGTGTGTGTGTGTGTGTGTGTGTGTGTGTGTGTACGTGATGGCTGGTTCCTCCGAAGGGAAGATTCATGAGTCACTAATTAGTCACAAGATGGTCCATTATTTAACACCATTCAACACAGACTGCAGTGGACTATGTTCCTGCCTATTGCTCCTTCACACATGTTGTGTTTAAACAGTTTTTTTTTTGTTTTGTTTTAATCTTCTGCCAAGGAGGTTCTGTTTTTGGTAGTGACGAGTAAGGATTCAATTAATTTATGAATCATTCAATTGTTGATGCATCTTGATTCTTTTGAAATGTAAATGACTGTGGCTTATTTTACAAAAATAAAACACTGATTTATATATCATCATGACTAATAGAGCGCACAATAACAAATGTCAAGAAAACCCCAAACCTGTTAATCACACCTGGCTGAAACAACACTTAGCTTTACTATGGCATTTTTAATGTTAACATAATTAACGATGTGTTTGTCAGTGGAAATGTATTCACAAGTCTAATGTTTCAAAGTCATTATTAAGGACAGTTATAACTTCAACTACAATTTATAAACACATGCTTCAGTGGTCAGGAAAGAAAAAATGAAAAAGATCTAAAAAAAAAATAAAAATAAAAAAATAAACCACTCAATGTTTCTACAACAAGAAGCTACGGTAACCCCACTGGGACAAATGGCACCAAGCAGCAACCACTCTGCTGACTCTGCAGCACAGATGATTGTTAGCAAAAATCAATTTTGGACTTTTGAGAATTTTGTCAATCTTCCATGCAATACATCTAAATAATCACCTCTCACCCCTGTTGTTTACAATTTCCTCCCAGTTATTAACCATTTCAGCACACGAACAGAGTTAAATGCCAACAGAATCAGAATGAGGTGAGGCAGATGCAGAAAAACCAGTAAAAACAGCTCCATATTCTTTTTTTGTTTCTAGGGAACAGAGGGGGGGTTGGCATGCGCAAAATAGGCTTTGTCATTATTTCTGAAAATTTCTGTATCTGTTGTCCACACAGAGGTTTGAAAACTCTTCACATTGGGAAAGTGTTTTTATAAATCTCAAATTTTCTTCACCAAAAGTTAAGTTGTGTGTGAACTGGAGGTGCAAATTCAATTGTTCCGATCTTCTGAAGTTCTACAGAAACACTATAAGCAATTAATATCTTATTAGTTGTAAATGCATAGTTTTTTTTTTGCATATTTATTCATTTCTATTTAAATAAATAAGTTTTTTATATACAATAAAAATATAAATTAAAATAAAATGAAAGGCAGCAGAAAGAAGAAACAATCTTATAATATCTGCCCCTTTTGTCCAAAGAATAAATTCAAACAATATTAATCTAGTTCTTTATTGGACTTCAGTTTGGAGAAACCATTTAACTTTGACCAGACTGATGAACTAACGACTAGTGACAGTTCCTAAGTAAATTATTGCGGTCTTAAAAATAACTTAAATTTCATAGCTTTCACAAAGTTTCAAGCAAAGTCTTTTTTTATGAACCTCTGCATGGACATCAGTTTTGCATTAATCGATGCACGGTTATTTACATGGTCAATTCCAAGCAAAAATAGAAGTGGCAGGAACAGCTAGCTTTAGCACTTATGGCGCATTCTGTCTGGCCATGATGTTTTCGCAGGAATAAGCATCTAAGGTGAAACGATGGCAAGTAAAGGTTTGCAAAATAGCATTCACTTGAACTGCCATGAATTCTTGGCACTTGAGTCATTCTATGACGGCAGCATTCCACTTTGGTTTTTGGTCAAGCTGTTAGCTTGTCAATCCAAAATTAAACTTTTTCTTCAAACTGACAAATAGCCGAGTGACTTGTTCAGGGTGCCTTTTCCCTCAGTGATTGGAAATAGGCACCAGCTCCTCGAAAACCTACACAGAATTAAGGAAAGATAAGGAAAATAGATGGATGTGGTCATTTAAATGGCTACATACAACAGATAAGACAATTGTTACTTTAAAAAAATCAGAACTATCCCTTTAAGATGATTGGCCTCGTCCAAAGAAATATTTTTTTTTCAGTCACATCTTTTTGTGTAATCAGATCACAGTGCTTGGCAGAGCTGGCAGACCTGTCAACATGTATGTGTATTTGTGATTAATGAAAGTGTTTACTGAAAGAACCCACCACAAAAGTAACCAGGATAGTACTTTTTATAATTTAAAATCTGGCATTGAATTGATGATTATATGCCATCTGAATAAGGTAAAACAAGTTAATGCCAAGCATAAAACGTTGCAGAGACAGACTGTGACTACATCAGCCCACATTTTGGTGAAATTTCAGAAGGACAAATTTAATTCCTGCACCGTTCCTGCCTTCTCCGAAGATAAATCTCCCCAGCAAATTGAAAGGTCATCTAATTTCAGCACTCACATGTAACTCAAGCAAACCTGGGAAGGGCTGAAAATGGTGGCCATTACTAGCAAGTCTTTCTTGCAATAAATGATTTTAAAAGTGAGTGAATCATGTGCATGTCATTGCTTCCTAAGAACTGGGAGCTATGTGGTCTGACAGATCTGCAGGCCCAGCCTAACTAATTTGAATAATGAAAGATAGTCATTTTGGAAATGTCTGTCAGGATCCAGATAAAGTATCTATATTTAGTGACAAGTAAAAGGTACAAAATCTTTTAGTTATTAGTTATAGGTGTAGATGATCTGTTTGGTTCGATTTTAGTTTGAGCATTCAAGGATGCTTGAGCTTTTCCCCTGAATTAAAGTAATCGTGAAGGAACATCATTTTCCTAAATCACCAGACTATTCCTTTAACCCTAACACGCCAGCTTGTTCATAACTAGTGAGGAGCAAAACCATCAACAGTCTGGTTATGCCTCCAATAAGAGGTGCATTTAAAATGGCATGAAAATCACCTGAATAAGATTTGGAAGTTTCACAAATTTTTTGTTTTGTTTTTTTCCCTCAAACTAAATGTTTCTAATTGACTGAACATTTTAAATCTTAGATCATGGTTTGGAGTAGAAAAACATTTTCAGGACAACTTGGGAGAGTGACAGATCAAATCAAAACGCAAGTGGATGTTTTTGATCGTTGAAGACATTTTGCTTCTCATCTAAGTAACGTTTGCGAAGTACGAAAACTCCTTGGATGAGAACTGAAACATCTTCAAGAATCTGTAAAGGATAACTAGACTAGCTTTGCCTTATGTCCAGCACCGTCAGTGATCAGGTTCAGGCAGAACAGAAAATGCAAAGGGAGGAGCCGAAACAGACTGTGGGTTTGTTGGGAAACCAAGGGGAAGGGTTGCCTTTCGCAGATTGAATTAAAACAGTCTGCATGTTTCTCGCCTCTGCGGGTACGACACACAAAAAACATAATGAGATGGAAGATTCCACGTGTGATAGGGTGTGAAGAAGCCACAGAGAAGGGGGGCAACAGAAGGGGAGGTGTTGTATGCAAAGAAAAGCTTTAACTTGGAAGAAGATGTGGAAGGGCATCTGGACAAAAAAAATAACAAAACAAAACCAAAAAAAAAAAAAAAAGAAAGAGCTGGGGACAGTTTTCATGTGCCGTGCTCTCCCTGATAACATTGGTTGATTTTATTACAATTAATATCTGTTCTGTCACCTTAATTTTCATTCCTCGCCATATCAGCAACATGGCAGGAGAGCTAATGAATTCAGCTGCAAATGAAAGAGTGAGAGGTGGTGAGGAACGACAGAGAGAGGGGGGGGGGGAGATGGAGCGAGTCATCCTGTGAGAAGAGCATATTGCATACTAAAGCAACTCCTGACTTGGAAATGAGTCACAGGCGTTCTGCTCGACTAATAAAAATCAACAGCATGTGTTGTACTGTTTCTTCTTGTTTAACGCCAAGCCAGAATGTGTTGGGTCATAACAATGAGGTGGTAAAGACGTTTTAAATGGACATCCTCGTGGAGCTCACGGACTGTTTCCTGCGGCTGCCAGCAGAGGGGGGTAAAGACACGCTGAATGGGCCGGGGCTGCTTCACAGACGTCTCACTCCAGGCAGGAGGATCACATAGGAAGGCACTATTCAGGCTTAAGCAAAAAAACAAAAAAAAAACCAAACACGTGCCCTTCGTGATCTTCAAACCTGTGCACTCGCGACTTATAAGGCTGCATTTAGTGGTGCTTATTAGGCTTGTTTGTTTTCGCTTGCTGCTCCTTTGACTTTGAACATCAGCAAGAGGGGTTTAGTAGTCATTAAGCCAGAAAGATATGAAAAGAAGGAGCGTTTGCCTAAATTAAAGCCTTTCAAGGTGGAGTGAAACTAATCTTTTTAAAAAAAAAAAAAAAAACAGACCTCATACACAGGCTGCACCAAGCTTTCTTGCTGGCTTATTTTTCCCTCTAAGGGCTGTGAATGTGGTATGATTTTGCGCAAGGGGTTCTAGATGCGTTTGCTTTGCGATCGGAGAGCATAACACCAACCAAAAATGAGACGGCTTTAAGCAAATTGGTGCTGACATGCGGGATTATGTGTCGCTCGAGCTCACTCTTGCATCTGTAAACAAATCCACATTGAAATGGGGACGTCTGGGGTGCAACATCTGCAGCAATGGAGTAAACAGCAGTCAGTCTACTTTTGGATTCTTGCTCTGACAAAATCTTTTATGAGGACTGAACACCAGTGAAAGGTGCTGCACACCAAACGTTACCCACATCTGAAGGACTAATGTAAGGTGGGCTACATTTTTATTGTAGAAAGCCATATTCACTTAAATAAAGCAATTGTAGGGGCACACAGTGATTTGTAAAAAAAACATGTAGTCAGGCATGTTAAATAGATACTTTTTCTTTTACAGACTCTTTAGTATAGCTATCATGAGACGCAGAAATAATTTTACTTGGGGTGCAACAGTGCACATGTCACTGTCTGATACTAACCTTGGATTGGGATAAAGGTTTGACACAAATTTCAATTAAAAAAAAGCCAAACCCCATTTTTGTTCTCTTATTTTAAACCAATAACCCCCAAGAAACAAGACAGAAAAACATATTACTCTTGCATCCTTTCCACAATGTGAAAATGCAAAAAAAGAAAAAAATTAAACAGCTGTTCCTTAAACTAATACATATCTCCCACTATCTTGCATGCCAAAGGTTTACAGTAGGATCCTGTGAAACCTATTAGTGCCTGAAGTATGTGTTGGGGATGCCTCTCACCTACTACCACAACAATTTTAGCTCAATCTCTATAACAAATACTGAATCATAGCCAGTTATGTATTTTGTTGATTAGTTATGGTGGCCATCTTGAATCATGTTGACTCCAAAAATTAGCAAGTTGTAGATATACATCCAGTTAATACTTTGAGAGGTTTAATTAAGTCCATCCAGTCATTCATGAGATATTTTGATAACAGACAGAGAACTGAATAAGCTGATCATTGCACAATCGCCTGCTCCTCATGATAATAAAGTGTATGAACACACGCAGCCTCTCAGTGCTAGTTTTCCGTTCATACACAAGTGAACAACACACCTATTTAACACCTTTTATTAGATACCAAAGGATGTCTCTCTCAAAGCTAATGAATTATGACCCTTTCGGCTTTCCATAAGTCCACCTCTCACTCCTGACCCTTCCATACATCTGGTCCAAAAAAAAAAAGGCAGGTCTTCTATCTCCTGTGTGAAATGGCTATTCTTGCTTTGTTTTGGTGTAGAATGCATTGTTTTGTTTTGTTTTTTGCATTAATTCCAAAATCAATTTGATGATAAAATAACTGTTTGCAACAACTTTTAAGGAAAAAAAATACAATGTATTTATATTTTAAGATATGGATTATTACGCAATACTGGAAACAACTTCTACCACTAAATTATGTTTGATTAGTAAAACAAGACAACAAAACAGATTTATGTTAATTATGTAGTCTGTGCCATATGTGAGACTCCTCGATGTGTTTTGAACTCGTAAAAACTGCAAGTTTGCAGCACATACAGGAATACATTGCATCAGCCTCTGGCTAGTTAAATCACCAGTTGATGCATTTTTTAAAAATGGTTTGTCTATTCCTTGAATACCCGGCATTGAATTATTTCCAGACGTTTTCTTTCCACGAAGGGTAAATCTCTCCTCTCAAAAAAGACTCAGACTACCTCTTCCACAAAACTGTTTGTCCTGAAGGAGGACGTTCTTTATCTCAAACTGAAGAGGATAAAAGTAATTATTTCATGTGCAGTTATTACAAATAATAATAATAATAATAAAATCAATCAATTTGAAGTCTCCGTACTCTTAAACCACAGTTATTCACCCAGCTTTCAATCATTCTTGTAATGCAAATTGTAGCTTTTGAGCAAACACCGTACAGTATAATTTGTTTACAATGGCAGACATTCAAAAGCTTAAGAAGCACATTCCCACAGATTACCTTATATGAAATATTATGCACACTATATGTATGTAGACTTTCCTTTATTGAGGTAAAAGCTGTGTAATTGTATTACTGGGTTAGCTGTACTGATCAAAATAACAACAAAAAAAATTTCACTGTATAAAACAAAACAGCTATTAGGAGGGAAAAAATGGCATTGGAATATTAAAAATGATTCAGACTTCTAACTTTTGTGACAAGTTCTGCAACTACTCTTACAGATGTGAGACTGGTATTGATCTTCAACACAAAAAAATATTAAAGACTGCCCTTCTAAACTTGTGCGCAAAAGCAGTGACCGCAAGAAACGGCTCCACTTTTGAGGGAAACAAGATTTATTTTTTTCCCTCGTTGCGTTCTTTGTCTTTCCGCCTTCATCCGTAGATTCTCCTCTTCCACCTGATTTGGCTTCTCCCCTGTTTGCTTCGGTTCAGTAAAGTGGTCACAGTAAAATGACTGCATCTTGTAATCGTACGCCGTGTATCTGCCACGGTGTTCAGCTTTGTGAATTTCCAAACAAACTGGTGCGACAGTACGCCGGTATCCAACGCATAATGAGCTGTAAAAGAATCTGTTGCGAAAGTTTCCCACCAAAAGTAAATCATGCTCAAATCAGAAACATCTCGCTGAGCTTTTTTTTTTTTTTTTTTTTAGGTTGAAAAGACTTCCAAACACAATTCAAATCATTCATAAATTATTTAAAATGGGCAAAATTTGGTCTTAAGGGTAGAGTTTTGTAGACATCTAAAATTAGGTTTACACATCTATATTTAAACAAGATTAGCAAGAATAAATATAGACAGCCCTGAAGTGGGGGTTGATCCCAAGACCCCTGCTTTCAAGCAGTTTTTGCATGCAACTGAGCAAACCGGCCACAAACATTAGGACACTTTGACAATGAAATATTTTACAAATACATCTGTGAGCTCAGCTGTGCAGAATTCTAGGTCAAAATTCATAATTTGTTGATTTTTTTTTCTAAATTTGGCCAGATATATTTTGTATTTGCTTTGTGTCATATGTATCCCACTGAGCATCTTTAGGTTTTAAAGACACCAAAATAACATCCTAAATATTCATATAGTGGGAAAAAAGGGAAATCTAGTTGTATGTAGTGTAGATATAATACAGCTGTATATAGAAAGGTGAACATTTAGTGGATTTCTTAAAACCAGATTGGGACATTTACATTTAGCCTAGATTTCAAGCACACCTTACACTTTCAGTTTTGTGTAGAAGTAAGCACCACACAGATATCATGACACTTTGACAGTGTAGGACCCTCTACAACAAGACTCGATGAGCTCACCTATTCTACACTACAGCACTACAACGATGTAAGACCATGTACAATCTATGCTAGATTTCTGTTTAAAAAAAAAAATCCTAACACATGCCAAAATTTTGGTGGCTATATTCTCTATTTAATGTACTTTGAATCAGAAGCATTCCACTGAGAATCTTTAGGTTGTAAAGATGCTTAAACAACATCCTAAATATCAATAGACATCTGGGGGGGAGTCACGTGACCGGCGAGGGATGCAGTAGTTTGTCATCACGGCTCCACAGTTTTTCCCTTAAATACATTGTTTTTTACCACATATTTAGTCTTAGGTCTACGATTTTTGTGTGAAGTAGGTAACGATGGCTACATCCTCTAAGAAACACTCTGCTAAACAAGCTCAAGAACAGCTTAATATTCGTTCTGTTGACAACGAAGAATTGGCTAGGCTAGTTAAGCTAGCAGTAGCAGATGCTATCAAAGAAGCCATTCCCGCGCTGGTGGAGGAAGTAGTCGCTCAACTTTCAACTAAGACACAAGCCATTGTGGCAGAACAGATCGCCGAACTTCGGACCGAGATGTTAACCACACGAGCGGACACTTCAGCATGTATGGAACGCATGGAAACCACCCAAAACCGCATGACTGAGCTAGATGGTCGCCTCTCGACAATGGCGGACAAGCTAACCACACACTGCGCTACGCTGGAGGATAAGGTGGCAGACTTAGAGGACAGGTCTCGTAGAGACAATTTGAGGATCCTTGGGATCCCCGAAAATCCTGAAACGGCTAATCCTCTTGTCTATCTCCTCGATGCCATCCCGAAATGGTTCCCAGAGATGGGATCAATAGAAATCATGCGTGCACACCGAGTGGGTCCAGCGAAGGAAGATGCCAACCATAAGCCCATTCCACGTCCTGTTCTGCTGAAGCTGCTGAGATTCACCGACAGAGATAAGATCCTGGGTGCCGCTCGGAAAACTATGGTGAAACTGGACGGCTCTCCGGTCCGCTTCGTTCCGGATTACAGCACGCGCACCTTCAGACGCAGACTGGCTTTTTCTAACGCGATCGGCGCCCTGCAGAAGCTGGGCTTTCACACCTTCTTGCTGTATCCAGCCAAACTGAAAGTGATGCGCGGTGGAACCACTCACATCTTCGACACCCCGCAGATGGCTGAGAAGTTCGCTAATTCCATGAAGGAATGAGTACCGTCTCATTTGAGGTAATGGACAGATTGCTCCGCTAGTTTCGCTAGGGTGGCAACTCAACTGTTGGCATGCTGAATGCGGCTTGGACTGGTGTCTTCTTGCCTGCAATCGCAGTGTATATTTTACTTTTTCACGTTGACTGACAGAGTGTCTTGTTTTTGTTGAGTATAACGTCTGCATGTCATATCGGGCTTATTATTAGATTTAAACTGAGTTAGACCTATATCACTTGATTAATAATTACATAAAGTGGTAAATTTTTGATTTATTTAAAGAAGGGAGACTTGTGGGTTTTGGGGAAGATTACTGTAGGATCACGGGTCCAATGTTTTGGGGTATGCTATGCTCCTTAAGAGCTGATTGTTATGTTAAACGTTATGTGGGTGTTTCGCTCTTCAACGTTTTTTGGAGAGCTTTGGGGCCATGGCGACAAGGTCTTATGGGTGGGTATGGATCTCTAATATGGTTGTCACTATCTATATGTTGCATCTTAGAATCGTTGCATTATCGCCCAATGTTTACACTATATCTCTCAACTTATAATATGTTTTCTGTAGCATGACAAAACTCCATGTTATAAGCTGGAATGTTAATGGACTAAATGGGCAAATTAAGCGTGCAGCCTGTTTAGACTTTCTTCGTAGACACTCGGTGGATATAGCTTTCATTCAAGAGTCACACTTAAGATCTATAGACACGCAGCGTTTTGCAAATAAATTTTACTACACAGCTGCATCTGCTTCATTGAGCTCTAAAAATAGAGGGTCATTAATTGTGCTAAAACGTAATTTGTCGTTGAATATACTAGGGAAATATGGAAGTGAGGACGGCAGGGTTTCATACATCAAAACTATAATCGCAGGTCACAAATTTGCCTTTATTTCGATCTATGCCCCATCTTTATATGAACCGGATTTCTTTTCTAAATTGATTTCAGTTCTGACACAAATACATGACTATTCGTTTATTATTAGTGCGGACATGAATGCCTGTGTCAATTTAACACTGGACAAATCGGCGTGTCTTTCTACGTCCACGCAAATACGATCATCGAACGAATTGCAAGATTTCCTTTCAGCTTTCAGTCTGGTAGACTTGTATCGTGTAGTTAATCCTACCTGCAAACAATATACTTTTTATTCAGCCAGACATCAGTCTTTCTCCAGATTAGATTACCTATTAGTATCTGCTAACTCATTCTCTGAAATTCATAATGTAGTAATTCTACCTTGTTCGTTATCAGATCACAGCATTGTATCAGCTCGCCTTACGCTTAGGAACACCCCTCCCAAAGCTTCACGTTGGCGATTCAATACATCACTTCTTCGAAATGAAGAATTCTGTAATTTCTTTCGTAACTCGCTAAAAACCTTCATAGAAATCAATGCTGGTTCAGTAGAGGATCCGAGATTTCAGTGGGATGCTATTAAAGGATCAATTAGAAACACATCAATCTCCTTCTCATCTCATCTTAAGAAAAACCGTCTGCGGAAAATTGGTGAGCTGGAGGAAACTCTTAATCAACTTGAATTAGAAAGACACGATAAACAGAATGATGAACTATTGGGGAAAATATCAGTGACTAGAACAGAATTAAATTCATTGTTAAGACAAAGAGCTGAATTCCTGATTCATAAAACCAGAAGGAATTATTATTTTAATGGCTCTAGACCAAGCCATTTACTAGCCTTAAGACTGAAACAGAACGAGAAATACTCCAATATTATGGCTATTCAATCGCCGACCGGCACCCTAACTGAGCCCTGCGAAATTAACTCGGCATTCAAAAATTATTACTCTTCCCTTTATTCCTCTTCAGTAGTTCCGAATACTGGAAAATGCAAGCAGTTTTTTAGGAATCTCCAGCTCCCCACTCTTGCCGATGAGGATTCAGGTAAACTTAGTGCCCCCATTACATCACAAGAGTTGAAAAAAGCCCTTGCCTCTATGAAGAAAGGCAAATCCCCAGGTTGGGACGGGGTTCCACCAGAGTTGTACCTAGCCTTTTGGGACATACTCGGCCCACCATTGTTGGACATGATTAATAAGGCAGTTGATAAAGGCTCATTTAATCCAAGTATCAATACAGCAATAATTACATTGCTTCTCAAACCTAATAAAGACCCAGCACAATGCAGTAACTACAGACCCTTGTCCCTCTTAAATGGTGATGTCAAACTCTATGCGAAAGTACTTGCAATGCGACTTGAAAGCCATTTATCCAGACTGATACACAATGATCAGACCGGATTTATAAAAGGCAGATTTACATCTGACAATTTACGGCGCTTGCTACACATTATTCACGAAACAAAGACAACTGATTCCCCATGCTCTGTCCTGTCTCTTGATGCCGAAAAAGCGTTTGACAGACTGGAGTGGCCTTATCTCTGGGCCACCTTGGACAATTTTAAACTAGGTCCACAATTCATTAAATTGATAAAAGTTCTTTATGCCAACCCGTCTGCGATGGTGTATACTGGCAATACTTGTTCTTCTCTATTCCCCATACTAAGGGGCACACGTCAAGGCTGCCCACTCTCCCCATTGCTTTTTGCCCTCTCCCTTGAACCGCTGGCCCAGAAAATTAGACAACACCCCTCTGTACTGCCCATCTTAGTCAAAGGTACCGAACACCGCATATCTTTATATGCGGATGATATTTTACTTTATATTGGTGACACAGGGTCCTCTTTAACGCATCTTCTATCCGTCTTCGATCTGTTTGGCTCAATATCTGGTTATAAAATTAACTGGAGCAAGTCGTCATTGTTGCATCTAGGTTCGATTATACCAACCTCCCCCTTG
Source organism: Kryptolebias marmoratus (assembly GCF_001649575.2). NCBI lineage: Eukaryota > Metazoa > Chordata > Actinopteri > Cyprinodontiformes > Rivulidae > Kryptolebias > Kryptolebias marmoratus. The sequence continues at coordinate 11,626,385 of NC_051436.1, forward strand.
CCATCTAGCATCCCAGTGGTGAGCCATTTTAAATATCTTGGGATTGACATCTCTCCCTCTATATTTCATATAGCCTCACACAACTTCCAGAGGGCATTTAACCTTATTGAGAAAGACTTACAGCGCTGGTCAAAACTCCCAAATTCTCTTCAAGCCCGCGTGTCGATAATCAAAATGGATATCCTCCCGCGTGTTAATTTTTATTCCTCAATGATTCCTCTTGCACCACCAAGAGGTTACTGGGACAGGCTTCACTCTCTCATATCTAAATTTATTTACAATGGGAAGAAACCCCGTTTGAAATTGAGAACACTTCAACGAGATAAAACACTTGGGGGCTTGGGTCTACCGAATTTTAAGATGTATTTTTGGTCCTTTATGCTCCGACCTTTGCTTGTATGGTTGAACCCTGAGGTCTCGGTTTCTTGGAAACCAATTGAAGAAAATATTTCCAAACCATACAGGCTGGAGGACTTGATATACTCTAAGATACCTCCTAATGAGGCTAAATCACAATTAGGACCCATAATTTCCTCGCTTCTTAGAACTTGTCATTCAGTGCTGAATCTTACAAACACCAACCTGAAATGGCATAAACACTCTCCTATATTTAATAACTTTTCCATCCTCATTGGAAACAAACCATTTTCATTCCCTAGGTGGAGGGATAAGGGTGTTAATGTCCTCCAAGATCTCATGAACAATGATGGCCTACGTTCTTTTAGTGACCTACAATCTGCGTATAGTCTGCCAGGTTCTACTTTCTTCTTTTATTTACAGCTCAGATCGGCCATGAAAGCATATGGGGTTCCATGGGGTGGGCCTCTCCCAATCCATCCCCTACAAGAACTTCTTGCCTCACAGGGTCAGACACGTGGCATTGTTTCTAAATTATATAAATTTATTTCAGATCCTCGTGCCAGACTCCCTGTTGAAAATATATGGGAGAGGGATCTTTCCTTTATGGGAGATATAGAAATCTGCTGGGATACAGTATGGGAGAATCTCCATAACACATCCAAAAACCCTGACCATCAGCTTATTCATTTTAAATTTATTCATAGGATGTACTTGACACCCAGGAAACGTCATGCTATGAAAATTATTACATCTCCCATTTGTGACCTATGTACACTTAAGGTTCCAGGTTCTTTTATGCACATGTATTGGGATTGTCCCAGTGTGGCTTCTTTCTGGAGGCAAATTTCCACTACGTTGAGTGATTTGCTTAAATTTGACATTTCTTTATCACCATCTTTGTTCCTACTTAATGACGATTCCACTTTAGAACTTTCCTCTCAGCAAAAGCGCATGCTATGGGCAGGCCTCACTGCAGCTAAGAAGATGTTGGCTCTACGATGGCAACCACCACACTTATTGCCTTGGCAACAATGGGCCAACTCCTTTCTAGATATCGTCATGATGGAGAGGTCAGTGGCCAGGATGCACACGGCCAGTCAAAAAACGATTAGAGCTTGGGATGCAGCTTATTCTTTGATCAAAGAAAGAGTGCAACATAATGCTATATAATCTTTCAATATATAACTGTTAGTGATGATTTAATCTTTGCAACTCTCCACTTCCATATTTATAATTTCGAGATCCTTGAGATCAGGGTAGGGGGTCGCCATGGGGTTGTGGGTTGGGGGGTGAGGGGGGTCACACTGTCTTCTATTTCTATGTTATATCCCATCTAATGTAACTATATTGTAATGTACATGTTATTGTGGAAGTAAAACAACAAAAATAAAAACATTTGATCAAAAAAAAAAAAATAGACATCTGGCTAAAAATGGGTCAAATTTAAAGTGAAACTTGAGCGAATGTCTACAAATCAGATTTAGGCGTTAACATTTAGCTGATGTTTCAAGCACCTATTAAGGCAACTAGCCATAGATATCATGATCCATTGACAGTGTACGGCACTATGAATACAGCTGGACTTGGTGAGCTTAGCAATTATACAGACAATACACTGTTGTAAGACCATGTACAATCTGTGCAGGATTTTAGGTTGAAAAAAATACCTCATGCCCTAAAACATTCCCAAAACTCTGTATTTAATGTACTGCGAGTCAAACACTTCCCACTAAGCACATTCTTCGGATGAAAACCCATCTGAATGACACCTAAAATATCTAGGCTAAATTTGGCCTAAAAGTTAAAGTTTAGTAAAGTTTGACGTATACATTTAGCCAAGATTGGTAAGAATGAATACACACTGCCAACATGGACATTTAAACCTGAAACCACCACTTTCAAGCACTTCTTGCATTCCACTGAGGTAACCAGCTCTTGACTTTGTGATACTATGACAAGATGCTCAGAAGCTAGAAGTGGACTCAGTGAGTTCACTAATTTCACAGATATCACTTTGAAAAGTCATATGCAATCAGTGCAGAATTTCAGGAAACAAACAATATATATTGCAAGTCCTGACAAACAATGATCCTTTTTTTTTCCCCAAATACAAATTCGTCCTTTAAATGTCCCAGAGGAACCTTGTTATCCGCCTGTATAGCTCTTTTTTACAACACTGTTAAGTGAACTTTGTCTTATTTCACAAATTTATATGTCAACACATTTATTTCAGATGTCTTTAAATACTATTGTCTCCTTTTTCTGTTCTCAACTGAAAAAACGTGTTGATTTTATTTTCCTGACACATTGGCATAGTAACTACAATAGTGTCAATTAAAAAGTCAATAGGAAAAAAAAAGAAAGAAGGCTGAACTGCCTTAGCTAAATGTGGTCTACATGTATCTGGAGATATTCAGGTCATCATAAGGGCTACGGCTAGACTAGAGCCTGAAATTACATCTATTGCTCAGTGGGATATTTTCAACAGTCTTCATTTAGAAATCATGTTTATTGGACTAACTTTGGTTAGCGACATTGTTGTGCTAACCTTAGCATGTGATACGCAACAATAAAACAGTCTACAGAACCAAAGCTAAATTTGTCTAAAGTTAGATTAAAAAAATATAAACGGAATTTTCTTTTAATCCCATTTTATCTGATACCAAGTTCATGGTACATGATCAAGATAATGGTGGTGAGATAATTAGCATAAGCATGAAATACATGATGATCATGTAGGAGGGTTGTTTTTCCTCTCCCTGCATGGGGCGGAGGGAAAGTTGAGGAAGCTGTTGTGTAGCTGTAGGACATGAGGTAATTAACTTATCTAAGAGACGAGTTCTTGAGGTGCCTCTTGCACGGTAAATTGGCTTAGACATTTTTTTTTTTTTTTTACACCTCACATAGGCAAGTGGAGCAGTTTGAAATAATAACCAGTGTAATGGGGACCGTAGAGGTATGCAAGACTAAAATAGATATCTATTAACTAGTAGCATCATGGCTGGGAAATACACAAAGGGAGGAAAAAACAGTAAGCAGCTGTTTGATAAATACAACAACGTGAAATATGGGGTGTGTTTAATTAATTTCTCCATTTTGAATTTTCTCCAAAAAGAAAAAAAATTAAAAAGATCTGTGTAGAGGTAAGACGGCCAAAAATTGTGACACCGGCAACAGCACGAGGGATTTAGGTTAATATGCTCACTCTGCTACAATAGCTGCATGTCTGCATCAAATTCACATTGGTGAACTCCGCAGCTTCTGTGGGAGGTTGTAAACAGTGAACCCGTTCCGTTGGGGGGCCAGCGGAGTATGATGAATGTATTGCCAAAGCCAACTCTGTGTTGCTCCTGTTCTTTCCAGTCATTCGGAACATCAAGCGCTCGCAGGTGTTCCCAATGACTTTGCTGTAGCAGATGTAGGTGGCGAGTTACAGCCACCTAAGAAAGTCCCAACAGAAGGGTCAGACTGCAGCAGCTTTGAGTCCCCTATCTGATTTTAATACATGAAACTGTATAATGCATGTACAATTTTGTTAAGCAACAAAGTCAGAACTTTTTGAAAGGTGAAAGGTTGTTTGTTTGTGTGTGTGTGTGTGCGTGTGTACACATGCATGTGTTCATTAGAAGTATATTTAAAACTGATTAAGTTTTGAAGTGATCTCAATTCAAGATGGCCAACACAGTCAACTGACATTAGAAAACACAAAAATGCCTGTAACTCTTTCAATTTTACAAATACTGAGCTGAAGTCTGGTGTTGTAGTAGCTGAGAGTCATCCCCATCATGTACTCTGTGCTACCAGATCATGCAAGATTTGTATTTAAAATTTTAGCATAAAAGGCAGCCTCTCCATTAAAATGATACTGTCATAAAAACTGCACGCGTTGTAAGCGGGCAAACAAAATCAGCACGTGATTAGATGTTTGTTTTTTTTTCTCTCCACTGTAAATATATTAGTGTCCAGAAAGCAATACACAGTATAGTGCTGCTAACACTGTTACTTAGTAACTAATTTAGAGAAGTGAAAGCTTACAAATAGCTCAGGTAAACCGCAGGACTGCAGCACCCAAGCTGCCTGATGTGAGACATTTTGTCGCCTCACTCCTCTCATGTGTGTCTCGTTCCTGTGACAGCTGAATTGTCCCAAGGCTAAGGACAGGTGTAGCACAAGATTAAGAAAAGTCACTGCCGTCATTATAATTTACTGTCACTATGTGTTCCTTGCACTTGAGAAAATAATCTGAGCTCAAAATGCTTCTGAGTCCTTTTGTACCTCCCGCCAGGTGCGGCGGCTGTGCGCCTGAGGTTACCGCCGTCTTTCAAGTGAAGGTTCCAAACAACAACAACAAGAAAAGGAAGGACAGCATTGACACCACAGCTGTGCCGGTGCTTACCTGCACCCAGCTGTCGTCTAGAATCAGACTCCTCTGTGTTGCTATAATGGAGTCGATACACCGGTGCACTTACAGAGTCTGGCAGCTTGTCTGACGTTACAGACAGGTAAGCGTAGGAAGTGGATGGACACCCATGCTGCTTTACAATCTGAGCAGGATTTCCATCTGACCAGGCGCGTTAACCTCGGATTACTCGACATCTTCTTGGTCATGTTTTCATTTTGAATACATATTGCACTGCTGATCTACTGTTGACTTGCCTTTAAAAAGGAACACTTCAGATCTTTTGAAGGGGGGTTTTGTGGACAAGCTATAAACAATTAAAATCTTACCTGTTGTAGATAGCTTTTTGAACAACCTCAGTTTAGAAAAATGGAGTTGAAAGGCACATCTACATCACTCTGGATATTACTTAAACTGGTATTTTTACCTTGTTTTTGACAAAATCCAATTTAAATTTACACCCCGGTCATTTTTGGATTACAAGGTCATTCCAGAAGAAATATTATGATTTTCCTCCTGGAAGTATGCCAGACTATACCAGAAGTGCTACAGCTAGCTTCTACTACCACTATTTGTCTTACAAATAACTATGGAATTCTATTTAAATAACTGAAATGCAAAATTAAAGGTGGTGTGAAAGTTTATAGAATGTCATTTTTGAGACTGACGTTATTTTGGTCTTGGTACCACTTGAACTAGTTGTTAGTTTGTCAATCAACTCAGAGCTAATCTCCTTTTCTTCAAACTGAGGTTGTTCAAAGAGTCATCTGCAACAGGTGAGATAATTGTTCACAACTTTTCCACAGAACAACACATTCAAAGATCCTTACTATCACTTTATTCAGACATGGAGCATAAAATCTGTGTTAAAACGTTAGCTTCAGTCCTCCAGTACTTTGGATTGTGTGCTGACTATGTACTGTTTCCTGTGTAAAAAAATCAAAAATTCGAGTTGCCCAGTCTCCTTGTAAATAATGCTATATTATGTATTTCAAATATAGTATTTAAAATGCTCAGGCAGCATGAACTCAAAGAGAAAAGAAATGACTGGCACAACTAGGCCTGCGTGATGTTTGTGTGTTACTTTGAATTTTGGCAGTGCCAGCAGGCTGTTTCATTTTACTTGTCTGCCTTAAGCATTCAACAAACACTCAGGTATCCTGCCATTCTCTAGTTTACTTAACATAAAATGCAGTATAGTTCCCAATTCACAGTTAGTTTGGATGATTCAAGACTGACTTTAACAAAACGTCAAAACATTTCACACTAAAATAATCTTTGAATTTGCATCATTATGCAAACATTACCTGCATTTCTTCAAATTAAGAATATTCTACACTCAAAAACAAAACACTGTCTCACTACCAGCACACTTTGATCGTGTAACTCCACTGTTATCACCTGCCACCAAAAGGTGAAAGGTAACAGACAGATTTTAATTAAAATCCCAAAGCACAATCAGTCAACGTACATCTTCAACTGATTAACCCTTGAAGTCAACCCAATTCAAAAATGGCCACCACAGCTATGCTATGGTGGCCATAGCACAGTCATAGAGATAAGGTGAGGATCTCCATCATCAGTGGGGAGCCAAAGGAGCTGAGGTGGTTCGGGCATCTTATTAGGATGCCTACTGAGCCCTTCTTTTTGGAAGTATTCTGGGCACGTCCCAGTGGGAGGAAACCTCCAGGCAGACGCAGAACTAGCTGGACAGACTATGTATCCTTTCTGGCCTGGAAATGCTTTGGGATCCCCCAGGAGGAGCTGGAGAGTGTAGCTGAGAAGGTTACCTCTGACCCCAGCCTGAATAAGTGAAAAAATTGGTAGCAACTGTAGCCATAGTAAAAATGAATGCAACACAGTTACTTTTACAGATATTGAGCTTAACTCGGGTGTGGTAGTAGCCACGTCCTGGCATATATTTCTTCCTTGCTGATAATAAAAAAACAACTTGAGGAACAAGATGAACACAGGTTTTCTTTACTGCAAAGCAGAGCTACTGGAGTCTCAAACACTTGATTGAATTGATTTCAATAACTTTAAGGTACTTATGGTTTGTAACCTGCAAGTGGTGCTGCAGAAAACCTGCAAAGTATGTAAATAGTCAAACTCTGCATCTGCTGATCCATAAATCTCAAATGTCTCGGATTGACATTTTAAGGGTCGGAAATTCTTGACCCCTACAAACATTCTAACAATTGGCAGCAATGAGAGGACTAAATATTTTAGAAATAAGATTCACTTCTTATTTACTAACATTTACACCATTGACAGACACTAATCCATCTTCTAGCCTTAGTCTCCACACCTAGTTATTGTCCACCTGTATAATCGGGACAAAGCTTTTGGGGTAAAGAGGGCAGGCTTTGTTGATGTTGAATATAATCCTGTTCAAACTGTTATCACACTTGAGGCAGATGGCTTCTTAACATGGATGATACCAGGATTTCAGTTGCTGATCAGCAGCTGGGAAAGTACAGCCACTTGGACTGTAAGTTTATTCAATTTAATCCCACCTGCCAAGCTGTTTATACCATTCTGAAAACTTTTTTTTTTTTTTTTGAACAGTGAATGTCCAGCCTTTCCTTTAGGACAATATCAGCAGGGGTTGCTTGATGGAATAGGTCTTTGAAGTTATCACTCTATACATTTTTTTACAGCTTTCTGACCAACCTTACTATCAAAAGGTCAGATAAAAGTCTGGAATTCAACTCACTTGCTTTGTAGTCAGAATATAATAAATCAGTCTGGTTTGGACGGAAGCAGAGCTCTTAAGGTGTTCTTATAACCCTTTTTATTCTCATTGCCTTTTCTGATACTGAAAGGGTAATTGTAAAATCTCTTGCATCTCCTTTGTAACGTTGGAAGAGAAAAAGAAACATTGATCACTAAACCCTCCTAGCTTTTTCTGTGCAACACACCTACGACATCAAATACAGGCTTACAAAATTCCTAGAAGGCATAGGAGACATCTTTAAAGCATTATTTATCTTTGTTTTGGGGGAATTTTGCGAGCACGTGAGCTGTCACACAAATTCACATTTGTTTTTAAAACAAAAAGAATCTTTTCAGACATATCCTTTCTCATGCAAATTTTGTGATGATAAACAGTTTTTTTTGTTGTTGTTGTAAAATCCACCCAGCTCCATTTCTGTAACCACTACAATCAGTTTTAAACCAGAAACATCAAACTCTAGTTTTATTGTTGTTCTTGTTCAGAACATTTACTAAAAAACAAAATCAAAATAAGAAAACTTCAATAAAAGACCAGGCATTCCATGAAAAAAATGCAACTAAAATCATCATATACTGAATAATAGTATAGTTAGTATAGTATAGTATAATTATAGTATAGTCATTTTGATCAAACCTTGAAAATGACGTGTTAGGAGATCTTGCAAAATGTGATAGCTCTCACAGAATGTGTTAAGATTAACTCTCAGCTACTCCTAAATTTAGCTCAATATCTGTAAAACTGATGGAATTATAGCTGTTTTAGTGTTGTCTAAGGTTGATTGGCTGTGGTGAATTGGATTGAGTCCAAATGTGAATGAGTTGCAGACGTACATAAAATGATTACTTTCTGGGAGTTTGACTAAAGTCTATCGAGTGGTTTATGAGATATTTTGCTAACAGGCAGGCAAGGTTGATGCCAACAGTTAAACCCAAAGTTTTAAACAAAAATATTGCGGAATGTGTAAAGTTCAAAGTATGTGTTGGGGGTAGTGCTCTGCTCATACCACACCAAATTTTAGCCCAATATCTGTAAAATTGACTGTTGTAGCCATTTTTCTGTTTGCTAAGGTTGATTACCTGTAGGAGCCATCTTGAAGCAGGTTAACTTTATTGGATACATATGTACATCTACAACTGAATAACTTATTTAGTTGTAAATGTACATATGAAAAAATTCAGCTCTGTGGTTCATGAGATAACCCAGACTAATGACAGACACCTTATTGCAACAGGTGATTAAAAACAGATGATGAACTGTTCAAGAATAAACAAATACAACGCATGATCAACAAGATCTCGGTACGCTTGTGAGCTTTAAAAAAATGAATGAATAACTCTGAAATGCATTAAAAATAAAATCCTAAAATGGCAATAATGCATGAGAGGAACAAACATGCATTGTTTTCCTCATATTCATTGATAATTGAAGCTCATCCAGTGAAATACCTTCAACAATGCATGTGCAAAAGGTATAAAAACACTGCAAACTCGCAGTGGTTTGAACAGAATTGGGCTACTATGCATCGCCCCAAGGAGCTTCCTAATTAACAACAAAAAAGGCAATTATTTTATGTGGTTGTTAATTAGGGCTTGACTGAGAAGGGGGGTGAAATGCCATGGAAATTGGAGATTAGAGCTTTAGGGAGCTTTTCATTGATTGGCAATTTTGTTAGGAAGTCCAAACTAGAAAATGAGCAACACTTCTTCACACATAAAGAACATTTTTTTACACCTGGGAGGGTCATGTAAGAAGTGACCTCACTGTAAATGTTCCAAACAAACATGTTAAATGGTTCCACCCCAAATGAAATGGAAACACTTCATTAAGTCTATTATAGATTATGATTAAATTTCTTTGCAACACTGAATTAATGAAGCACACATCCAAAGATAATTGAACGCCATGCAGATCAAACTAATATACATGTAAGTAATTAAATTGATGAAAGAAATTAATTAGGCATCATTACTAATCATATATTCATGCTTTGGTTTGTCACAGAAATATGAATACAACAATACATCTTCAAGCAACGCAGGGATTTTTTTCCCCCCTGAATAAGGTTTTACAGCTTTAAATGGAAATGCATTTTTTGTTTAACCTAATGAAAAGGAAGTGATAAACTTTCAAGAAACTGGAGAACCTTTGATTCTGTATTACACCAAATCTTAATTTTTTTTGGTATCTGGTGCATTTCCTGATAAAGGTTCTAACATTCCATTAAAAATGCATATCACCGAATGCCTTTCATGCCAATGTTTTAGACTAAGATCTTAGTGATTTTTACAAAGTAATCATTGGATTTACAGCTAAAACAAATTACCTTTCAGATTCCACCTGATTCAAGATGACTGTCAAAGCTAATGGACCTTAACAACCATAAAAAACACTACAACTCAGTCAGTTTTACAGATATTGAGTGCCAATTTCATGTAATAATAGCTGAAAGTCATTTAAAACACATACTCTGAGCTCTAACGGCGTATGTGAGATCACATCAGCTCACAATTTTGACCAAAACAGCAGCACAAAATGATCTTAATTTAAAACTCTAGCATAAGAAGTGATGGGCGATATGCATTCCTTCAATGAATGCACAATCTTTTATTTAAATATGTAGAGAACCAAAATAAACCCTCATTAGTTATATGCTGAGAAAGAGCATGAATGAAAGTCAAAGTGTGGAGATGATATCTCTCATGCATTTTCTATGCGGTCCTAAAGGTTTGGTGCATATTTGATAGCTTTTACTGTTTTCATATTTTAAAAATTTTAATGACAAGGCTGCTGTAGAGCTAAAGTTAAAAATTAATGGCCTGGACTATTTTGAACTAAAATAAATTCCATGTAATTTGATGCGATTTGGACTTGTTGCTTCTTTGTATAGTGCTCTGAGATTACCTTTGGTGAGATTTGACACTGTATAAATAACCTAAAAGAAATTCAATTAAAAGGCTACTTTTTGTTTCCAGATTCCCCAATAAAACAAAAGAACAAAACAGAACTGAAAAGTTGAACAGGTTTTATGATTAAGATGTCGTCTGAGAAGAATCCAGCTTAGTCTTTAAGTTCTTGCTTGGGAAAATGTTATCTATTCCTCTAGCAAAAGGTCTTTAAGGTCTGTGAGATTCTCTCGGTCCTGCCTAGCTTGTTTGAAGTTTATCCACAGATTTTCAATGATGTTTAGGTCAAGAGGCTGTGAGAGCCATGGCAAAACCCCTCAGCCAGCACATCATGGAGCTGAACTTTTTAGATTTTTCTAGCTTGTTAAGGATCTTCAATTTGTTGAGACAGTCACTTTCTTCCCATCGTCAGCTCTTTCTTTTAACAGATGCTGAATTTATTCACATCTGCCAGTGGGATTTTTTGTTTTCTTTTGTACACGGCACAATACCAATGACCAAATTCTTTCTTTATTTATTTTTTTGACAAAGATCTTGATGAAAAAGTACCATTATAAACTTGATCTGTCTACACAGGACTTGTTACCAGAGTGCAATGACATGTTCACCTGGAAAAATCTAGTTGTAGTTTATATTTATGTATTCACCATTTCAGAAAGGTAAACCATCCATGAAACTAAAATTTGTACAGGTATCAAGGAACAGTAAAACACAACACCCCCAAACCAGAGTATGTAAAGTTTTCCTGAATGTCCTCTGCCATCAAAAAAGAAATTTGATTTGTCCTTAAAAAAAAAAAAAAAAAAAAACGTCCAGTCTGTTTTTAATATCGATAGCCTTCCGTGGTGGCAGGTGATAATGTGATTGCCTGTGTCTGTGTGTGCTCCTTTGTTTGCCAGCTATAACAATATCTCATGAACCACTGGACAGATTCTAATGAAACTTTCACAGTTATCACTGGATGTACTTCTACAACATATTAACTTTCAAAGTCAAGATGGTCGCCACAAATAATTGGCTGTAGAAAACATAAAAATGAGTATACCTCAGTCAGGGTTACAGATACTTAGCTAAAATTAGGTATGGTAGTAGCTGAAAGTCATCATGATGGATCAGGATGTTCACTGTACATAGATTCCGAGAAGCATCAAACACTAACACTTTTCGCAAACAAGACTTTGCCTGAGTGACCTGTTGGTCTAACTTTGTTCATAAAAACCCAGAATGGAATTGAGGACATCATTTCCGGTGTGAATATTAACACCAAACAATGGCCGCAGCTAAAAGAACTTGCTCCAAAAAATCTATACAGCACATGAAAATTATTATACTTAAAAAAAACTGTCGTAAATCATGCTGACATAGAAAAGTAAGAGCCATACCGCTTCTACAGAGCATAAGAGGAAGAGTGCTCGGGCTCCAATTTGCAATGAATTCAATGCAGATGAAAATATAAACCACAAGAGAAGTACAACAACTGCACGTGAGATATGCCCATTATGATCCGTATATCACAAATATCATATGCTTGATTGTAATTATTATTTGTTATCGATTTATTTTTTTATGTTTTACATTGCATTGTCTTATTGTATTGCATAGCGGGTGGTTTTCATTGTAATGGTGACAAGAACTTTTTGAGTTACATATTTGAAAGGTACTTCATAAATATGTGTTTTTGTTGTTTTTTTCATATTCAATGATATCTGCTTTCCTAGACTCTGGAAGAACCTAAAGCTACATCTGAAAAAAAAGGATGCAGAAGCTAGAAAAGAGCGATTTACTACTGGTGGTGGACATAAAGAACTGAACACAAATAATAAACCTATATACTAAAGACAGTAAATCAGTTGCCTCCTTTTGTACAAATATTCTACCGTTTGTCTTTAAGGACCACACAAGTTTGTGTTTCCAACAGTGTGCTTCACCCAGAGGAAACTACACTCATCCTGATGGAAGAGCCAGCACCTGTGCACCCTCCACATCTGGTGTGGCATGCCAGAGAGAAGATGCTGCCACTACCTTCCAGCAGAGACCAAAAAGAATGTCTGCGCATGAAAGACTAGCCTTACAGTGTCACAAGCAGAAAAAGAAGTATCTGAAAAAAGGGCATGAGATGAAAATGAGAATTTTACAGGTTAAATTAGATATGAAATTGGAAGAGAGAGCCGCTCAAAGTAAGATGCATTAGATAGCTATGCTGAACAATGTGATTAAATAAATTGAGAAAATAAAAATGTTATCTCATTTTGCAAGTGTGCCTATTGTCACCACAAACTAAAATTTAGGTCAGCCTTGGTTGAGTTACTCATTTAATTTTGCTTCAAACTTTTACATTTTGTACACAACAAACACTATTAAAGCAAAAATAAGCCAGAATCGATATACTTCACAGTTAAATACATATCCAACCGAAGAGCTGCAATGTGAAAGTCGCTTTGTGTGTAAGTCCTTAATGGTTATTCCATGCCACTGCCTCGCTGACATCTGCAACGTCTACATCATCCTGATCTTCCATTGGAGGATCCGGACAATCATGCTGCTTCAGGTAGTTGTGCAGCACAGCTGTAGAAATAATTACTTGCAGCATCTTCTTGGCTCGAAACAAAGTGTATTGCAGAAACAGCCGAATCGATTTTTCCATACACTGACCATATCCACTGTCACCAAGTAGTAGTCCACTATGCTGTCCTCTGTCAAATTAAGCACACATTGAGAAGTTAAGGAAAATCCTGGAACCATGAGTTGCACCATTCCAACAGGCAACAATCAACTTTTAGTGTGAAAAAGGCAGAGCTCATTGATAAAGTCAAAATAAAGTTAACTTTTTGAAGTAATAAAATTTTTCTCAGAAAAAATTCAAAAATATACACATCAGTTTAATGTTTGAATAGTTATAAAGAATGAATATGTGAGTTTTGTTTGTGTATGATGGGTTTTTTTTTGTTCCTTCGGCTGCCCCCTTCTTCAGGGGTTGCCACAGCGAGCAAAGTCACACAAACGATTTGGCAATTGTTTTACACCAGATGCCCTTCCTGTCACACCCTGGGCTCAAACCTGCAGTCTCAGGATTACAAGACTGCAGCACTGACCCCCAAGCTACCACAGACCCATTTTATTTGTATATACACTGTATACATTTTATACTGAACATGTTGACCTTCTTAAACCTGACAGATAGTTGTGCAGTGTATGTGCATGTGTGTGTGTTGCCAGTCTTCTAATAAGCATTCAGTATTGCTGTAATGATACTCTATGACATTATGATTCATTGTGGCCATTATTTTTCCGTTCAGTATTTGAGTTATGAAGCTAATTATTCCCATTGTTTTCTAAGAAAATTGAGTCTGAAATGGAATTTCAGCTTTGGCGTCTCAGATGACACACTTGTTTACTTCTTCACTCCTCAGACGGAGTCACAGCCGCGATTGGCGACTGCAACTGTTCCTCTGTCACGATAAGCACCACTCGTTGTGAACAAAAGGTTGCACCTTTCATCTCATCCAATCCCAACTTTTCCCCCTCCCATGTCAATGCCTAATGGCTGTGCAATTGGCTTTTAGGAGTTGCCATGCTTGTGGTCTCTGCTGTTACTCCCATCTTTCGCCTATTTTACCCTCCTTTTTTTTTCTTTAGCTTTTCTCTTTCCACAACATTGTATTTTTCTGTTCTCTTTCTGTCACAGCACTTTGCTCAGAGAACACAATTAAATTAGTTTGACTCGACTGGTAAATAGTAGAATGGCCCACTCAATTCTAAAAAGCGCACTCTGCTCAAATGTCCGAGTGCTCCAAAGATAGAATGTGAACTTAGAGCTGTACAGGTTGTTTGTGGTTGTTTTGCTCTCTGGGAAGGCCATTAGCTGCTCTGACCTGTGCAGTTAAGAGGTGTCAGCTATGATTTGCTATTGTACGTCTCTGGTCTCTTTATGGTTCGGCGCTGATTGTCTTTAAAAGCCCCACCAGGGAGCTCTCAATTATCACCTACTTAAGGACCATCATTGTTCACGGCTCCCCGTCATTCACTTCACCTGCATTAGTCCCTTTTATTTACTATGTGGACTTAAAACATATACTACAGCCAGCCATTAGGGAGTACTCATTTTGTTTTGGTTTCAACTTCTGTTACATTTCTGTGTCCACTCTACATTATATACAGTCTATGGCCTGAACTGATATTACAGTAGAGGTAGATGATATATTGAATATATTTGATATATTGTGCATTGGTCCTTGTGTGATATTCTAAATTACAACTATCAAGTAAAAATAAGTAACAGCAATCTTTTAGCCATTTGGATCTAATTCATTAGGCGTCAAACTTCTCCCATGTGCTTCTAATGCATCACAGCCCATTGCACTTCTCATCCAGAATAAATGTAGTTAGTTTTACATCCTTGTCCATCCTGCCTTTTCTCAACACCACAGGAGGTTTTACGTTTTTTTTTTAACTTGTGTATTAAATAAATTCATTACCTTTTGCCAAGTGTTTGCTTACTTCACTTGACTACACTGAGTGTATCCATGCTGAAGTGCTTTATCCAAAAAGAGTTGAGGCTAATGCTGGACTACATACAGGTGGGTACATATGAGGTTTGATGCTCAGAATTGCTAAAAGCTACCCTTTCCTTTTATGTACTTATCCCCCCCCTAAAATAAACATGACATTGTTGCAAGTAAATGATTGAACATGATCCAGTCCTTCAGAAACTCTGTCAGAGACAGCTAAAAACAGTTTGATGATCAAATGCCACTTTGTCTTCAAATTGACAAACACTTGAATTTCAGGTGCATCATATACAGTATTTCAGTTGCAGAAAATTTCAGAAACGTTTCTCGCAGTCTGGTTAAATTCTGTTCGTCCATACTTCTCCTACTCTATCATTGTGCGCCACGGGCTGAAAAAGCAAATTCTTTCAAAAGAGTCATAGGGATTTCATCTGCTTCAGTAACTTCATGCTCTAGATCAAGCCTTCCTGTATTTTTGTCTGTGATGTAGTGTAAATTACATGCCATATAAAAAGGAATAAAGTAGAAACATAGATTACACTAAGAGTAGGTTTGTTAAGCATGAACAGGTGCCTCTTCTACCTCTGTGTTCTTTTCTCTCTCCAGCACTAATAGGGATGCATGCCCAGCCATCTGTGAAGGACAAGGAAACCTTTTGGCTGAGACAAATCGCTTTGGAGCAGGGCTGCAGCCTCCTGCCACCTCCCCATTCCCTTGCTCTGTGCACACACTCACACACACACACTGTCCCTCTGCTGCAGGGTAACAAGGGAAGCGTCTGTGCTGGGTCCATCAGAAGTCAGCCAACTGAACCACCAGTCTAATCCCTACCAGAAACTGTGCAAGCCTGTGATGCCAAGTTCCAATTAGACCCCAAAAAAGTCCTCCAGTGTTTCTGAATGGAAACCTTTATAAAAGGGATGTACCTAGTCCTATATAGCCCAGCGTCTGCCTAATATATTGGTGCAACCATGAAAGCAAGACAAGATAGGACAATGGACACACAAGGGTGATACGCGCATGGAACAAACAAAACCCTCTTCACGTAGTGGTCAACAAAGTTGTAACTGTCCGCTCCATGAGTTGGATTGACTCAAAGAGACACGGTTCAGCCTCTGAAGCGCTGAGAGTCTTAAACCCCTGGGTTTAGAGTCAGTGACAACTGGCAGGTTTATTAAAGCTACTGAAGAACACAGAACTGCCACTTTAAAAATAACAAAGGCCGGTACATTTTAAAAGAGGGAGAGAGAGAGAGAGAGAGATTATTTTGTGGTAATTGTTAACTGCAAGCAGTAGATTTTTTCAAGCACTCTGACTAGGTTCTTTTGAGGGTTAGAGAAGTCATTTAAGCCAATCTTAACCATCGTAGTCAATGGTTGTTGAGCTGTTGGAGTAACAATATTAAATATCACATTTCTCGGTTATGAGTTAGACAGTTGGTGGCTTTACTATCTAACTAAACTCTGTAGTTGCTGTCACGAGGTCGTAAAGCACCACTGATCAGAATGTGTGACTACTTTTCCTTCAGAAGCTGACGAGAAGCCATAACAATGGATTTACAACCTCTATCCTCTATAAACAGGCCCAATATACTGTAAATTGAGACAAACCCCTAATAGTACTGGCTTTTCAGAGTTCTGCTGACAACAGTGACATTGATAGTGTCTGTATAAGTCTATGTTTGTGTGTGTTGGGGATAGCAGCAATGGCTTTATTCAAGCCCACTAATGTCCCGACTGACCTTGCTAAATAAAAACCAGTAGATTGAGTCGTCCGCTCTCCCTGTCCATTGGCGAGCCACTGAGGCTTGAAGTATACATTTGCGCGCCGCATTACACCCTCTAATAGGCAGTCAGTCAAAATAACACGCTGCTTGAAATGTCAGCCTTTACCTTCGTAATGACCAAGCTTCCAAAGAAATTAATAGATCCTCAGGCTCAGCTCTGCAAGTATCTATCTTCTGTGATCCCAAAACCACCCCCCACACACAACTCTGTATATTTGTTTGTGTGTGTTTGTCTATATGTGTTTGTATAACTATGTATTCTTACTAAGTGTAGCCTCCAAGCACTGCTGTGGTATTCGAGTTCTTTAAAGAGAGTATAATGGGAAAAGTAGCTTCATTTTTTTACTTGATAGACTCAAATCATGTTTGAAAATAGTTTCTTCATTGGAACCTAAGAGCTGTGCAATTATACTATAGTGGATTGATTAATTATAGGTTTGAAAGATTAATCTAGTTTCTCAGTCCTGGTCCTTTGGTAAGATTCTTTGTGTTTTAGACATACAGGTGCTGGTCATAAAATTAGAATATCATGAAAAAGTAGATTGATTTCAGTAATTCCATTTAAAAAGTGAAACTTGTATATTATATTCATACATTACATACAAACTCGTATATTTCAAATGTTTATTT
>NC_051436.1:11644584-11719128 GCF_001649575.2 Kryptolebias marmoratus
TATATGAGTTTGTATGTAATGGATGAATATAATATACAAGTTTCACTTTTTAAATGGAATTACTGAAATCAATCTACTTTTTCATGATATTCTAATTTTATGACCAGCACCTGTATTTCCTGCTTGAAGAAACTTGCTTTAAACTGATGAATCCACAGGCTTTTGCAGAAAACCAGCTGTTGAGGTATTTTTTTCCTTATGAATCAGGTGTGTTGAAACAGGGACACATCTGAAAACTGAAAACATGCAGGAAAGAGTGCTGAGAATGAGACTTGGGGAACAACTGTAAATACAGTATATCATTTTGGAAACAGAATAAATAAATAAAAATTAGACACCAACTCTTCCCATGAGTGATGTGCAAAATTATGTCACAATTTAGTAACAAAGTGTCCTAATTATGTCTCAGTTTAATAACAATTAATTATTTCTTGTCTTCTTTCAATCACATCTTGAGTTTTATAGTTTGCCAACCCCTCCCAAAGTTATTTCACATTCCTCACACTTTCTGCCTCGTAGAAGCTAGTTTGAGTTGCCATTGAAGACATTGTTTTGAGAAAGAGTTGGGTTTTCCAAAATGTTTGAATAGGTCCAAAATTCTTGTGACATGAGAGTGAGGCTCATGTGAGGAAATTCAGGACCTTAGCAAATGAATGCTGTTTGCAACGTGTTGCCAGCCACCGCAGTCCAGTGAGATACCGACTTAAAGAGGGATCGGATGGAAAACAGACAAAAAGGTGTATTCATTTCCCTCCCATCCACAAAAAGATACCTTCTTTTACACTGTCTGGTAAAGATAAAGAACATAATAAATCCACTGATCATATCTTATCTGTAATTTGTAGACCAACTGATTTCACTGATCGTGTGTTAAAAACAGAAGCTGTTACGAGAGAGTTACTAGCATTCAATCTTGTGTGTTCACGGGTCAGTGGTAAAGTGCAACATCTGCTCTCACCTCCTGTACCACTGCTCCCATATACACAATAAGATAAAATGTTAATGAATGCTAATGAAATGGCTAATTGCTGATTCAGTGCAGCCATGTGAAGCTCACTCTCTAGTCCTTGTTGTTTATCACTCTTGAGAGTTCTAGGGGGGGGGGGGCAAAAAAAAAATAATAATGACAATCAACATTAAAAAACAATGAAACAACAATTATGCATTGAGACCAGGAGCTGTGTTAACCTGCTGTGCGGTGTGCGTCATGTCCGCTAGAGGTGACATTCCTGTGTGTGCTCGTTCCACAGACTGCTGAAACTTTGACAGTGAGATGGCAAGATGGAAAGGTAGCTCACAGCAGGCTGGCCAACGGCAATTTTTTATTTATTTTTTTCACCTCTGCAACAGTCTCGCTTGTCATTCCCTGCAGAGACAGCCACCGAGGCCTGCTAAAGCTGACTAAAGCTCGCGGCTGTCTTTATCTCTCGGCCCGTGAGCCCGCAGTGCTTTCAGGCAGTGATTAGTGAGGCAGATCCCATGTGGGTCACCCTTTTTGCTCAAGGAGATCAGCGCTGAAGATTTGAGGCATCTGGGCACCTTTGTAGTTGGAGCATGTGAGTGACAAGAGAGGAGAGGCGAGGCGAGGCAAGGTGGACGTCATGGAAAGTGAAGGGGAGGGAAGACAGGCAGATGGAGGAGATGGGTGTGTAGTAATAGGAGGAGATGAACGCAGTATAAGTTTACTCTGAAATTAGAAGTGCTTTTTTTTTATAAAAAAAAGAAGCTTTATGGAGCTACACTAAAAAAATAAATTTAAATAATGAAACTTTTGAGCTATAGGAAAACTTTGAAGCTGTAAATGAATAAGTTAAACAAAAATAAAATTAAACGTTTTTCTAAATCCATATTGCGCTGTCCTTGTTCAAGTTGGTGCTTAGATGAGATTATACCAATTTCAATCCCCTGCTTTTAAATAAAACTGCTGATACTAATCTTGTAGCTTAACTTTCTTTGCTTTTCTTAGTCATGTTAAAACTTTACATTATTGGCAAATCTAGTTCATACATTTTTGAAAAGGCACAACAGTTTTAAACTGACAGAGTATAAATGATTAACGGAAGTCTACGCATTTAGCCAAATTAAGGATTTTTGTTGCAGTAAGTTTTGTCTTCTGCAATAAAGGCTGGAGATTATGAAATTACCCGTGTGCATGTTACCAAAATGTCATCAACCACTTGTCAAGATGAAAATGCAACACTCAGAAACTGATTAGATGTACAGTACGTCTACAAAAGATTAACCTCTGAAGCCACCCCAATTCAAGATGGCCACCACAGATAACATTAACATCACTTCTAAAAAACACAAAAATGGTTCAAACAGTGTTCTGTTTTTTTAGTTTGGTATGGTAGGCGCTCAGAGTCATCCAACACATACTCTGATTTTTGGCATTTTGGCATACAAGATGGGGCACAATACACAATCCTTTAAGAAATTCTATGGTTGGATTCAGTAATCAGAATTTAATGTGTGGTCTTCAAGTTTAGAGAGGGGGGACAAAAAAATAAAAACTAGGAGACCAGCGCCTAAATATTTGTTCAGACGGGAATGGGGAAAATTGTGCTTAGGAAGTGGATTTTTTTTGTTGGTTTAACCTAGAAGCTAAAACAAAAGTCCTTCAACAGAAACTTCACCTCAATCTGTAATGATTTTAGTTGTTGCTGGGTAGTGGATGAGGACCAAAGAGTGCAGATGAGCAGGCAAAAGTTGCAAAAAGTGTCTAATAACTAACAAAAAAAGCCAAGACTGAGACAGGAAACAAATGGACATGATGCACAGGGCCTAGATACTGTATGTGGCGCTGACATACACCGGGTGAAAACAAGGAGCTTATATCTGCTGGGAGGGGTGATTACCCTATGAAAACATCTGAGAGGAGCTAATGAGCAACAGGAGTGGTGAATGAGTGATCAGGGGAGCTGAGGAGACAATAGTCATGGAGACACTGGCTGGAAACAAGGATAAACAAATCTAAAAATGCCAGGCTCAACAAGTACTAAACACTGGTAACAAACAGAAAACACTGGTAGAAATCACAAAAACGTACTGACACAGAAGGAACAGAGAAAAGCTAACCGAAAATTAATAAATTAAATAACAAAACTGCAAGAAACTCCCAAACCATGACACGACCAAAAAAAGAACATGTACACAACCCTGCACTAAAATGACAAGCTGCTATCTTTTCTCCACATTCTTAGCGGAGATTAAAAAACTATTAAAAAAAAACTAGCTGTTATATCATAATTTACACTTTATGCTATACTTAAGATAACATTGCTGGCTGTATGCTGTTTATTTGTTTGCTGTTCTTGCAGGGTGATAAGTTCTGTCAAATCTTTTATTGCCAAAAAAAAAAAACCAATAAACCAAATCACTTAAAAACTGCAGAAGTGACACAACGTAATTAGTTTTTAGCAGCAGAGAACTTTGTTTACTATGGCTGATGGTGGACATTTTCCTTTTATCATTCAGCAGGGCCTATTCAACAATCTAAATGACAGCACAAACTAATGGAGATACCCCCTGAGAATAAACTGAGCAAAATGTCCTTACTGCAAGAACTGGAGAAGAAAGATGGTATCTGAGAAATTGCAAAGGTGGTTTGGTGGGACAGTGAGGGAGGGATGATCTATTATCTTTTGGTTTCTTCTTTTTTTTTTTTTTTTTTCCTTTTTGAGAGGTCTGTTTATAAAGCAATGTTTCTACTCAGATTTATGGTACTGTTCTTAATGTAAAACTCAATCTGTTTTGACAACGTAAATGATTTTTGAGGATGACAAGATAATCTACCTTTTACGTGCTTCAGTTTTCCCCCTGTGCGGTAAAGTATTGCTTATCGAAACGATGCATTCTTAGGTTTCTAAATCAAAGTTTATTCAGCAGTTACTAACCTTAAAAAAGGGACACATTAAGCAACAGTTCAGATTTTTAGAAATGGAGTAATGTGAAAAGGTTATGAACAACTATTTTTGTTGTAGATAACTCTTTAAAAGACCTCAGTTTGGAGAAATGGTTTGAACGCCATCTTAAAACAACTCCTATCTGAAACATTTCATAACGATTATTATGATTACTTTTTCAAAAAATATTACAACTTCGTCCAATTTACATTACTCAGCTATTTACATAGAACTCTGTGGTTATGGTGCATTTCCATTTGCACTCAGAAACCAAAACGCCCATAGTATTTCTTTTGTGCTAAACATTGTTTTAACTTTGATGATTTTTAATGCATAAATAGCACTGTTTTCTGTTGTAATGTGCTTTACTCATTGTCGAGTCATTTACTGTGCTTCCCCACTTGACAGGGATAGACAGTCACACAGTCTTCACTGGATTCCCCTCAATGACCAAACAATCATCTTTCTTAATTTCTTCCATTATTTTTAGGTTATTTTTAAAATAAAAATCAGATTTGCAATCATGTCAGAGTTTGACATGATTGCATGATTTAAGACTATTAGCTTAAATAAATAAAATTTTATCAACAGTAATAAACTAACAACCAACCTATGGCTATCTTCCAAGTACTTTATCCACAGAACTTTATAAAATTTAATACCAAGAAAATACTCTCATTATCTCATAATGCCACAAAGACACACTAACCAAATGTTACACATTATCTCTTCAGTGAGCCCATAAATCTCAAGACAGTTAACATTAAACATTTGATAAAATCAAACAAACTCTAAACAATTGCTGCAAACCAATCAATCCAAGAGAAAAGTCACAGAGCAGAAATGTTTGGGCCACACCCTTCAGAGAAATTAGCTCTGTGACTTCTTTATCTCCAACATCTCCAACACCATCTCAGAAGCAACAGACCATTATTGTTTCAAAAGTTTGCTTTCTTACCGGCTGCCTCTCTGGTGTTTGTAATTGTCAGCTCTGCACAGATTTTTCCATGTCTGGTTGGCACCATCCACAGCATTCAAGTGTTGTGCACCATGTTTCTGGTCCCTGTGTCAACAGGTTATCACAGGATGGTTCCTCAGAATGGTTCCTACCCCTTCACTGCTAAGCTTGACTTAACACTCATAATAATAAAAATAAAATATTAATACAAAAAAGAAACCAAAACGTCTGAGTTCCAGGTCAGAAAAATCAACTGGAACAACTACTAAAGAAGAAACTCCTACTTGGAAAGTTAGAGATTCCTAATCAGCCCCAACCTCAAAATCCAACATGGCTGACTGGCGCATAAAAAGCAGTGACAGACGCAATATTAAACTATTTTGTTCACACTTCTGTCAGTTTGTATTGTATTTCAGTAAATCAGTCACACAAATAGTACTGTTGAATCACTATTATAGGACAAGTTGCTACAATGTTTAAATGCAAGCAGTGTGGACAAATTTATTAGCTTGTATTGCTAATGATACTTAACTTGGTTACTGAGCACAACAATTAGCAAATCCTACTGGTTTTCCCAGCTTGCTAATGGAACACAATTAACTTAAATGTGAAGTCATTCCCACATCTGAGTTCTGACTTCTGAGCTAAATGGAATGCAGCATTGCTTGCAGGTCCAAATAGCGACAGTAGCAGCTGGCTGGAGCACTTCCTTCTGCTGCCTGGGACACTCCTGGCAGTAATGTCATATTTTGAGCAGAATAACTGTCTCATGCAAAACTGATGACAGTTTATTTTAAAATAGCATTTTCATGAACTGTCTGTTAAAGTTTTGAGGTTAGAGTTATTTTAGAATTGCAGCAATCCACTTTGGACTTGGCTCTGCTCAGACTAGCCATTAGCTCGTCAGTCTGATTAGAATTAAACTGTTTTTCTAAACTGAGGTGACTTGAAAAGCTATCTACAACATGTTTGTTCATACCCTTTCCACAGAATCCCACTTCAAAAGATCCAAATTATCCTTTTAGCTCGACTGGATGAGCATCTAAAATGAATATACTTGAGGATATCCTTCGATAAATCAACATTCATTTTCATTTTCTCAGGGCTCCTGCTTCAACTTTATATTGCTAATTATTCCCATTACAGTGCCATTGATCTCTCTCCACCCCCAATCACCGCCACACACCTCCTGAAATAGAAAACCCTGCCATTTGCTTCTTAATGAAGAAAGTTGTTCCATTTCAGTGGACTAACTAGCCATCTGCCTTTACGCTGCTAAATGAAACCGATTTGCCTTTAAGACAATGCGTCTAAAGAGAGTTGGCAGAAGAGGGGAAGTGGGAAAGAAGAATCATGAGGGGGCACTTATGCATATGTTTGATAAAGATAAGTGACGTCCCATCTATTGGTTGTTAATGAGATCTTTTGCAACAGAAAGATGTATGTGGCTGTGGTGTGGAGCGCACTAGTGGGAAATGACTGCTGAAGGGGACTGCGAAGGGAGGTACTTTATCAAGTATAATTGCTGCCTTGTACACACTGAGTCCCCAAAGGCTCGGCTTCTCTGCAGACACTAAGAATCTTCCTCCTGTAAGACCTCTTATGCTTGTCTTCTTCACTCACTCACTGTCCCTCACTTTATTCTGCCTTTCCCTCTACTGACCCATGTTTGCCTCTCCCCCCCCAAAGTGTATTACTTCCTGTTGAACAATGTTAATAACACCATGTTGTGCTAGTTACAGTCTGAATACAGGCTCGATTAATCAACCCAAAACACAATGAGCTCCTCTTCACCACGGGTCCCTTGTGATCTTTTTAGTTTCACGTACAAGAAGTTTTTTGTCTACGCTGTATATTTGTTTTGAGGGAACAAAGTAAGTTAAACAGGAACAGCAGCTCTATCATTTTCTTGCATTTTCTGTACAGTATATTTTTTTTAAAGAGAAATCTTGGTAATTTAGCTCCATGATTAAAACTATTATTATTAGTGTTATATTTTTTAACAAAAAAGAAACAAATGTTCCCAGTTGGGCAAAAGACACAATTTAAACATTGAGTCTAGTTTTGTCCTCATGTAAGTCAGAAAATCTCAGACCTCATTTATTCCAAGCAGTTTAGTCCTCGCAGCTTCATTTTCATACCATACAAACACAACACAACCCGAGTCCATAAAGCACTCCAAAATGTCAGAGAACTCAAGTGTGATTTTAACACCAACTGATGATCTGAACATCTTTTATTTCACATATCTGGTGATGTTGTCGTTATAATGATTTTTAAAAACATATATATATATATATATATATATATATATATATATATATATATATATATATATATATGGTTTTAGACATCTACAAAAATTTTAGCCAAATTTAGACCAATTTAATGGACAAGTTAGATATAGTTAAGGTGTTTTTCCAATCCAAAAATGTTCAGTGTTTTATATTGTACATTGTATATTTACTTATTTTTGATTTATTATTTGAGTTTTACTTTATTAAAATAGATTTTTAGAAACATAAAAGTCAGAAGCCCCGACTACTACCAATATTGTGTCAAAATTTGTTTTTAAACAAATGATAAGTAAAGTAAGTAAAACTTTTTGAATTCAGACAAGTGCTGTATACTTATGAATATAGCGATATTTAGAAGTCTTCAACCCAAAATTAGCACTTTTGAATTATATTATGTGGTTTTGATTAATGAGCCTTTGCTGTTTGTACTAAATTTGTTCATGCTTTATACAACGTCATGTAGTTGCAAGTCTCATCCAGCTGGAGTAGACATCAGTGTCAACTATGGGCAACCTCCAAAATGGCACTAGCACTTCTGGCACTGTGGCAACACCTATTGAAACTTTGGTGTGGGCACACAACTAGAACAGTTTTGGAACGAGCTGTTCAAGTTGGCAACAGCAGAATGGCATTAAGTTTAACCAGGAGCCAGTCCACGCAGATTGTATGGCACATCAGGGTGGTGCTGGCCTTCCAGGAATGGAAGGAGTTTGTCTTTTGCCATTTTTGTATCATATTAGGCTCTCTGCTGGGCACCTTTGTTAGGTTTTAGAGAATGAGAGAAATGAAAATAAAGGAGAGCGCATCAGCAGATGTCGGGTGTTAGTGTGCATGTGTGTGTGTGATTGTGTGCGTGTGTGTGTGGTGGGGTGTTATTCTGTTTTTGGTGCCATACAGCTGCTCCTGCAGATAACATGCCAGGCAAAGGGCACAGACAGAGGTTCTGTAAATCATGATAATCCAAGCAATGTCTTCTAAAAGCGGGGCCAGCGCGAAGCCTAATGGTACTTCAGTTGAACAATATCAAAGGTATTGGAAACATTACAAAGCAAATGGTTGCTTTGTTGCATTGACATGAAACAATAAAGATGCAGCTGCTAAAATCATTTTATGATTGCATCAATTTTTTAAATAATGATTATGCTGTCACAGTTAACCAAAGCTTTAAATGACATAAAACCATTATGGAAAAAACCACATGGGTTTGCGATTTTTTTTCACGTGATCACATTGCTGTGTTAAATTTGTTCAAAAATCACACTATAAACCATGAGCAAAAGGGATGTTTCACATGTGAAGTTTATGTGTTTTTTTTGTTCCAAATTACACAAGAAACGTATACAGAACAAATATATGAAGTTCATGTATTTTTCTGTTATGGAAATAAATAAAAGTCAGAAAAAGGTTTTCACCATGAGTGTCCCAGTAGTAGCCTATAACATTATTCCACTTACATATATATGGGCTGCTATAAGCTATGACTTTTAGTAGTGGTACGTTGCACAACATAGACAAAATTCACAAAACAAACTGTGAGAACCAAAAAGAAAATCAATGGGCTTTTGAAAAACACACAAGCAAACCCAGCCCTCTCTGGAGCTCTATATCTCAGGCAAACTTCACAGAAGAAACATAATTCATAGTTTAAACAGGTTGCAGAAACCTGGGCTTTCATGTCTGAACTGGAATTTTGAAATCTTTTACAGTTTTTACACAAACACGGTTCAAGATTTATGAGTTCTACAGATTTTTTCCACAGAAAGTTTGTTAAATGAAGACTCTAAAAAATGAACAGTCTTGATCTGTGATTCAATATTTTTACATTAACACAGAGGATGGCCTCTACAAGGAGAGCAAGCTCACACTCATGCTGGTGTTCTTGCTTGCTCACTGGTGCATACAGTGATGAGAGTACTCATACATATCCACAAACAAGGGCATTCCTTATATGCTAACATGAACAGGTTGTAGCACTGGGTGGGATCACCTGGGTGTCACTGGTCTCATTGGGGATTTTTCATCAACTGGAAACATAGAACTTCATTTGGAAAGATACAAGAAGAGGTTTACATAAGGTGCTGGAAAGACTCAGAAAATATGCCATTAAATCATTTTCCATTAATATTGACGGTTGATAATGTCACACACTCACTTTTAAATTATCTAAAACTTTCAAATCTTTTAGAACAAAGTCATCTTATTCCATACATATCGTTGTGGTACATATTCAAATTATGCATCAAAATGGGGGCAATTTCGTCTTCTGTCACCCAGTGTGTCTCTCACTGCTATCGGACTTCCTTTGAGTCAGTTATTATTTTAGCTCGATATAGTCTATTCAAAACTAGAAATGTAATGGTCATTTCTTTTACATAAAACACTGTAGAAACAAGCAAACAAACAAAAAATCACATGTATGATCATCAGTATCTGTTTGAGGCTTACTTTCGAATCTGCTATTTTGTTTCCTTCTCATTAACTTAACCTTTAGGGAGTGAGAGTTATACGTGTGTGGTTACCATGGTCGTGTCCTATCTAGTTCATACGTCAAAATGTATGAAATGCACATATTTTGTTTAAGCTTAAATTATTAAAAACATATTTTGGAGTTTTGGGCAGTATATACATTGGCACCATTCAAAATGTCTTCAGAATTTGTTTTAATTTTAATTTTTTTTTTTGCTTTAATCCTGCACATTAATCTTTTTGCATACAAAGCACATACAGGAAGTAATCCAATTGTATGTTGTCATGAAGTACTTCTCTGCCCCCATTTACTTCTCTGCACATCACCAGCGACTCATTTCGCCGCAGACAAATGCTGTTAGCTGACTGAAATGAGAAGCTTAGCAGAGGGCCAAATCATGTCTGCAGCATGTCCAAACAAATGGAGCAAGAACTGTTGGCCAACTCTTCAACAATGGGTCTGCCTATCTCTTGCACTGGGTACCTAGCTCTTGCAGCAGCTGCCAAGGCCACTTCAACCCCCACCATCACACACTTCAGGCAAGATCCCCCCAGAAAAGGTTCAAGCACTATCATGAGTTTGAGGCTAAGCTGCTAGAAGGACTAGCTCGTGTATTCCTCAGAAATATTCAAAGCCTTTGAACTCCACTTTATGCAGAAATCATGTTGCAGTTTACAGTGTGACAACAAATGATGGAGAATCGTTGATTTATGAATGGAAGGGAAGTCTTGTGAAAGAGATTGATGGTTTAATGTCTTAGTGCTTCATTCCAGCACTTATGTTTCGCTCTCGAATGCTGCTAAGGCCATCTGGTGTGGCAGAATATTATGCACAGCTACACTATATGGATGTTGCAAAGTGTCTTCAAAACACGACACTCCGACAGACGCAAAGTGCAAAGGGAAGGCAGTAAAGAAGATTAAGCCATGTTACTCTTCTGTGAAGCTGCTGATTTCATTCTTGAACTGTTTTCAAAACTGACCCTAAAAAAAGAGAAAAAGGGAGAAAATCAAATGTTTTTGTGCAATGACCAGACTGCGTGCATACATTGCAGACATTCTGCAAGCCATAGTCTAGTCAAAGTACATCAAAAACAACAATTTTTTTTCAATATATTATTAATTATGATACACTGCATGGCCATTTTGTTTAAATAACAACAGCAACTATTCAAGCAAAAGATCCACCGTCAAAACTACTGAAAGCAAGACGACAGAAATTAACTGGAAGGAAAAGTGTTAGACACGATTTTAATGTTGAGTCTTGTCACTGCCCTTATTTAAACCACATTCAGTTTCAATTCAGTTCAGTGCAAACAATATAAAGTAGTTTAGTTATAATTTTATACCCCCTCTCCCCCAACACACAATTGAAAAGGTGTGATACGCACAATCCCCGACTGCAAATTACGCAGAATAGAAATTTTTTTCCCCACCATTTTCAATCTTCAGTTTTGTGTTTTGTTTAGTTAACAGTTGAAACAGGAGACAGTAGTCATTAATATGAATGTTTATTTTTATGTTTCTATTTTACAGACAGATTAAAACACAAAACAGCCCTTAACTTTATTTCATGAGGCAAAAATAAATAAATAAGTTACACAAGCTGTTTGTTGAGAACAAAGTACATCAGAGACATCATGAAGAACAGAGATGAACTTGTGTTTAGAAAGTAAATAAATAAATCAATAAAATAGAAAAATTCAACTGGAGACCACACTTAGTAATAACTGTGGTAGAGCCAGTATAACCATTACCTTAATGGGATAAAACAAGCACCTTAAAATAGAATTATTGACAGACTGATGATCTGTCCACATTATATAAGATACATATTTTTTTTAATTTAAATTTTATGGTATATTTGCACATCTCATCTACACACAAAAAGAGGTTTTGTTGAAAAAATGCTGAAAGTTTAAAAAAAACTTGCCACTGAGATTTTAAACGATATCACTTAACAAAAGGAAGCCACGGTTGTTTTTGTCTAAAGTTTGCAAAAGTTTAGACAAGCTAAGCACGTTCCTTCTCTGTACTGCCATGTGTCGTAATGTGGACGTTCTCGCCACCTAGTGACGGGGGAAAGGTACTTAAGCAGTTTTGTTTGAAATGTGTTGCTGAGGTTACTTTTATATATAAGGATAAAAAAAAATTAAAAAAAATTCTGAAATAGTATAGAATTTAGCCAGGCTTAGCTAAATGCATCTACTCAACATTTATGGCTGGGTTTAGTTATCTACAAAACGTAGCTCGATATTAGCCAAGATATCTATGAAAAGTTTAGTCTGAGGTGGGTGAATTAGATAAAAGATTACATCACAATATCTATAGAAAATTTGTATTTATGATATAAAAAACCCATTACACAACTCAAAACATTTTATCTATGATTGCCACTTGCAGGTAGCTGCATTTATAAGCGAAAAGAAATAAGAGATATTTTCTATCTTTTATTGTTTAGTTTTCTAATTATTCTTTCAGCCCTTTGCAGAATGAGTGGAGACCTTTACATAGAGGAGAACAGGTTGGTAAAATGGGGTCTAATGAAATATGAATTTACATGCAGTCACGTTTAAAGTTTTTCCATCAATGCAAAGTCTACTCCAGCCATTTACCTCACAGTCTAGTCTGATTACCAACCTATGATCCTGCACATTGTGGGATCTCCATTCACAGGAATTAATTTACCCCGCATATTGGGTGGCACCTAATTATCAATTGTATGTCGTGTATTACAGTACCCTCTCTGACCTCCAATTAGAGCAGCACCAATCAG
Source organism: Kryptolebias marmoratus (assembly GCF_001649575.2). Classification (NCBI taxonomy): domain Eukaryota; kingdom Metazoa; phylum Chordata; class Actinopteri; order Cyprinodontiformes; family Rivulidae; genus Kryptolebias; species Kryptolebias marmoratus. The sequence goes on from NC_051436.1 coordinate 11,656,987, forward strand.
AGTGGGGTTAATTCCAGCCGACGATAAATTTGGCCCAATCATGTCTGCTCCCCTCCCATGGGTGACTGAGTCACTTTGAGGCACGTAAATGTATTTCCAGCCAGGCCACATCAACATATTACCTTGTTTTACTTTTTTTCTTAATAGAGCACATTCATCAAAACCACTTTGCATATAGCCATGCTTCTAAATGCTAGTGGTCATAATACGTTCTTAAATCCATTCTGAAGTAGCAGCCAAACCATTAGATCAATACAAATAGACCATACAGTAATTCTTTATTTAGTGTGCTTTTTGTTGGCTGAAATTTTATACTCTTCCGTTTGACTTTTCATCGCAAATAAATTGTCCTCCAACCACAGATTAACTCCCAAATGCATGGCTTCTGACAGCTTGTTCAATATGACAGAATATTTGTGCAATAAATCATGAATACTAAGTAAAGGAAGTGAACGATTTAAGGAAATTATCCGTATTTTTCTAAAGGTCAGCAGTGTGTGAACTTTAAATCATATTTCTTTACCATATAAAGTAGCTGAGGAGACGGTGTCTGCCTGAGGAAAAGAGCACTGACACTAGTTTGTATGTGTGCATCTCACAAGAGCGCACTTAAATGGAAGGCCACGCGTTTTCTCCCGAGTGCATTTTCTGCTGAACAGCCAATAGCAGTTGTCTTTGAAGGCAAAGTACAATGGAGAGGGGGAAACAAAAACTTTGCTCCTCTGTAGCCCAAGAGTAAGTAGGTAGACCTAAACAATGACAGAATGTCCTTGAGTTATAAATTTATAATATCCGTCAGGTGGAAGAGGGAGACAGCAGCTTCTGATTGGCTGCGGTTATAAATCATTCATTACGCTTCACATCAATAATTAATATTCCAACCAAGCCTGAATCCTTTATGTAAATACTGTCACACGTTGGAAGGTTACCATTGTAAACTTGCCTAGACAGCAGTTTGTGAACTTTTGATTGCAGGCTTAGAGCGCCGTGTTTGTCTCTGCATTCTTTTTATAACTAACCCACGAGGCAGTAAAGCACAAGGGCAAGAAGCTCATCCAAAAGTCATTGCAGGCTTGATTCAATAATATTTAGAAACAAAACCGAATCCCTGAGACCCCTGACTCAAGTAAATACATTGGTCTCAATTATTAAATTTTTTTGTTTAAAAAAATCTTTGTTTCAATGAAGATTTATGTCTTGGTATTTACTTTTTGTTTTACTTAATATGAATTTTTTTGTCTTTTGTTTTTCGTATACTTATTGTTTGTTATGTTTATCGTTCCAAAATTCATTGTTTCAAAGCAGGGAACTTCATTTAAGTCAGGAAGATCCAGTCAAAAAAAATTCACTCCATGAATCATCTGGTATTGGACCAAACAGAAAAAATAAAAATCTTATAAATATTTTTATACACAAGGTTATATATTTTGAAAACTGATCACTTCCGTTTGTGCCTCGTTCCTGCTCTTGACCAAATGGCAGATATTTTTTATGCAACAACAAACCTACAGGCTAGCCATGGCAAAAATTAGTAAAAAAAACAACGACGAAAAAAAAACCCGAAACAACAATAACAAAAGAGAAAAAAAAACACACCTTCACTTCTTTCCCCCCATGGGATAGGAAAGTTATCTTGTAGGAGTTGGTCAGTGAGTTGGTAAAGATTTTTATGTTGACTTAAAATTCAAAATGAGACAAAATTCTGTTGCATATGCTAAAATGGTTCATGGTAGAAGTAAAATTTGAGATAAGAATTTGTACCCTCAGTTTATTAGAATGTGCACAGCTTTAAAATCCATTGCTTCAGTTTAAATAATCTGTGTGTTTGGATTTACCAACAGACATCATTCCAATCAGCAAATCAGTAAATCATCATTCAGGTTCAGTAGCATTAAAAAGTTGGACAATTCTGATTTAAAGGATCATTAACTTCTAAACAACAAACATCACTTTTTGTCAGCTGCAGACAAGTAAGCAATATACTACTGCCTAATTTTAATCAAAGCAAGACATATCCCAAATTTAAGAAATGTTGAGGAATAGTCATTAACCCTCTACGGTACACTGTTGCCATTTGGCAACAAACACATTGAATTCCTTTCACACACACACAGTTACTCCACTTTTAAGATGTAGTGCACTGAAAGAGAGATAGGATCCTAAGGGAACCAATAGCAGTGTTTAAATTTGTCACATGACTTTCTGGAGGGAATTTTGATGCCCTTTTCTGCAGATGTCTTCACACGGAGGAGCCTCACTATTTGACTCTTCAGAAATCATCAAAAAAAAGTATTTTTATAACATTTTTTGATGGGGGGAAAATACACACTCAACAATAAGTGAGGTAAGTTCACTATTCTGTGGTTTATTGTGTTGTATTTGATAATTTAATAATGTTAAACTGTTAAAATGTGGATGTTGCCATATGGCAACACTGTACCATTAAGATTACCATTGTATTGCTAGAGTCTGCTATAATAATGCATTTTGTGAGTCCTTTTCAAATTGTATATGACTACATTTGACACTCTTTTCTTCCATTTACAAAATGAATGCAACAATGTTTTATAGTGACTTACGGAAGAAAACTAAACTAGCACTTCCTGTAGATGGTAGTGAGGATGAATTAGGATTTAGTGATGAAGAAAATGAGCAGCTTGCGACCCAGCAAGGAGAGAGGGAGGATGATGGAGACAGCGAGAATGATGAAGACTATGAGCCAGAGAATGAAGACAGTGGAGACAGCGAGGACAGTGGAGACAGCAAGGACAGGAGGAACAGTGAGAACAGGGGGGCAGTGAAGATGAAAGTGCAGTTACAGTTCACTGTGGGTGAAAGTGCAACTATTATTTATGTGTTGCATTAAATTGGCAGGTTCATAACATATTAAGGATATTTGTTTCTTTTCTAGGTCCACCTCCTCCACAGGAAGCAGTAAGGCAAAAACGGCAGCATCAAGACACTCAAATCAAATGACAACAATGATTCAAATGAAAAATTCCAATGAAATGTCATAAAATATCTTTTACATTTTTTTAAACTTTCAAATGAGTTGCATTGTTAATTGTTAATGCTACTGGGGACTGTTTAGATTATAACCTGAGTTCCTAAATAAAGGTTTTTACAATAATAAACAAGCTCTTGTTTTCATAAATTTCCATCATTAATTTCCACTATCGTACAGTGTTGCCATAAGGCAACAACAACAAAAAATAACAAAAAAATTAATATTTTTTAAAAATGTCTCTTGATTATGTTTACCTAGTCTATTTTATGTTAAAAAAAACATCCCAAACAATTTTTTTCCAACTGATTTCATCATGCGTACCGTAGAGGGTTAAAGTATCACAAAAAAAACTCCAAAATTATGCAAATGTGCATGTTTCTATTGTAACTGTTAGATTTATATTACAAAGAGATATGTCTAATTTATAAATGTCTAATGTGATTTAGATGAGACATTTGTATTGATGTTATTGAACATTACAGTCTGATTTTTAAAATTTGTTCTACAGTCCCTAAAACCATGTCTCACTTTTGGTGCTTTGAATCGAACTGATTAATGGTGCCAATTATAAACCTGTGTTCACAAATTTACTAAACTGTGGGTACTGATTGTTAATCGTGACATAAACCAGAGAAGTTGTGTGAGTGACACCAAAGAACCAGAATGCTGAAACAGAGTAAAAGGCAAGTGATTTTATTTACAGGTGCGGTTATTTCACAGTTGGGGAGAGAAACAGGATATGAAACGGCAGGAAGGAGCAAGGTGAGTCTCGGGAACAATTTGAACTTTGAATGTCTTTGTTGTCTGAGGTAATTGTTCTTTTGCTTACAGGTCCAAAGTTGAAGCAAGGCATGGAGGGAGAGGCAGGCCCAAGCAATAGTTTCCAGTCCAGGCGGAGGATCCGAGGTCCAGGTACAGGTAAGTCCACCAGAACTATCCAGGTAAGTCTCAGATTGGGTAGGCAGCAACAGACGTAAGGCAACACCATCAACAACAAAGGTGAGCAGAGACAAGAAGTTAACATAGGCATAAACTTGACAAAGCGTTCTCAGTGGCCAGGCTCTAACCCATAAGGCGCGATGCTCCAGTGACAATCTGGAACCAGCCGAATGCTTAAGTGCAGGTACTGCTCGTTATCCCAATCTGCTTCAGCTGGGGAAGGAAGGATTAGTGGCCACACCCGTAGGGCGGAGCCAAAACAACTCCAGATCCTCACAAATCGTTGGAAAATACAAATCTTTGTGCACCATTTCCTAAACTGATGGAAGGAACTCTTAGGCAGAAGATGACCTCGAGTTTTATATTTACCCAAAAACCCTTGGTGGAATCCATAGAAATGTATTCTTAGATTATTTTGTTCTGTGCTCTCAGTTTTAGTAGCTGCTCAAAAGACTTTAAAAAAATTGTAGTGATAGTTTATAATGAAATTTAATAATCACCACTGTCTGAACACACTAGACAGCTGAGTTTAAACCCTTTCAGAGGAAAATTAAACCCACAGGAGTCTATCCAGTCTGGATTAAAACTTCAATCTTCACTCTTTTTTGGGGAGCCTGGCAAAAAAAATGGCTGCCAACTTTTATTACTTCCTTTTTAAGACTGCAGACTGCGGATGGACATATGTTACAGAAAGGTATTTTCATTTAATCCAGCTGTTCACTTATTAAACTTTGAAACTATTTCAATAAATTACTTTCTCATTTTAAAATTGGCTGTGATGATCTGGTAAACGGCTCAGAAGTTGCTGAACTTTACCAACTTTTGTTGCGCACCCACTTGGTCCGAGTGCTGCAGACAGCAGCGCTCACTGTCTAATCAATCAGAGCTCATTAATGACTCAAATAGGCTCCTGAAACACGACCATATGGCTCAGTCTGAGAACTGCCAGCCTCGTTGCCCTGGAGTTTTAAAAGCAACTGTTGTGCTTTTCTAAATATCGACAATAACCATAAGTAACTTTTTTAATTTTCTTGTATTTTTAAAACATTTTCTTACGTTGCTTCTTTTCTGTTACAGTAAGTTTATAATGAGTGTGTGAGACTGTTTAGTGAGGCAAGTCATAAACTTGCCACACCTGGATTCTGTTTGATAGCCATATGGTTAAAACTCTTCATCAAAAGACTTTCAAAAGTAGGATGACAACAACTTTGACAGCTGCTGCACGCCCGCCTGTTCTGAGACATGAGCAGAGTGACCAAATGGTTGAAAGGCGGAGAAAAAAAAAGTTTCCTACAGGAACTAAATATCTACCATGGTGTAATAGTAACACTCAGAAAAAAAATACTAAATATTCTCAAAATTCCTGGTGGTCTAGGATGCAGGAATGTAAACTATTTTCATCAGTTTCAGATGTTTAGAGATAAGTGTTTTGAGGTTATTACTCAGTGTACATGACGGTGTCTCCTATTGTAAAGGACTGCAGCGAAAGCACTGCATCTCAGACTGGTTCAAATAAAATACTGTGTGCTATTTTGTAATTAACTCAGTTAAAGATCGCACATTCTCCTCGGATACAAAAAAACTAAATAAATAAAAGTCTGGCAATCCTTGAAAGAATGAATGAGAAATGATGGAATTATAGTGACTTTGGTCGAACCTTGAAAATAATCTCATGTGATAATGCATAACATGGATGATTTGTTAGTGCTTGGAGTACTTATTGTGAATGACTGTCAGCTACTACCACATCAAATTTAAATTTAATAGCAGTAAAAATGACTGCAATAGAGACATTTTTGTGTTACCTAAAGTCAGTTGGATGTGGAGGCCAGCTTGAATTGGTTTGACTCCAAAAGTTATCCAGTTGTTGACGAACAACCAGGGATTAATTCCTGTGGCTCATGAGATACTTTGCTAACAGACAGACACAGTTGACTCCAGTAGTTATTGGCAAAGTTCAGTTGGTGGTTAAAGTTTGCGTTGTGATTGACTGTCAGCTCCAGCCACACCAAATTTCAACCCAGTATCTGTAAAACTGACTGAAAGAGGTTGACTCCAAAAGGTAATCAGCTGTAGATGTCTGTTCAATGATTACTTTGTTAGAGTTTCATCAGAGTCCGTCCACTGGTTAATGAAAATATTGCTAATGATGACCAACACACACAGACAGGCAAAATCATTTTTGCTCTGTTTTTGGTGTAACAGCAGACGAAACAGCCTCTGTCAGGTTGTGGAGCACAATGCAGTTCACTTTCTCGGATGACTCCCATATTTGTGACATTAAAATTGTAACTGAAAAACAACAACAAATCTTCCTCCTCAGTTTTTTTGTTTTTTCTTCTGAGTTGCCCTAATACGTTGCCATAAATATCTGTGTTGATTCGGGTTTGTAAATTTCTAAAAAAAAAATGCCACTGAAAGAATGCAGCATTGGAGAATCTTACAGACTGATTGATATTGACTGAAAGTCATAAAAACTTGCATGAAACTTATTACTTTCTTTTCATTTTTCATTTTTTTTATTTTTCGCTTACTTCAAAGGTTTTGTATAAATGTGCACTCTCTTCAATTGTCTGTTCTTTGATGCCTGGATCCTGCTGAACTTTCCTGTAACATTTCTGCTGCATATACATTTCAGGAGATAGAAGTGTAATATTATTGATTCATATTATGTATCTTGCTACTATTTGTGTAGCCGAGCCACTTTTATTTCCTATTCCATCGACACTTCTGCCTCAGTGGTAGCCACTACAACTTTCCTGACAGACACGAGTTGGTACTCCTGAATCCTATAAAATGCTTTAGGAGGTGATAATATGGGCAAGAGCAAAGCACATGACTGCAGACCGGCACTTTTGTCATGTTAATGTGACCGCATATAACGCTCTGCAAATAGGATTTACTGTACAGGGCCCCCCCTATGAAATGGAATTGCAGTCTCATAAAATGTACTTTTAAAGAAATTGTGTGAGGGAACTCTGGGCAGTAAATTAAACTCCGCTGGCAGGATTAGATAGAGGGAGAGGAGGAGAAAAAGGAGAGGAGCTAGAAGAGTGTGTATATGCCCGTGTGTGTGTGTGTGTGGAGGGGTGCAGCTACAGAGCTCCCGCTTGCAGAGGTCATAGATACGATGTAATTCTACACCTCTCCATTTCAGCTTTCATTTTATTTTATTGCATGTGGTGTGTTTTACCTTTCTTTTTTATTATTTTATCCTGAAACAATTGTCCGAAGGGAACCTGCGGTGTGGATGAATACTCTGGTTACATACAGCAAAAACGCCCATTACCACATCAAAGTGTGAATATGTTTATAGGAGTCTGTATAGACCTAAAACCTGTGTCTGGCTTTTTGGGGGAAAGCTCAAAATAAATAGTTCAGATATTTCAAAGTGGGGTTTTGTTGAACTGTTTTGAGCAATTAAAATTTTCCCTACTGTAGATAGGTTTTTGAACTACCTCGGTTTAGAGAAATAAGGTTTAAATATTACTTGGCTAACGAGCTAATAGCTAATCCAGGCGAAACCAAGATGAAAATGCTGCCGCTGTAACTGTCAATGGTGTGATGGACCTGAAAATGCAGGTGGCAGGTGAGCAGGTAGGTATAATCCAAAAATGATTCAATAAACTAGAAGCACTCGGACAGCGCAAACCTCCGCTAAGGCCATAGGGTTGTTGAAAAACTATCGCATACGGATTATGATCTCGATCATCAGCAAATTGACTTTAATCCCTTGATTATTTTGCCTGAGGATTACAGTTGTTCTAAAGCGGTTTCGGCCCTGCTCAGATTAGCTGTTAGCACGTCAAGTCAGACTGAAACTTTGGTTAAAAGGTGTGCTCGACAGTAAAGTTTAATTTAGTGTGTTTGGATTTATTAAAGATTCACTTTCATCTGAGGCAGCAAATGTCTACTTTCACTAAATGCATTTCTCTCATATTAGATACTGTTTCCTAAGCTAGTATAACACATGCTACAGCTTCAGAATCATTAAATAACAATCACTTAAAATGCTGGCTAAGACATCATTTACTTTTCATTACTGTCAAATTTGAAAGAAATATCCTCAGTTAGGACATTTTTGTAAGGATGTTTGACAAATTTATAGGATTCTTCCTGGTTTTGCGCCTCCTCTAGCTGATTTAAAATCTACTTTAAGTGAAGATACAAGAGGAGCTGCCAGAGACTTTACATTTTCATTTAGAAATTAAATTGTTTTATTTTATTCTTGAGCATCACATCAGTGGGATTCTTTACTGCAGTTTGTCAGGTAGTCCTTGTCTTATCACTTATTCAAATTAAGTTTGACAATGAATTTTTTTCTTTCATTATCAACATTAAGGAGCACCAAATAAATGGTTCTTCACCTTATGGATTAATGCAATAGTTTTCAAACTAGTGTGTGTGTGTGTGTGTGTGTGTGTGTGTGGGGGGGGGGGGCATTGCTCAGTTGATATTTTTATTTATCTCAGGCCAAAAACATGTAGCAGGCGGAACTAATGTTTTGCCTCTTTGCCTTGTTTTGCCTGTTTTAGGAAAAAGAGAAAAAAACATCTCAGTCTATTACTATATTTATTTATTTTTTTTTAGAACAGAGAGTAGGAACAATTTCTTCCTCCAGACAGGAAAAGTTTGAGAGCCACTGCTTTAATGGATATGTCTGGGCTGCAAGGTGGAACAGTTTAGTCCTGTTTCCTTGCAGTACGGAGGTCTCGAGCTTGACTCCTGGAGCTTTTTTCCCCGTGCATGTGTGGGTTTCCTTTGGGCACTCTTTTTTTCTTCCTGCAAAAAACAAAACAAAAAACATGCAGCTCCTTGCGACCTCAAACCGGAGCAAGTGGGTAAAAGAAATGGATGGAAAAATGTGTATGATATGTCTACAGTATTTATTTATTTAATATTGTTATGTTTTACATCTATTTACCGTTTTAGTTTTGACATTCTTTAGTACTCGCTTACTTACTCTGAGAAATAGGGATCAATGGTACCTTATCAGCAATGAAATCTGAGGCTGTGAACTTTTGGACTGTCGAGACTCTAGGTGAACGTTCCCTTTGTCCCATCACTTCAAAATGACCAAACTATCCCTTTGATATTACTATTTTGTTTAGATACCTATTTACCATTTATTTTATTTTTACCGTACTGTACTGTTATCTGTATATATAGTGTTTGTTGATGTATATGTGTGTATATGTATGTATGTATATCTATACATATGTGTATATGTATATATGTATATGTGCATTGTTGTATATTATATGTGTATAGTTTTTTTTTAGTATCTTTCTTCTTTATTTTATCTCACCCTTTCCTGTATTGAGCTGCAGTAACGTGCAAAATTCCCCATTGTGGGATCAATAAAGTTTTATCTTATCTTATCTTATCTTATCTTATCTTATCTTATCTTATCTTATTTACATCAGGCAAAGACATTTCTGTGAAGATGAGCTTTTTGGCTCACTTAATTACATTTACATTTTAACATATTTAAGTCAATTTACTATATTGTCCCTAAAAACTAAAAAAACAAAAATCTAAAAAGTTCTCTAACCTGAGGTTGTTCAAGGAGCCGTCTAGAATAGGTAAGATGTTAACTGCTCATAACCGTTTCACAAAAATCTTCTTTGAAAAATTCGAATTGTCCCTTTAAGCTGGCTCTCGCACGTTGAACATTTTGCAAGTTGAAAACCAATTTTCAGACGATTCTCCACGCCGCGGGCTCACAGAGCTCCTCTCATTAAGCCACATGTACGGTGGCAGCTCAGACACTGTCCATAAAGAAATCATCTAGAACCCTAACTTCTCTCTAGTTGCTGACATTTGAGTATAATTCAAGGGTTTTCCACACTTTGCTTTCCAAAACGTCTTCCTCGTCAACCACTAAATCCCACACACACACACGCGGTCTTCAGTGTGTCTGATGGAAGCTTGGAGTAGTTTTCCAGCTGTGGCTGCTGATAGGACGTTGGATGAACTCTTAACAAGCTTGTACCGTATGTAAAGGTGCAGGTAAAGGCAAGAAGTCACTTAATTTTCCTTTTAGAAAAAAAGAGACATTTCAATCTTAGATATTCTCTCCGGTTCTAAGATAGATTTTTTTTTTTTTACCCCAACACTGCAAGTGAAAAGACCAGTTTTCAAAAAGCATAAATAAGGCCTTTCGCTTCCTCACTCATCTCTTTTTCTCAGTGTCTTTTCATATTTGACAAAACTTTAAACTCATTTTGCCATCATTTCTCTCTTTCTGCAGCCAAAGTGGCTCCCCCCCCCTCCTAAATTTCAAAAATTTCCTCCTCTCTTTTACAATCTCGGCACTTTTTTTCCCCTCTCTTCACTAACACTCCCTCCTCCCTTCTATTTCATGCATCATTTCTCTGTTTAATTGCTGCTGGCTGAAACCTTCTCCATTTTCCCAGCAGCTCAGCATTCCTCTAGTCCTACATTTTAACAGCCTTTTGCTATTCAATTACCCCTGTGTAGACTAAACTAAGCAGGGCGGGCCAGGACTGTGTGGGCTCTCAATCACGGAAGCACCACTCTGGACAGCAGCCAAACATCGGCGCCTGAAATGATAAAACAATGCACAGCGAGATTTCTAATTTAAACTTTTGATTGGGAAAAGAAAATATTGTGCCTCATGATAATATTTAGCTTGTTGTTTTGCATTTTGCTTTGATTTAGAGTTACACTAATTCAAATCAGAGAAACAGCGTCTAAAATCCAGAATAGACGTGAGACTGGCTCTTTATGTTCTTTCTGAACAGGATGTGTTTTTTTCAATAATTGTGTTTTACAGACAAAGTTATTGTCAATTTGGGTACTTTTAGTGGTACCATAATTTTTGTTTTTGTTATTAAACTAAACTAACTAAAGTGAACTTTGTGTTTTTGAAAGTCTTCATTTATCATCACCATCACATTAGCCCTGAAACTCTAACTTTTTGCAACATAAGGTAAAATGTGACACTTTTTAGGAAGGAAGAAAAAACAAAATTAGCCTAAGCTTTTAGAGCACTGATGACAAGGCCATGGTTATTGTCACACTGAAGTGCAAAGTGCAAGCATTTTCACAATTGCCTATTTGTTAGAAAAGAAATGAAAAAAAAAAAAAGTGCAAAACCCTTCGCCAATGGCAGCAATTGGTAGCTAGCACTCACAGCAAAGTGCGAAGTGTAGAGAGTGCAGTGAATCTTAAAACTTATTTATTCATTACCAAAAAGATGAGTGTTATTCTGAGCTGGGTTACAGTGGCTTGACCTTTTGACACAATGTTAAAATCAAAGGAATTGTAATACTAAAAAAAAGATACAGGTCAAAAACATTTCAGTTATTTTGATTCACTCAACAACAATACTACATTTCTGTCTCACCTAATTGGCTTAAGCATTCTGTACAATACAGTAAAAAATGACTGATTAATAATTGTGACAGTTTCTCACGTTTAAACGAAAAAGAAAAATATCCCAGGTACAATATATCAAGCTGAAATTTACAACTTATAAATTTTAAATAAGATAACATAACACTGGTGTATTTCCTGGCCATTTTGGATTAATTACAGGTACATTATTCATCAAGACAAAAAGATGAACACGCAGTTTACTAACCATAAAAACAAACAAACAAAAAACAATATTTTTATGAATCTGGTTCACTTTTTCTCTAATGGGAGTTGACGGATCAGATTTAAAAGACGCATCTTGCAATCGGTGTTTTCAATTTCCACCATTACTCCTCAACTGGATTGAAATAGGTACTAGATCGTAATTGTCAGGATTTGGGGTTTTCATGTTTCTGATTCATGTTTCAGTTTGGGTTTATTGTTTATTTTATTTTATCTCTAGTCTTGTCTTAGTTCAGTTCTTGTTCCTTGTGTCTTTGTTTCCTGTCATTATTCACTTGTCCTCTGTCATCAATTGTTTATCTGCCACGCCCATCTCCACCTGCTCCTCGTTAGTTATCACTCACCTGTGCCCACTTTTTCTAATTACCCCTTGCTTTTAAAATCTGGTCATTTCCTCCATTTACTCACTGGTTTATTGTCTTGTTTCGCTCGCTGTCTGATTCTCCTCATGCTTGCTTCCAATTATGGATTTAGTTTATGTTTTGTATTTAGTTTTGTTTTGCTGCCTCATCAGCCTTTTTGTATTTGTTACTTTATTTTCAATAAATTATTTTATTTTCCTGGAACTACAAGATGAGTCTTCGCACTGGGTTCTCCGCAATCTCCACCCAACCTGATAGTAATGAGTTTATGAGGGTTTTACTTGACCTAGTGTTTAAAAAATAAGGTCAAAATTGATGCACTAATTGAAGTAACAGTGCTCGAGGAAATCCTAATATCTGTCCTAATCATGTAGGTGTTAAAAAAAACAACAATTGTGGTGGATTTTCTGATATAATGATGGACTCAAATAATTAAAGAAGAAAACGGTCTTTCATTAAAATGCTATATAGCATGATCACCAGTTCAACAAAATGCAAGAGTTTGATGAAGTTGTGGCAATGTCATACACAAAACAAAGAGTACATATTAGCCAAGTAGCTCATGATCTGTGCAGATCTGAACTTGTGAGCCAATCAACTTCCAGAAAGCCCTTGTGGACAGATATTCTAAATGGAGCAAACTTATCAAAATGACCATGACATGTCTAAATTAACAAATATTTAATATCTTTCTGAAAACATAATAATATAATATGATGATCATTACCTTCAAATTTGAAATATTCTTTTGGACTCTACAACATAATTTAAATTTCAACTACAACTGTTAAAAGACTTTTTAAGTTTGGACTAAAAAAGAAGATACTGTTTTTAATGGGATCTGAGAATCCAACAAGCATCACGTCACCTTAATCAGGCCAGTGTTGTTGTTTTTTTGTTTTTTTAAATAGCAGCTTTTTGTGGCTGACAGCTTCAGATACCTTTGCAGTAAGCAGCAGAGAAAATGCTCATATTTGCACTTGTAAGCACGAACATGAATACAAAGCAGGAGTAGGACGTTTCTAGGCCACACACGTACACAAAATGTTAAACCAGCAAAGCAAAATGCACACAAACATTGCTTATCTGTTTCTCTCGGAGGCCTCACACATCGTAATGTCTCTATCTGCGTCACACACACACACTCATGCACACAATTCACTAAGGTATCCAGAGTAATTATCAGGCTGTTAATGATTGCTGTGCATCAGCAGTGCTCCAACCATTCATTACAAGAGCTTCTGCAGGCCCCTACTGGGCCCGTGAGACTCCTTATCACGCACCACACCACTTGATGGGCTTAATGCAACCTATTAACCAACAAAAGTCTGGATGTGAAGTTTGCCAAACCCCTCCCATCAGTAATACACTTTGATTTATGCTTCTGTATCAATCCTAAGTCAAGCACTGGATTGGGATGAGATAGATTGATTATTTTTTTTATCTTCTTAAGACAGGATGTTGCTCTGAAAACTGTAATTACTCTTGCAAGAGCCACAGTGGAACCAGGGAAGCATGGTCACAACTTATCTTTAGTCTTCTTTTTTACATGTCTGAACAACAGTGGGCTCCGTGTTAGCATTTGCGGTAAGAGTGTAATGCGATACTGCAATGTTGATCGCACAGTCACATCTTGACAGCTTGTCACCAATTGAGTCATCCTTCCTATCTTTCAATCTGCCTCATCACTTTTCCACTTTCAGGCTCTTTCCTGTCACCGACCCCTGTCAATAGCCCACACAGAGGTTTTTACAATGAGATATGGAAGGTCGATAATGTCTGTGAGCATGACAGTGGGGAGTTGTCACTCTGGCCTAATGAGAAGCTTTCCTTTGTGTCAGAGACTTAGACTTATGTATGTATGTGAATGAAAGTAAGATTAGGCCATTAAGAACATTAGTATCATTGAATTTAGTGTAATAACATGTTGCAAATATTTAGGAATATCCATCCATTCATTATCTACTGCATGTTCCAGAGTGGGGTTGAGGGGGCATCAGGCCCAGATATCTCTTTCCACAGCCATTTCTTCCAGCTCTTCCAGGAGGATTCCAAGGTGTTCCCAGGCCAGCTAAGAGACATTGGGTGCATTTACACCTAAGAGTCAGTAGACTCCGTCCGATTGGGGAGCAAAATTGCAACATTTGTTACATTTTCAGCTGCTGCGGTTTGCATTCACACTGCACTGAGTCAATCGAGCCAAACCCTTTGAGCAACCTGTTCCCCCCCTCGCCTGTGTTGGCGCTGCACCAAGAAGGTATTAATCGGTTTACCTTTCTACAAAACCCAACTTCAAAAGAGCTGAACGATTGCTTCAGAGTTATCTGTAATTTTTCACTTAATCTGATGACAAATATTCACTGATGTAAAGGAAATATTGTGCTGATTATTTACTTCTGATATGCTTTCATCCAACAGTTGTTAAGCAAGGACATCTTAGTTGTATTCTGAAAAAAAAACAAAAAACACTTTTTTATTGGCCCAAAGTCACAGTTAAAATTTTGAATTTTAACTGACTTTACTTCTACTGATAACAGTCATGCTGGAAGACAAGTGTAAGTGGTGATTTTAAAAATTTTTTTTTAGATAAACATTTGCCAGGGGGAACAACTCAGCTTGCTGCTAAACACACAAGCACCTTCCATTTGCTTTAAACATTCTTATCCCTTAGTATTGTTACCATGACAACATTTTGCTGTGACAATGTTATTTTTCTAGCAATTCTTGAATAGTCAAGTTTACCACTAGAGACTCTACAGCCTTAGGCAGTACTGGAACAAAACAATCTAACGCCAGGGAAATACAAGGTATTTGGGTGTTAGTTGTGTTGGCAGTAACACCACGCACAAGTGTTAGTCTCACAAGTACAAGATCATTTCCTAGAATCATGTCATGAACCCAGGAGGAAGTTTTGTAGCCTTAGCTTATTCAGCACTGCAAGCCAACACACTCAGCACAACATAGCCCCCCACGTCCTGAGCTAATACATTTTTATTACTTGTGTCAGATTGTTTTAAAGTACTACTACACTATGCAAATGATGAATTCTTCCCCAGGTATATTTTCTTGCTGACAGTCTGGAGAAAAGCTGAGTGTCACAATATTGATTATTTCCCTTTTGGCCCTGGTTTGAACTATTTCTTTTTTCTTCTGCACATTAGTTTTAAATTCACAACTACAGACCTGAATAATTTTTCTGAAAGTAAAAAAAAAACCACTTAATTTGCAGGTACCCGATGAAGCCAAGAGGACTGAAACTATGGCACAGAGCAAACTTAGGCTGAATCCCATTTCCTGGTGCTACCCTTAACCCCCATCACATGATCTTTAATTTGAAGTTACATAAGGGTAGCTTGTAAAATATATTGAAATGCTGTTTTTTTAAGCTTGTGTCATGATTTAAAGGACTTTCATTTAGGTTTTGTGTAACTTTTATACAGTATGTGTTAAATAGCATAGTCTTGGTTGTTTGTCATTAAACATATTTGATTACTCAAGTTTTTGATCTGGCCAAATGTCAGGACAGAAATTGAAACTCTTCATCCAGCTAAACTTTCCTCAAGACTTAACCGCCTGCCGCCATCATCACCGCTTCTCTTCCTTTTTAGATTCTTGGAATACAGAAAGAAAAAAAACTGTAAAACAGCTCCTTTGTTGTCTTGGTTTCTAGAGCACAAAGTGATATGTGCAAAATAACCTGCTATGTCATGGGTTCTGAAAAGCTCTCTACTGTCTACACATACACAAAAAGGAACTTTTTGAAAAATCTCTACTCTAGAATGTTTTTAAAATACCTATTTTTCCTCACTGAAAACTCTGTGCACAGGAGGTGGAAATGGAACAGAAAATATTTGTTTTTGAAAGTACCTGGATTAGTGTGAATGACGTCTAATCATTCAGGTCTTAACCAATCTCCTGGAAACCTTGGAGATTTCCCAATGTTGATTGGGAAAAAGTTACACGTTTACACAACAATCCTGTGCCTGCTAAATCCGCTGTAGTTTCCATACCAGGTCATGCGCAGACACCAGTCTCTGAAGCATGAAAGCAGTTACATCCTATATGGTCAATACACAAAGGTTTGTTTGGACCGACAGTGAGGTTGGGTTAAAGGTACATGTTGAAAAGGATGAGTAGCACAAACTGTGCTCTGCTGTCCGCCATTGTTACTGTTATTGATCTACATGTGAATGCGCAGCAAGGTATTGACTACAGCCATCTGTGGTGTGTATGTACAATTTCACACATTGCGGCTTTTCGTTTGAAATGCAGCAGAGAGCTTCAGAAAAGTTGCACTCTGAGACCTGGATTTAAAACGTTTCGGTATCAGAGAATCCGAACACTGTTGTCGAGTACACATACAGCCAAAGCGCCACAGAATGTCCCAATTTCACTGAAAAATAGCCTTGAATAAACTGGGCCTAAGTGTTCCTAGTTTGGATCTACCCTATTGCCTGCCAGTTGGTCTGTCCTACCTCTGCATCACAAAATGATTTGGGACAGCCCTATCCTCCAAGATGAACGTGCAAGGAGGTCGGGCTAAGTGATGGAGAGACGGGGTGAATTAAGATTCAGCTATAGTCTCAAATCAAGGTTTATCACATTTCAGCATGTTGCAGTGTGTTGCAAAGATATGTAGTTAAGGGATAAACACCATATTAACGGTGGTGAAACTGAAAGAAATGCCAGGCGTGATCTCCTATTAGTTATGTTTCTCTCCACTCTCAGCCTCGGCTAATGGGATATGCCTCAAACTGAACAATAGTTCCATTAAACGCCAAGTCAGAAACAAGAAGTTGAACACAAAACCTTTCAAACTGGCAAGCCAAGCTGAAAGATGGAATTTCAGCTGCTCGAGATTAAAAGCCTGCAGCAGCAGATGGAAGCCTAAAAGAATGAAAGAAGAAAGCAAAAGAGAGAGGAGAAAAAAAATCATAGATAGAGGCAACAAGGAGGAAGCACAGGAGCAAGACAGAGGTGGCAGGCAGTCAAAGTGGCAGTTACACTGTAAATAAGATCTCCCCACAGGGTGCTTAACTCCGGACTGCCTTTGTCTGGCCTTTAATAGCTTACAGGGCTGAGAGAGACAGATTAGAGCAAAACTGCTGGGACGCAGAAATATAGGCTTTGTCTACAGCTGGGATTTATCTCACACCCTGAGTCTGAACTTTGTTTCCCTCAAGGACCTCCACTGCGTTGACTTGTAAAACCTGAGTTGTGTCTCAGTTCCTGATGCCCATTGAGTTTAAATCATCAAAACCTCCAAAGAGATTGTCCTAGCTATTCAAATTGTCTCTCCCTCTGTGTCCTGCATAATTCTGTTTGACAGAACTACCTGTAAAACCTGCTGCAAGTTGATGGACGTGGGTTCTTTGAGATCTTTAGCAACCTTATTGCGATGCATTTTTCCTTGTTGAAGCTGAATAGCACAGAATGAACCAGGCTCATTAATCAAAGTACAGCCTAAAGGGAAAACATACTGGGCTACATTAATTTTCACAGCAGAGTGGCTGAGGGAAATGATTAATATATTATCACGAGGAAACAGGTTAAAAAGCCCAGATTACTGTCACATACCAGATCAATGAAAAGTCATGCATTATTTACAGATTTAGTCATCCTAAAGAGGTTGTGAGAAAGAAATATACAAAGTATTCAATACACTCACTTTGTAATTCACTCTTCCTCAGTAGCTGGAATAAATCCTTTTCCAAAATTCACCCAACTAATTTGCATAGGCCTAAGAAATGAAAGGGGGAGTAATTTACATAATACGCATCGCATTTAAAATCAGGTGTCGTTAATAATGAGCGCTTGTGTTTGAAGGAGCTCTTCATTAGTGTGAATGAGCATGTGATTGCTCAGGCTTTGATGTGACTTCACAAGGCAAAAAACCGGATTGGGGTAGCTAATGAAGTTTCAAAAACAACCGCAGAGTTTAGCGCGTGTCAGCGCCTTTTTTGACATTAATAGTTTGCGAGAGACCCTAACTTCCTTTTGATGTGACACACCCAGGTTTTAAGGCATCTTTTGATACATACAATTTAACTAAAAGTTTGTCGAAGTATGCAAAATTCCATTTTGTGTCGTATCAAGTGCAATCCAATCAGATTCTGATTGGTTTTCCTTAGTTTTTCAGTGCTGCATTGAAACTTTCGCCACGAGAGAGTGAAAATCCAAAATTTTAAATACACCAAATACTTGATGTTTTCATTCAGATTCTGATGGACCCCTGTCATATCTGCTTTGATAATTTTCTTCTTTTAATTGACCCCCCAACACACACTCCCCCCACCTTAAAAACAAGAAGAAAAAGAAAAATAGACAAGCACACATTTCCCAAAGTGGTCTTAGCAGCAACAACACAGACACCTGCATGTTTTGATGGCGGTATGCTAATTAGCTGCTGCATGAGCGGATGCTCCTTCCGAAAGAGAGGAGAGCCTAATTAATTTTCAGATTCGAGCTTTGATGTGTCTAATTGCTCTAAGCTTCCCAACTTCATTAGTCAGCCAGCTCCCTTGGTGGACGGTGAAACCAGGTCCCTGCGGTTAGCAAGAAGAGATTTACCTGTGTATTTTTAGGCTCTGTTGTTATTAGATGCACTCTTGCTGCTGCTGCTACATCTCAGTCATGTCTAAAACCAATACAAAGAAAGCTTTATGATATTAAATTATCCTTTTTTGCATTAATGGCTTTAAAAATATATTAATCAGCAATGTTCAATCTGTTTATCAAAGTGCTGGGCTTATTCCCCTCATATTTTATGTACAATTCTTTACAATGAGAATTTGAAAACTAAAATAAAACAAAAGTAATCTACAAGCTAACATGTTACATTTTTGATCTTACATTCAGTCCCTTTATATTACATCAGTAAAACTGAGATTCCATGCCTAGACCTGATACCTAATATGCTGTTTAGTGTATTAGTGGTAGACACTATTTGAAGATTTCTGATTTCTTGTTACACTCAGTATGTTATCTTTTTTAGTACAATTTATTTAATTATTTTATTGTCTGCTGCTGTGACAAAACAATTCCCCCTCAGAGGATAAATAAAGTACATACCTACCTACTGACTGATCAAACGAACTTCTGACCAAGTTATCAACTGACCCACTGACTGCGTTTAGTAGTTTTTGAAATCCTGCCTTCGTCATTGTTATGCACATAAGTACACTTTCTCCCAACAGATTTTTCATGAGCAGGAAATCGTAGCATCACTTAATCAAACAGTTTAATCTGCCCCTTTTATTTTTAATTTGAATTCATCTGTCAGCTGCCTCAAAATTAAATATTTCTTTCATTTCAACTACACTTCTTAGTAGTTTTAAGTACAAAAACAATGTTTCTTTCAGAAATGCCTATATATGCTTCTATATAGCAAACCAACTTATTCAATTGGTACTTTTAAAATTGGTTATAGAAGAGTTGGTCCACGATTAACGACTCAAATTTGGAGATTCACTTTGCCTTTTTCAACAAACTACAGGCATTTCACAGTTTATATATATATATATATATATATATATATATATATATATATATATATATATATATATATATGTATATATGTATATATATATATTACATTTAGAGAAAATTATTATTATTATATATGTATTTATTATATATTTAACATTTCCTCAGATAAAAGCCAGAATGAATGACTCAAATTTTGTCTGTTCTACGATGGCTGACTTCCATTTTATGCTTTAAAAGAAACTGACTTATTAGTCAGTCATGTCTAGTCAGTAGACATTAGCCATGAAAGGGACATTTGTCTGAATTTCTTTCAGTAGTTTTAAGTAAACATCATTCACCTTTTTTTTCTTAACCATTCTTTGGATTTACCATTCACTAGAACTCATTCTTGGTGATTGTTACCCTTTCTTCTCTGGCCTTATGATTCCTTTACCAAGGCAAGGACTTTGGCAATACAATCATTTCTGTTTGCCCCATTCTTTAGAACAGGTTTGAGAGATGGAACAATAGCAAGAGAAAAATCTAGTTAATTTTGTGGTTTTGCATCATTTTCTTTAAAGTTACAAGATGTGTATTTGTCGTCTTGCATCATGGCCTCTCTGGGTAATCCTTTGTTTTGGTGTGCAATAATACTACAGAAGGAAATTCCAAACCACTTACAAAATACATGTGGGGAGCAAAATTTCATGTCTCGACTGTGAAAAGAATAGTGGTTTACCACATAAAACATCATTAAAATATCCTGTTTTCTAAAAGAAATAAGGATATCGGTAAGGGGTATCCATGTACCTGAGGAGTATGCTTTAAAAAAGGCCCATGAAATGATACGTTGAACACTGCTGGCTTGCATTTTTTTTCTATGGGCATTGTATAGGATAGCCATTTTGGCCTCATTAGTGAGCTGCTTGGTGATATCAGCTCAAAGTCCTGAGCTGAGGCTTGGGGACTTGCTGACTTTTAAAAACATCTTTGTCTGTGCCTTTCTTCCCCTGAGCTTATTCAGTGCTTTAGAATACTCTTGAGCAATTGACTTCCTTACTTTTATTCTGTCGAATAATTTTTTTTAATAACAGCTCTGGGTTTTGTCTATATTTAATGTTTTATTTAGATAAAGTACTGTTGTTGTTTTCTTTCAGAGGCTAAATGAAGATGGGCATTCCTTCACTTTTTCAAACTATGGCTGTCATTTTTTTCTAAAACACTTAAACTGACATTGAGGAGGATTTAATCTTGACTGTTGCTCTTGTCTGTCCTCGTTTCTCATTACAAAAAAATTGGTGCTGCTGCCACTCCCTGGTGCCCCAACGCTGGCTTCATTTGTGTAAGCACACATTGTCACGTGATGTGGCTTGCTCAGTTGGTGCATTTGTGACCCACCAGAGGCAACTTTAGGAGCAGCGCATCTTTGCATCCGTATCAAAGAATTGTTTTGTGGAAAAGTCTTCTGTCACATCAGCTAGGAGGCCAAGCTAAGTTGACTTATCTTGGGGAAAAATAAAATATTTATATATATGTTAGTCATCTCTTTGCATTACACCAGTCAAGTCAGAGCATGCATGACTAAAAACAGCTATTACTGCTACAGTATAAAGCACAGTTTTGAAGGACAACATAAACCATTTAAATATCAACAGCGCATATCTAAACAAACCTGAGAAAAACATGTGGACAGGTCAGACTTGTCAAAGATGGCCAAATATTCAATACATTCAATGATCTTGTAGTTGCGGAAGATCTGTTGACCAGAGAAAAATTTTACAATGTGTTTACTGACCACCTAGATGCCATGACAATCTAAAAGAATACTTTGAATAGGGTGAGTAAAAATAACACTTGCACACCTCTCTGGGACTTTGCAGTTACCTTGAACTAACCATGTAACTGCGTTCACAATTTTGAATGTTGATGTGTTTCATCGAGAGAGAGAGAGAGAGAGAGAGAGAGAGAGAGAGAGCTGTAGAGCATGTGTAAATTAATTTGAACCCAAAGCTATCTCACTTCTCATTTCATTTTGTTAAAGCTGTGGCCCAATAAAAGCTTTTGGTATGGAGGATCCATAATTCAGTCTCATTTTGATACATTAGGTTCAGAGCCCTTACTGTAATTTCTGCTGACCAAACAAGAGTGTAAGAGTTGTCAGCAGCTTGTTGGAGATTACATCTTTTGTTTTTCCTTCGTTAATGCAGCCAGTCAAGTTTTATCTGGGGACAAGGATCAAAATGTCTTAAAAAGAAGCAATTGTTACTCATAAATACACAGTCATTTTTTTATTGAACAACCAAATCTCATAGATGAAAGGGAAAAAGAAATGTCTCCTTGCACTGTTGACCTGTGTATGTCTCTCACATATTTCCATGAAACAAAACATAGTTGATACTGGCAGTAAATGTTTGAGTATTGATAATAATGTATGGTGAACATAGGAGTCTCTATATAAACCTAAACCGGTGTTTACCGGAACCAAACTAATCTGTTTTGTTGCCCCTTGCCTGACCCAGTAAAATATACTCTAATATATATAAATTAGGAAAATCAAGAATGACTTTAAAGACATAAAATCAAGAATTTAGACTAAGCTAGAAGTACAACCCCAACATAAAACATTATAAAATAGACACAATTATAAATTAGCATTGTTACATGTTTTGCACTCTGACAAACCTAATTGCTTAACTCCTATTAACAACTTAAAAAAAATATTTTACAGTTCAAGTGAACAAGGTACACAGAAAATTATGCTTGCTAACCCACTAACTGTGACTGTTCAATCATATCTCATTAGCAGTTTGGGTATAGTGAGATTTTACAGTTTGCAACAAGCAGGAATGGTTAATAAAATTAAGCAAAATACATTAATATCACCCAGAACACTATATTAGCATACATAGCAAAGTAAGATAGGTTATATTGATTCAGTTAAATCTAGTGGCCAAAAACACTGCCTCTTTGTATAGATGAAAGATAAAAATATTTTCAAAAGGTACAGCTAGATAAGATTTAGCATTTTTAGTATCTAGTATATTATATAATATATTATTCTATATTATATGTAGTGACCATATATGTCATTTTAACACATCCGTTTAGGTCATTTTCAATTAGCTGATACAGCTAGCCTTACGACATGATAAAAAGGCAAAACTTTAATTATCGATTAATGACCTTTTGTGTTTTGTTTTGTTTTTTCTTTATCTCAGTGTCACCTCATTAACCCAATATTTCAAATATTACTCAAAATTATGTGTGGCAAATTTGACCATAGCCCCTTTGTGAACTGAAAACGTGACCTACAGTGACAGTAATTATGTAGGGCAGTGAAGAGGGGGTTCTAGGCTCAACTCATGAGCTGCCTAATAAACTGTGCAACTTGATCAAGAATCAGCAACATCATCAGCTGGATGCCTGGAAATTCAGATTTAATAGAAAGTCAAATATATGCATATTCCTGCGGTCAGACTTTTTCACTTCACTGCACTGTCTGTCTGCTTAGCTGCATATTTACATTCCAAAACACTGCCACACATTAATTAGATAGGAGGCCAAAGTTCTCTTACAGGGTTATGTTGGGGCCCATCCGCCCCACTAAACCATTTCCATTTGCCCTTGGCTTTTTAGGTGAAGCAGAATGAGGGAGAATCTCCATATCGCATTTGTTCTTGTCAACCTATGGGCAAACGTTGAACCAAGCTTGTCATATATTTGCATTATAATTAGCTTTGCTCAATCGTAAAGCACTTTGTATTTTTCAGCAGATCACCACAGAGACAAGTGTAAAAGCCTGTGCGTATGTGTGTGTATCTGTGTTGGATGGTTTTGTTTTATATTTTATTTTATTTCAGCGTGATTAAGTTGCTTAGTCTGCTCAGGTTTGTCAACTTTACCTTTGATTAT
This sequence comes from Kryptolebias marmoratus, assembly GCF_001649575.2. Lineage (NCBI taxonomy): Eukaryota > Metazoa > Chordata > Actinopteri > Cyprinodontiformes > Rivulidae > Kryptolebias > Kryptolebias marmoratus. The sequence continues at coordinate 11,680,300 of NC_051436.1, forward strand.
GAATCCACCGGACTGTTTGTGTGTTTATCTGTGTGACCAGGGAAAAGATCTTCCAGACAGTAACAATGACATTCCCATTGCTTAACTGCAAGGGGATTGCATAAATGGAGCATGACAAGCTGCAGACAGGAAATAGTTGGCAAACAGCAGCGTAAGCAAGAGCTGCACTGATAAAGAATGAAACCTCTGAATAAATCTTAAAACATCGATCGGTTGGTGTCAAAGATAAGAGGTGTTGTCGTGGGAATTAAGATCATTCTCACTGATACAACTGTCTGCATGTTTTCTGGCTTAAAACGATCTTCTGACCATAGCTAGTACTATTGTTTTGACAATTGTACTGATAAGCATTGTAACCGTTTTTACCAAGTGTGTAAATATCACTTTTTCTTACATTCAACCTTCCTAGCATTAAACACTGGTGGTCTTAAGGTCTCACCTCATAAGGTTTCTTGATCATATAATTACACAAAATATAAAAGCATATAGTTAATCTCTCACTGGGCTGTGATGGTTAGCAACAAAATGTACGATATTCACGAGGGAGTTTCCAAAATGTCTTGAAATGTTCACAAGAGGTCTCAATTTTCTCAAGTGAGTCAAAGGGCGTGGAATTTCTGTCTCTGGAATTTTAAGCATGTTCAAAATAATTTGCTGGAATTAGTCAGTTGTCATAGGCATCTAAAACCTGTCTTGAACCCATCTCAATTTAGTTTCCACGATTCTAGAGCATTACAGCTGTATTTTTTAGAACTATCACATGACATTTATTGTATATATATATATGCATCTACCCGGCAAATTGTGGCCCAAATCTACCAGAGGTTTGTGCAAACTTGTAAATTCACTGCAAGTCTAAGTGAAACAACATTTTATTAGAAAACATTTTTTTTACTGCTTTGATTAAATTATTATTTTTTTAATTTAAGCAAAAGCACTTTGACATTCAGTCAGTTCTCCCTGTGCTTATGAAAGAGGAATTTATTTTTTACAAAACTGTAATTTATTATGACTGAAAATTATTTGTGTTTGCAAATACTAAACAAATGTTCATAGAGGAGGTTCAAGGTTTGATTTGGTGATAGCTTTGCATGATTTACTGAAACAACAAAAGTGGAAAAACAAGTAAGCCCTGATAACTTATGAAACTGTGACCTTTGAGAGCATAGAATTGCCCATTTATTTTCTCAAAAGTAAATAAGTGTAATCAGGAGACAACATTATTTATTCTCCTGGCTCTTGATTCTTCAGTGTACCTCTTTAGGCAGGCAGATAGAGTTGTGAAGAGTTGTTTGGCAGTCTCTAGAGCTTCAAGTCTGGACAATTTGTGGTATTTCCTTGGAAGATATTTTTTTCATTGCACCTTTTTGTTTTTTTGACAGCTGGCTGATTTTCTCCATGTTGACTTGACTTTAGCTTTTAGCTGCCTCCTTCATGGGGGACAATGCACCTTATGGCTTGCACTCTTCATCTTATAGCCATGCATTTCAAGGATCAGTGTTGCTGTGATGTACACCAGTTGTTTTTGGGATTATCCTAGTCAGTCTTGTAATGTCTAGAAGGCCTTCAAAAGGTACTTTATCACTTAGCCTTGGCAAGAGTCATATGCTACAGGTGTTTCGCTCGGACATGATTTTCAGGGCTTGTCAGTGGGGATTAGTACCCATTGCTGGATGGTGGGAATGATGATATATCTCCCTCTCTGACTTTGGTTCCCCCTCAGCATCTTTGTTGCTCATCATCAATTTCCACCTCTGACAGTAAATTCTTCTTGTGAAATGGTGAAACACTGGATCATAAGTGGTTTCTTAAGACACGCTCACAAATAACTTTCAATCTGGGCATAAGACGCTTTCTACCTGTTTCAGTGTGATTCATGAAAGGACCAAGGTGCCATAGGATGTTGAAGTCACCTTGCTGCTGTTATGTCTTTGAGCTCACAAAGAAAGTAGTCACAGAGCTGAAACAGTTGATGTGGGTGAGGCTAAGATGGCATTGTGGCTCGAGGGTGTGATGTAAACGAGGCAGACAATTTGTGTACCCATTCGTCAGCAGAATCTAGAATGGGAGATGTCCAACACACTTTCTATATTTAGTTCTTCACTCCAATGCTACTTAAGTCACACCTTGACTACCCCGGTTCCACGATGCCGGCATTTGTGTGTAAGTACACATCATTAAGAGATGTGACTAGCTATAGTTGCATTGAAACTATTGCATATAGTTTCTTTGCTTGTATAGTATCACTCCTACAATTAAATGTTTTGTTCATCAATGTTTTGTTCCTGTAGCGCACTTCTTATCAGAATGTCCTAGTTTTTGGTGATATCTAAGCAGGCATTCCTTCATTTGTATCTCTCTCGCTCACTATCAACTGAAATTGCAAGACGTTTCTCTTGCCAGCATGTTTCTGGCTTGTGTGTGAAAACCGGAGTAGCTGGAGAAAACTGCATTTCGTAGGGAATGAAAGGTTTTAGTGAATAACACGAACGGGAACAACACTGAAGCTCCAAATAGAAAGGCCCCAGTCAAAATTCAAACTTGAGACCTTCCTACTGTGAGGCAACAGTGCTAATTACAAAACTTTATTCACAGGGATGTGCTCACTGCACCTTTTCAGGAACAGACACACATTTTAAATTTTTTTTAACAGTATTTATACCTGCTAAAATAAAAGTCCTTCAGTGTAAAATGTGATTCAAACTCACTGAGCGCAATGAGTGGACCATGGCTCCATTCACTGGCATTTTACCCACCATTCTGCCGATTATTGGAGTTTGATGATTCCTTGCATGTCATGGCAAACAGGCCTGTATTGGCTGAGCAGTGCCAGTTGAACAATGACCAGGCCAGTTTGCTCCTGGCTCACTCTGTGAAAATGCAAGAAACTTGGAGAGAAGTGGTCTGTTGAAATTGAAAGAGGTTTTTTACAAGCTGACTTGAAGAAATTTAAAAGGGAATAACATCTTCAATGAAAAACCTTTTCAGCGTTCATAGATTTAAAGTTAGTATAACAAAGAAAATGTGTATTAAATGTATAGGCATAAAACTCATTTTGCTAAATAATTTTTTATGCTTTTAGTTGGTTAGAATGAACTAATAAAAAATAAATGAAAAGTTGCCATATTACTGCCATAAAAGGCACGCAGAAGAGCTCTGTTCCAGGCAAACAAAGAAGAATGTGGGGGAATCTGTGGCAGTGTTGCCAAGTTTGCTTATTGAATCTAATTTAATTTTTTTTAAGTTGGCTAGATTTTTTGGCAGTCACCAAGTGCAGTTTTATAGCATTTTTACAAAAAAATAAGCATAAATAACATGGTTTGTCCTCAGTGAGACAAAACAAAAACCTCATATAAAGTTTATACATACTTTTCTAAGAGAGCTGTGAACTGTAGGGCTAATGTAGCTGTTGAACTTTCTTTTTAGAACTTGCGTGGTGCATTTGGGTTTGTTCTTACAGATCTGCTTTGTGATCAGTGATTGTTGAGGATACATGTGAAAATACAGAATCATACTTATAACAAAAATGCAAAAACAAGAAACAGAATTGACTGACTACATAAAATAGGTCAAAACAAAGAAATCAAAAACATTTGACAAAGGCAATAAAATATTGCCCACTACGTTACCTACTTAAGTTTAAGTTTCCACTGGGGATGCTACTACTACACCATATTTTAGTTCAGTAGCTACAAAATTGACTGAGTTATAGCCATTTCTTTGTTCTCTAAGTTCCCTTAGCTGTGGCAGCCATTTTAAATTGGAGTAACTCAAGAAGTTAATTATCCAAGAATGTTCATCCAATAATTACGCTCTGAGTTTTCTTAAAATCAGCTCACTGGTTCATGATATATTTTTCTGACAGACAGCTAAACAGACGCAAATGGACAGACACAGGCAGTTACATGATTACCCGCCTTTCTTGTTGCTGGATGGTAACAAGTTCCATCTGGAAGAGGAGATGATATCAGTGGAATTATAATAGCTAAAAGATAAAACAAAAAAGTCTGTGAGGAAAAACAAAGATCATTGGACAGACACTAAGGAAGTTAATTTAGTACAAATCCCATTTTAGCTCTTCCTTTCACTTTTCAGCCCTACCTCTTCATTTAGTGCATTTATGAATAAGTAAGAGTTTTCCAATGATTTTTGTAGTAAAAAAAACTAAGGGGATGGGGCATTCTTGCCTTAGAAACTGAGCTTTTTTTTGATGACACACTTTGAAACAAGTAGATATAATCTGCACTTGCCAAAAGAAAAAAAAAAGCTTTTATGTCTAGTTTATTGTGTGCCAATTGGTGTTTTCACCAGTTATCATTAACGAGCATATGGAATGGCAAAAATGTATTACAGTGTATCATGTTTGGTATTGTTGTTTTTTCCCTTGTAAGTAAAAACATGTTAAATACCAAGTCAGATAAAAGAATAATAACTAGTTTTAAATGTCATATATTGGTAAATTGACGTGCCTGTTTATGTAAAAAGAAATGGCAACAACTGATGATGTATTAACTTCATAAATGGGTATGCCATGTTGTAATGGAATATTTTTACTGCTGCTCTTTGCGACTTTGGATTAAAGGCCAAGTGGTAGGCATTTCAGTAGAGATAATGCTAGGAAATGGGATTTGGTGTTAGCTTACAATACCCATCCAGTTTGTGGCTAGATCATGTAATAGCTTAGCTTTGGTACAAATATATCGTTTTATTGTTTTAGGTACAGCCCAGCTATCATGTGTACATACTGTATACTGAATTTCAGAACATTTTACATGTGTTCAAAACAAAAAAGGCTACTGAAACTCATCTCAAGGACAACTAGATGTGGATTTGTAATATCTGAGTCAACACATTCACCCAAAGTCCAGCATTTTCATAGCATAACCCATCCCTTATCCATTTTTATGAAATCTGAATTCATTTATTGACTTTACCCCTAGATGATATTGAATATTCAGAGTATGTCGGGGGAAAAGAGGGTTGCATGTACATGCACATTAATACAAATCAGAATGTTCTCCTCAAAAACAATTCCACAAAATGCAAATGATGCAGGTGACCTTGCCTGGTTGGGAAATGAAAGTAAAAGAGTGCACACACTGTTGTCAACAGAAGCGATAGAGCCAGAAAATATTCTCTGGAGGCGAACTGAAACATCTCTATTCCACCACCCTTACCTTTCAGGGCTCGTTGAAGGGAAGAGAAAAAAAGTTTCAAAATGAAAGATTGCAAGCTTTCGGGATATTGACATATTTTAATGCATCTCTGTTTCTCCCAGTCAAGCAAGTACTATCTGCATAGCGAGGCAGTGCGCCTTTTTTTTCTTTTTTTAAAGTCCGTGTTGTCGATATGAGAGTGTTGTCCACTGTCAGTGAATAATGGATGACTTGGTGAAAGAAAAGGTGAGGTGGGAGAGGGAGACAAAAAAACCACAAAGATTACTGCTGGTTTATATTTTAACGTCACAATCACACATAAATGACATTGACAGACAGGTATATCTGTGTTCTGAAGTTAGGAATTTCACTTTTTAAATTAACCTTTATAAAGTAATAGCACAACCAGCTGTTCTGAGTAAAATGAAGTCACATGTTAAGGATCAACAAGTCCAGGGTCAAATTTGCAAAACCTGATAATGTTCACATCAACAAAGAACTGTTAAATTAAATCACTGTTAAATCTGTTATGTTTGATTCCACAAATAGGCAATTTACAGACTACATGTTGACATTATATCTATGAATTTATCTGACGAAATGTATAAAACATTTCCAAATCAAGGTATAACAAAAAAAGTTTGAAACAAGAGAAATGTGCATTTTCTGTTAAAATCAAGAGTGTAAAAGCTGAAAAAAAAACATAGTTATAACTACCAGATTAGCAAAACAATAGCTAAAAGCTAAAATGAGCAAAACTGCAGCTAAAAGCTATTATTAGCAAAATTATAGTCAAACCTAAAATGAGCAAAGTCATAATTAGGAGGCAAAAGGAACATAAGAAGACAAAAAAAGAGCAAGTGTGCTGAAACTAATTGCAGAGAACAATGTTTTTTAAGAAGTGAAGAGATCTTAATGCATTTCTATGTGGAAATTTTTGTAAAGAAAATTAAATAATTTGAGAATGTATTAAAGGTACAAATACTAAAAGTCATAACATGCTACACATAAACCAGCCGAACAATTTTACCATATGAATAGTTTAAAAAGCACAAAGTGTTCAGAAGTAGGTTAATCGCAAACAAAACAAAAAATGTATGGAAGAATTCATAAACAGGAAAACAATACAGTAAATCCTGACTTAACAATTACACAATTCGCATTCCTACTGCTACAACACCAATTCTTAGCCTAATACCTGTTACATTGACTGAGTTATAGCCACGTTTGGGTTTGTTAAGAAATCCACACACTGGTTTAAGAGATATTTTGCTAACTGACAGTCACAGAAACACACACACTAACACAGGTAAAGCATTAACACCTGCGTTTTGGCAGTGGGCAAATAATAAATAAGCCCAGCATTGCAAGTGTCACGATGTTGGCACCACCAACAAGTGTTAACCTGTCCTGCTTCTGCATCCAGATGTTCAGCTGCAAAGAGGCAAAAAAAGAGATAAGTGCTTCAGGGCCAAAGCTGCAGTTGACTTTGGAGTTAAAACCCTTTACACAGCAGTGGGAAGGCAGAAACAGGACTCAGCGTGTGACCTGAGGAGCAGCAGTGTTTACTGTCGTAGCTTTCAGCCTACACTGTGCATTCAGTGCTGTCCATACAGTTTCTCATTGCTAACTTTCTCTGCTTTGATCGCAGGCTCTGGTTGCAGTTGTTTGTTCTCACACACACACACACACACACAACTGTGCAGTGTCTTCTCTCCCACACTAACACCTCATATATTTCTAAAGCGATAGTTTGGAGGGTTTTTCTTAAATGTTTTTTGCAGAGTTATGCTTTATCTCAAAAGTTATGATTTGGATCTGTGACAGACATCAGATCCGAATCAACTATGTTCCATTTGTAAGTCAAAAGAACAGTAGGATTTGCCAGTTATGGTGCTAAGCAACCAGGCTATTACCTACCATTGGCAAAATAAGACCGTAACAATGGATTTCTTCTTTATGGTGTCGGAATCCATTGCAGCAACAGTAGCAACATGTTTGCTAATACAACCCCATTTTCAAATAAGTTGGGATGTGTAAAATGTAAAAAAAACAAAACATAATGCAATAATTTGCAAATCTAACAAAACTATATTTTCCACAATGGAATGTAGTAAAATAAGAAATTGTATCATTTTTAGTAAAATTTTATGTCATCAAAACATCTCAAAAAAGAGGGGACAGAAGCAGCAAAAGGCTGTTAAAGTAGGTGGTATAAAAAAGAAACAGCTGGAGGCACATTTCACAACTGATTAGGATAATTGTCAACAGGTCAGTAAGAGGACTACAAAGAGAAGATTTTAGAGAGGCCGATTCTCTCAAAAGTAAAGATGGGCAGAGGTTCACCATTCTAAAAAAACTGTCTAACAATAGCAGAACCATTTCAGAATAATGTTGCTTAATGGAAAATCTGCAAGGCTTAAAATATCACATCATCTTGAGTTCATTAGGTTTTCAAAACATTTCAAGAATCTGGGGGAAATGATTCTTCCAACTTGGAAATTTTGACTTATAAGTACAAATGGAATGCAGTCAGTATCTTTCTGGCAGTAGACACAAGTCAGAATAATCTTAGTTAGGGGAATGAAGGAAAGATGCTCACTGAGTTATGCTGACAGCTATAGTCTGATTGAGGCTAGTTCTCAAGCAGTGTTCTGTCATCTGTCGTGAGTCAACCATTTTGAAGTGATGTTCAAAATTTTAACTGTAATTTTACATCTACTATATAGTTTCCTATAAGAAAATTGTCATGTGGTACAATAAATAAAAAGTACAGAAATTGTACACAACATTGGTCAAAACAGACCAAAATGCAGTGCGGCCTGAGCCAACTTTTCAGGCTAAAGCTTATTTCCATAACTAGTTACCCTGATATTTAAAATTTAAACTTCTTCCCTTACCACAACTATTTTGTATACATCAAAAAGGTAAAGTGGTAGTTTGAAAAAAAAATCCCAATGGTCCACAATCCTAAAACCAATTTAAAATCCACAGAACCGTTCTTGAGCTCTCATTACAAGATAACTGCTCTGCTCAATTGTAGCACACTACATTTTTAACTACACTACTCTGGTTATTCTCTGGTTAGTGTCTTAAGTAATGCTTTTTTTCCTCCTTTAAGAAAAAAAAAGTTGACAAGCAATTGAACAACAAAACTCCCAATAAAATACTCATGCCACACCACTAGGTGGCAATGATGTCCACTTTAACAACATATTAAAATACAAAAAGAAAATATACTTACCTCGGTTAAGGATTCCAAAGATTCAATTTGAGCTCTTATTTTGACACCATGTACAATTTTCTCTCAGTTATGAACCTTTTCACAACACAATCAAATTTTATTGAAGACAGAATCAGGATAAAACAAGGCAAGCATAGAAAAAAAACAGTAAAAAAAAATTAATCCAATGTTATTGTGAATTCTAAGGGACAAAACTTCAAATTTCAAGAATACACCTGAATTCACCAGAACCAAAGCTTTTAAATATCTCCACTTTGGAAAGTATTTGTTTCGCCAACATTGGTATTTGCATATGGACGAGAGCCGAAAATGTCAGTCTTGCAAAATATCCACGTTTGTGTGGCCTAAGACCTAAGATGTCAATAGAGCCCGAAAAGGGGAAAAAGAAAAGAAAAACGAGTTTTCAGCAATGCAATGTACTGTCAAGATTTGACAGTTTATGGGAAATATGAAGCAGGAAAAGCTGCAAACTCAGGTGTCAGCTCACTCTCGCTCTTCATTTTTCACTCTATACAATCCACATCCCCACGCATTTTATTGTTCTTCTGCTTGCCAAACTTAATTCTCATATGTGTATGTGCTGGAAAATTTTCAGATTGATTTAAAAAAAAAAAAAAAAAGCTCTCCATCTGTATATACATGCTCCATCAGACGGGGAATATGAGGAGCAGTAATGTGGGGAAGTCAGATAGAAAACAAACAAAACAAAACTGATGAATCACTCTGTGAAGACAAACAAAAAATGAAGGGTAATAAAAAACAAAACAGGATTAATTGTATATCAAACAAGATTAGCATCAATGAAGAGAAGCTCCTCAGAAGAGTTTTATTATACATAAATTGCAATCATGGCAGCATCTGGTAACCTGTGTTCATTTTTGTGCATATGTATTTCTGTTGTTGAAAATTACACGATTGACATGAACATCTCTTTGACAGTGTGTGTTGGTCTTTTTGTCCAGCTGTGAACCAGAGTGGAATTTCTCACCAGCTCCTGAAGGGCTTTTGGCCGTGAAATTAGGCATACTCATCAATCCTAACAATGTAGTACAAGTCAAACAGCTGTGTTGTGTGTGAGTGTGTGTGATTTGATGCTCGTAGCACTCATAACAAACACCAGCCGTAACACTGGAGCCAGTCATGGTACAGTAACCGAGATGAGGAATGAACATGATTAAAATGGGAGTGCTGACTCTGGAAATGGTGACGCAGTGGCACACATCAAGACAACCGGTGTATTAAGGAAAACTAGATGTCACTGTTCAAGATGTTCCAATTATTCGTTTTGACAGTTCTCTGCGGGCTTCCTCATTTTCGGGCCCACTTTGCATGCATGCTGGAGTCTGTTTCCAGCTGAGACGGTAAAAAAAAAGAAAAAAATGTGTGTTTGGAAATTTCTCAGAACAAGCTATAGGAGACTTCCCAAGTGCATCAGTTGCACATGTCAGTGGTATAAACTCTCTCTCTCTTTGTGGAAATATGGATACAGAAACTTAACTACATAATGTTTATTAATCTGAATTCTAGAGAATGAATTCACAGCACCCTTCAGCTATTGACTTTGTCAGACAAGTACCAAACATGACCATTTGAGAAACTGTTAATATAGTCTGCCTGACATATCAAGCTAGACTTGAGTCTTGTGTTGACAGTCTGGCTTTTCCATTCCACAAACTGAATAAGAATTACTGCAGTTTCTTGGCACACTCTTGGCTTCATCAAAATAATGCCCTGAGAGAAACCATTTTCTAGTCACTCCCCCAACGGGGCAGACTTCTCGAAAATTACAGGTTTCAAAGTCCCGCTTCACGCAAATGACTGGTATTATGGTGATAGCAGTGAATAAACAGGGACGTGGGTGCAGAGATGGGAGATGGGGATGGATGAAGTGGAAGATGCAAAGGAGCGGGATCACTTTGAACACATGACCTCGTTTCCTTTCCACCATGAGGAGTCTGAACTGAGAAGACATTGATAGAAAAACATCCAGTCACTCCGTCAGTCCAGTAAACTCCTGTATAGCATCAGCCTCCTCTGCATCCAGAGTACAGGCCAAGAAAATTTCCACCCTAACAGTATGATGCTACTGAATTCAGCAGTCTGGTCTGGGGAACGGTTAGTGTTATTCACAGAGGACAGGATGGGAGCAGATGCCCTCTTTTGTGTCCTACATCACTGTATCCACCTCTCCATCCTCCTCTGCTTTTCAATTTTTTGCCTGTGCCACAGCTGGCATACAAATCTGACAATGACATTTTCGTTGATGCCATTCACCTACACACACAAGCCTTGGTAATTGTTTCCTGCTTTGACTCTCGCTTTGATTGTGTGTCCTCAGCAAACTGCCAAGGAAACCCAACAAAGAACCACAGGCCCTGTTAATACCACATAAGACTAGTTGTATAACCAGTAAATATTTCTGCAAGATGGAAGAGGAATTGGAAAAAAAGGGGGGTGGGAGGATATCTTGGTGCCAGTTGAAATCTATCAAACAAGCTAACCTCATGTCAGTGCCTCCATGTCAAATTGGACAGATGTCTCACTGTCTGGGGGCCTTGTAAAGCCCAGGACTACACGAGTAAGGTTAAAGGCAGCTGATACCTGCCTTTTTCCTCAGGCACTTGGCGGCATAAAGGAAAGACTCACTGGCTCAGTATCTTTTATTGCTTAGAAATCTTCTATTTACTGGACTGAAGAGTAATTCCTGTAAGAACACAACAATAGATTGTCAGTGTTGCAATATAAAACTTCATAAGTTAGAAAAAACTGTCAATTATATATACAATTTACAACTGATGCTGCGACCTTGGTGTTGCGCAATTGTACAATTCATTGAGCATACCGTTTATTCTTAGATCTGTTTCTGTAACCTGGGATATTTGTCTTCCCTGAAACACAGATAACACATCTCCACCAGGTACTGACAGCTGTAAATTATTTGCTCTTCTCTCAGAGTTTGTTCCTCCACATGAGTATGGTGTTATGTCTCACTGTCTCTTCTGTCACTCAGTCAGACATACGCAAAACCACAATATTTCCATGCATTGCTGGCAATCTCTTACGTTGTAGTGCCACTTTAAGAACTGACATTTTTAACACACATACAGTTGTGATGTGGCAAACAGGACATGAACACCCAGTTTAGGGGTGATCTGTTGTGCAGTTAAAAATGTGATGTTAGGGAATGACCATATCATGACGAAAATGTAGATTAAAATTGGGAGCATATATATTTGTCCTTTCTATTGTGACAATTGGTAGATGTGAAATTTCCATCTTTAGCTTTTGATTTTGTACTTTTCATATTCTAGACTTACCTTAAAAAGTAGGGAAAGTTGCGTTTGGTTGAATATTTTGTTGTTGTAACAATGCTTCTTGACAATGAATTGTTTACTGTTGGAAAGCTGATTTTTTCCCCCTTAAATGGGGCCACATTTGTTAGGAAAATGCATTTATGAGCCGGACAACAGAGTTGAATATGTTGATTGAATCCCTGAAAAACTTGGAACTTGTTTGCCATGAGTGCAACTCTAATACTCAACTCTGCTGCACAACACACAAATGCGTTTTCCAACCAAATGTGATCCCATTTTAATTAGAAATAATCAGGCTTTCAAATGGCATAAGATTTATTGCGAAGAAGCAATGGTACAAACAAAAATAATTGACCAAACACAAATTTCCATACTTTTTCTGCTATGTTTATATATAGTGTCACCATTAAACTCCTTAAGACAATCAAACTCATCTTGAATTAGTAGCAGCACAATCTGATAGATCTGAATATGCTATGTTTTACATCCATTATAATAAACTATGTAAGAGAGATATTTCTGTATTCTGTCTTCTGTTAGGATTTGTAGTTCTGTTTATTCTGACACTTTGTGTCAGTTATAATTTTGTATGTTATTTAAACACCCACTGATTTTTAGTTTTGTTTTTTTTAATCTAATTTTGAAAAGGAGTTTTTGTGACACTTCAGTAGCCTGTGACACACTATGTGGCATCAACTTATTTCATTTTTTCTTAGTCCAACATTTCGGAAATGTTTCATGGTCCACTGAGTCATAAACAGTTCATCTAGGCTAAATACAAATCAAATAAATAAACCCAATTATTGCCACAGTGGAATGCAAATAGCTTGGTCAAAATGAACTTGGTCTAAAATAAAATGACCTCATTTTCAAAAGGCACAGAGAATAAAATGATGTATTTCAGAATTGTGAGCAATATTTAATTTTTGCTAATAAAAAGATGAAAAAAACTAAAAGAGATTTAGAGCCGTATCCAGTAGGCGCAAATTAAGATGTCCTTTAGCAATTTTCACAGCTTGTGAATGCTTTTGTAGCTTCTCGTAGCAGCTCAGGGGCTTTCAGGTTTTGTTGAGGAATTTTTTGTTTTCCCACTAAATTCCTGTAGTCCTGCAGATTTATTTTGACTTTCTTGCATTCACTGCCCTTTTGAAGGTTATCCATTTCTTTTTACAACTTTAGGTCAAAAACAGCGAGGGCAATAACACTTTCAGCTGGGTTTCCAGAGGTATTCTATTGTGGATATTTTTATTTTTTTATTTATTTTCAAAAATTGTTAGGATATTTTCTTTTTTTTTAGAACACACTGTTACATTGTCAATGGAACCAAATATTTCAGCCATCTGAAATAATCGGTTCCCCCTCCAAAACATGGCACAAAAATAATTTACCAACAAGTCCTTAACTGTGTTTATTCCTCTCACCATGGACAACAAGTCCTGTGAATTTGGAGACATTTGTTCTTTTTTTGCAAAAGTTACCAAGGGGGAACCAAATATTTCAGCCGTCTGAAATAATCGGTTCCCCCTCCAAAACATGGGACAAAAATACTTTTACCAACAAGTCCTTAACTGTGTTTTTTCCTCTGTATTTTGATATTATTAGCACATTTGATTCCTAAAAGAATGTTTTTTTGTTTTTTTAATGAGAAATATTTGCCCCAACAATTCTGTTAATAGACAAGTCATTATTTATTTTAATTATTAATTGTTTTTGTCAACACATTGTCTATATTGTCCATAACAGAGTCTGTCTGTCTATCTATCACGCTAGCAGAACAGTGGGTTAACTTCGCCAAAACAAGTTGTTTGACCTTTCACGGTCTCCGTAGTTCCCTTGCAGGGCGAGCACAGCGCGGCGGTTACGAGCGTTGAACATGAACGCACGCTTTTTGCCGCGTACGCGGCACTGAGACACAGGGGGAACCGTATCTGATGGGTGAACGCGGCTCGACGTAACAGCAGCAACTCAAGCACATTGCTGCCCCCTATATGTCAGGAGGACAAAAAACACCTTTTCTGTTCAAATTGCCAACCCGCCACAGTGGCGTGTGTGCTGATCAAATTCACCCGCCATTTCAAATATTTACCCGCATTTGGCCGGTGGCGGGTGCTAATTTCCACCCCTGTGCATTTTTCTCCCTTTTCCTCAGCTGGGAGGTGGCAAAAAAGAGCACTTCTATGGATCTTGTAACATGATAAGTGGTTTTATCTGTTTATTATTTTAGTATGGAACTAACAGAGTAAAGTAATAGCACTTTTTGGCTGGAGTCAAGGTTTAGTTAAAGTACAGTTTTGGCTTCAGAACCCTAAAGGCTGCTGGAGGATTCCGAGTCAAAACCTCCTGTTAAGAAAGTGGTGGCCAACCTCAAGGGGAGGGTTAGACCTGGAGCAAATAACAGGAACAAACACAGTTCTCTTCCCCAAGCACTGGGCAGGGATGTCCTTGTACTTTTGCTTGACATTTTCCTGTTCCTGTTGCAGCTTGCTCCAGTTTTTGTGCCAAAAATATTTACATGACTTAAAATACATTCTTTAATATGCTGGCACATAACAAAAACAGAAGACCTTTTAACTCTGGTGAACTTTAAAGCAATAATGTCCTTTATACAGTTTTCACTGACACAGTGCCTTGTAATATATTCATACTCTGAAATGTAATGATATTGGGCTGTATGTGTCATGATTTAGCATCCTCATTTTATTTTTTATGTTTTAAGTTTATTTCTGTTTGGTTTTATAGAGTTTCATTTTGCTCACTCAAGTTTGATAATTCTGACTTGTGTTCTTTTATGTATCTTAGCCTCTATTGGCCCTTTACCATAGGCTCAACTCAACTCTATTTAGCTCAAAATGGCACTTGTTCAGAATCTTTCCATTGTGTGCTCCATTGCACTTTAAGCTCAATTCTTAGTACTTTTTAGAACTTACTCAGCCGGGATTCCAAACAAACCGAGTTGAGCTAAAGATTTGATGTCAGCAGACTGCAGGTCATTGATTGACCCGAGTGCAAAATCAATCATAAGAATGTCTCCTTCACTAGAAAACCATCATTTTTAAAACTTTGCAACTGCATGATTAAAGGTGGCAATTGGTTATAGGGAAAATCACCTAGGCCGTGTAGAACCAAGTAAAGCAGAGTTAGGGCAAAGGTGTTGTGCTGAGATGGGTCAATGAAAAACAATGACTTATGTGTCCTCAGTTATCCCTGGTTGCAGCTTCACACTCACCTGCTTATATTGATAATCAGCACACCAATTTTTGCTGAATAATCACCCTTCCAGTTCATATACTTTCTGGTTTCATCAGTTCTCTGTAAGACCCACTTCACACTGGATGATGATCCTGCTTTGTCCCTTTTGGCACGTGGCTGTATTGGCACAAATTTGGAAAACCTTGAATGAAGGCAGTCATGACACTGCGATGCTCTTATTACTCATCAAATGAGTTTTTCCTGCTATTCTTTGCATCTCTGAGATGCTCTTCTGTGTTATCACCATGCTCTATACATCATTATCAACCTACAATGATACAAACCTGTATGCCCACAACTGCCACATGCCCCAGGCCCAGCACTGGGATAACTTTCTGGGACCATGTCAGATGCAGCTATGTGCTAGAATATTTTGCCATGCTAGAATGACAACATCTGTGTGTCAGGTCAGTACTAGGTTGTTTCCATGACCTTGCCACGATCATGGTTATTGCCTAGGCATGCCAGGGTGGCCATGTCTGCTTTTAATTCTCAACGACTAAGCCACGGCAGTGCATATGGGCCCCACGTCAGGAATAATCTGCCACAGCACTCTTCATGATTCACCCAGGACCCTGATACCCTGCCACTGCTAAAATAAACTCCCATGACCTCACAGCAAAAGGTTTTGTGCATGCTCAAAGCCCTTTGAGACCTATCATGCTCTAAACACATACTATATGGGGAGCCCATAATATGCACCTGAAGACCTTCCCAAGACCCTGTAAAAAGTATCCATATTCTGGGTGGTTTTTTGTACACTTTAGCTGGGCCATTATCCAGTGCGAAGAGGATGCAAGAGCCTCCTTGTGACTTTCCCATCAACCCTTCTCCTTGGTTATGCTATTAAGGATTTTGTTTGTTTTTAATGCTGTTTTAAATGTGTCTGCATTTAGGTCTTTCTGCTACTCACTGTTCACTGTTAATGAAAGTATAGTATTTATAATTACTGCAATTTTGCATCGATACAAATGAACATTTCATATATTTTTAACGACATGGAAAGACTATAAAACAATTTTCTCTAACTGGCGAACAAATCGACAAACCTTAGGCTGACACAAACACTCGTCATTAAGGAGTCTTTAAATTTCTCTATGGATTATTGATTATAATCACAAGTATCACTTAAGTCTCAAGTGTACGCTTGTCTCATTGGTTTTGGTGAACCAAAAGTTCACCCAATGTGTCCCCTTTTAAAGGAAATATTCAGAGCTTGTCTTGAAAGGTAATTACTTGTCAAAGATGACATCCATTGATGGACCCAAGATCTTCTCACCTCCAACCCACGGTTCTGACAAAAATAGAAAAAAAAATTAGAGAGGAAAAGGGGAACACTTCAAAGATAGTCATAATGAAGCAATAACAAGCTGCTGTGAGATGGTTTGTATGCACGTCGCCATGGTAACAGCAATTGCTAATCCAATGCAAAAGACACCACATTAGATTGCATTAATGAGAGGGGACTCTTGTAAGATGTTGAGAACATTGTGATTGGAGATGATGGCAATGGCACATGGTGTGCTGTTTTAGCAGGCTAAGCAATATGAAACGTTGACAATGATGATGTGCAACTCTCTTCTTAGCTGAAAGAGTGAAAATTCAGCACCATATGCCACTGCATTTTAATATGGAAGAGGGGTATAAAATAGCCGTATGAAATGTGCTGACCGTAATTGCTTTTAAATCGGATTTTATTTCAGCTTCTACCTCTGTAACATATTAGTTTTGTGGATAGGGATGAGCAAAACACACTAATGGGACTGAATCAACAAAATATTACATCCAGTTTTTGTCAACAATCTGATTGTGAGAATACCATGCAAATGAAGTTAAAGTGACACAGAAAGCATTAAATAAACTATTATGCTCGAAACTCCCTTATTGCTGTGGATTTTTATACATGAATTTGTGTTTGCAATTTCAACAAACAATGTGTATTTCCTTAGTGATTTACTAGAGCAACAACCTTAATCGATGACTTGCTGCCTTCTGGATATTTTTCATTGGAGGAGGAAAAGAAAAAGAAAGTGTGATTAGACTAAAATTTGGAAGATTATTGAAAAATATAAAAAGACATGATAATGCAAACTCAGAATTGCTGTCAGGACTGTGATAAAATTACATTTAAACCTTAAAGTTAAAGATATAATTTATATTGATTAGACCTTTTTTCTGTGAAGTTTCACTTTTTCACTGAAGCTTGAGCAAAGCCTGCCAGCTTGCATGCTAAGGTTTTAAACAAAGACCTTGTGTGATCTCTTGGTGCCTAAAGTATGTGATGGCGCTGCTATCACAACAAATAACATAACAATATCTGTAAACCTGACTGGGTTATAGCAATTTTGGAGTCTGCTAATGTTGATTAACTGCGGCAGCCATAAAAATGCATTGTAAATATCAGCAAAGTTGCTGTTTACAGGTCATAGGTCACTCATACATGCAGTACAAAGAGGTAAGACCTATGCTGCCTCTAGATTTATGCCTAGCTGTCCTGCTTACAGGTGATAATGTGTGTCTGTGAAAAAGCCTTTACAGTACAAAGGCAATGCTAATAAAGAAATCACTGTAGAATGTAGACACAAAAAAATAGAGTGAAGCAGAGAAAACGAAAACACCTCACACCTTTAGGCTCAGCTTTGGATGTCACAACCAACGGCTGATTTGTATTCAGCGAATCACACCGTCGCTCATTCAAACAAGCTCAAGTGCCAACATTTCTTCAGCGAACAAAAATACCCATTGCTCATGCTTTGCCCTTGGGTTTGCAGACTAAAAACAGGAATAACACAAAAGATGCTTAATGTCAAATTTCACACAACAGTAAGTTGCTCTCGAAGCAGCGCAATGAATCATGTATGACTACACTGCCCAAAAACTTTTCCTTGTGCCTCTGAAGGTGTGTCTTTTTTATTCCTGCTTAAAAGGTGGTCATGTTTCAACTTTTTACTAAAGCCATATCATAACAACTTTACTGCTTTGTGGGAAAGACTACATAAATAAAGGGATCATATACAAACCAAAAAGACATGTTTTATTTAATGTTTACTTTACACAAGGTTGATTCTTGTCCAGAGCTATTTAAAAAAACAACAACAAATATTTAATGGAGGAAAACTGGAAATTTCACCTGATCTTGACTACACAGCACAGATGAACAATAACTGACATCTGTGCGTGACCGACCCCGCTTTAAGGTTGAAGGCTACAGCCCCAAATGTCCAGTTCTAAAAACCACAGCAATAAAAGTAGCAATTATTAAATACTGGTCCAAATCAGGCTATTTCAATTTTAAAAAAGTTTACTTCAGTAGAGTAAATAATAAATGTGAGGACAGCTCCCAAGATGCGTACAAAGTACACTGAAGCAGGTACGATGTGGGCAGAGGTGGACAATAAAGTATACGGTTAAGACAAAGGAATACAGTTTTACAAAACCTACACAAGAAAAGTCTGGGATTTTCAAAAATAGGTTATGTTAGGCTATGACATTTAAAACAGTACTTCATACCAGATACTCCCATTTTATATTGGTCTAAACTTTGTTTTGTGGCAGCTAAAATTTTACCACTTAATTCACAATTTAATTTCTAAGTGGAATGATGTGGCATAACTGCAGATGTGTAAATCCCCTAAAAATTGGATAAAGCTGTGCCAAAAACATATGGAGTTTATTCCTTATTTTGTCATCTTCAGTTTCAAAAACTAAAACAGCATTATGCTAACACAGATCACGGAGCGTGTTTCAGGGCAAACCTTCAGGTGCAAAAGCACAGCTGAATATTGGACAAACGTCTGTGTGCTGAAATGTATTATAATGGTTTAAATATGCTCTGTTGTTGGATGTTTTCTTTTCTTCTTCTCTTTTCCTCCTTTCTTAGCCGAATCCCTCGAGACCACGCCGTTGTACTTTTCAAAAATATTATGAAAGTAACACAAATACACCAAAAAGATGTTCTCTCTTCTCTCTCTACATTTCTCAAGATTTTCCAGATGGCTTTGTATCTTTGCAAATGTTCAGATGTACTTTATATAGAAACAACAAGCCTTGAATCATGGCAACTGAGACTCACTGTACTTTTATGCATTTGTTGACTTCCAGCGACCTTTTTTGTTTGTTTCCTTGTCTGCTTCGCTCAGTCTCAGGCTCTCGCATTCCCAACTTATATCTCGGATCTTTCTGAGGAAAGTAACACAGTGAGAAAATACTTCTAATTTACATCGCAATTGCAAAACAACTTTAATATGCACCACTACTAATAGCTCGTGACTAAAGGAGTTGCAATTTAGTCAAACTTTTGAGCGAGAAGGCTGGAAATTATGCACAAGCACTTAAGGGAGTGAAGGAAAGCAGAGAGACGTGGAACAGAGGGGACAGGAAAACCACCGGATGGAAGTCGTTTCAGCTTTTGTCTCAGGCAGAAAATGTAAAACAGAAGCCAAACATAAAACTTGTGTTTGTGGGCATGAACATTACTTTTGTGCCACAAAAGAATATAAAGATAGTTTTAGTAATTGTTCTGTGAAGAATATTTTCTTTTTGAGAAACTTCTTGCCTGGATGAGACATGTCAGCGCAAAGCTTGTGCTGTGAAAAACTAAAAAATGCATTGGTTCGCCAACGTTTTTGTAAACCATACTATTTTTGAATTTGGCCCAAAATCGCTGACTTCTATCAGCATAATTTTTTACTTCCTCTTTAAAAGCTGCTGACCATTTTCTATTCCTGTTCGTTTTGCAGTCCTCTTGGCTTGTGTTCTCACAGACTTACTGGAATACATATTAAGATATTTATTTTTGTACCCAGTTCGTTTTGGTTTGTTTCTTTGTACTTTAAAATTATAGTCATAGCATAAAGAATGCAGAAGCCGATTTCTGCCACCCTAGAAAACAAACAACAACAAAGAACTGTATCAAGTCAGATAATGTAAAGTTTATTACTGCAACAATATTTTTTTAATGTTATATCATTATATTTATACATTCTTACAAGATATTTTTGACCTGTAACAAAATGTTGTCATTTTAATAGAGTATGCACACTTAGCACATTAAAGCTTGAATTTTTGTTAATGTTCAAACAATCTGTTATCATGTCACAAGTAAAAATGATATTGTGATGCCATGAAAGTATTCCAATTTTTTCAGGTAGGAAATTATGAAACATCGTACTGTTGCTTTAAAGTTACTGTATTTTGTGTGAAAGACTTTTTTTTTTCTCAGTGGGGTTAGAGTATGGGGTGCAGTTTTTCAGGCAATGGGAGAGGGGTTGTAAGATGATGTGATTGGTTACAGTGCACATGGGAATGGGGGGTGAGGGTGGGGGGTGGCGCTCTTTTTAATCGCAGCACAGGAATGCCAATACTATCAAATATTGGTGCTTTTTAAAAACTATTGATTGTATATTGTATAGACTCTAAAACTATTGTATAAATACAATAAGTATTGTATATCTGCCAATAGTGCCCTGTTTAAACAATATTCAAACGACAAACTTTTACACATTAACAGAATATGGCTCTCTATTCTTTTTTCTTTTGTGGCAGCAGTGCACATCCATACAAGAGAGAACAAACATTTTTAAGTCAGTCTCATTTGAACTTTGTTATTGATTGAGGCACATTCCGATTCTTTCATCTACTACTGTGTAATTTAGTCACTGCAGTTATTTTTTCCCTAAATTTCTGAGCTCACAGCTGTATTTTACTAAAATTACTATCATGATTTCTTTTTTTTTTCCTTTCTCCTTTTGACTACATTTGCTACCAGTCAGTGCTCAAAACTACCAGTCAGTGCTCATTCTGTCATGATCGCAGGGTAATTTTGTCCAGAGAGCGAGACCAAAACCAGACACGGAGACAACAGCTGAAGGTAAGTGTGTTTATTTACAAGGTGACTTATATACAGTGCGTGCTTCGTGGTAGGATCTGGAAAGCAAGAGGAACAGGGTGAGTCTCGGGCACCAATCCTACTATCAGCTGAGCACTGCAAGATGGTTTAATTCTTGTTCTTTTGATCTTACAGGTCCAGGAGGTGTCCAGTGGCGAGGAGGAGATGAAGGAGGCGTTTAGGTGATCCAGGAGTTGATAAGCCAGTAATCCTGTCCAGGTGAGTATCCAAGTGTCCGAGGTAAGTATCCGTGAACCCGTAGCTCCGTGACGTGGCATAGAATCTATAAACAAGAGGCATAGAGAACGTAGTCAAAAAGGTTACCAGTCTTGGTTAGAAACAGTGGCTGCCAATCTAACCCAGGAGGTTCGATGCTCCAGCGAAGGTCTGGTCTCAACTGGAGGCTTAAGTACTGGCAGTCTTCATCATCCTGATCTGGATCACCTGTGAAAGTAGGAACTAGAGGAGCCGCCCCAAGGCGGGGCTAAGAACCCAGATCCCTACAAAAACAAAAGCCAAGGAGTTTTTGTGTTAAATAATTTGATCTGGAATTGATCCAAAATAACAGGCAACAGAGAACTCTTGATAGTCTCTTAATCTACAAAATATATAAATTGTTAAACACATATCTAGCTTCTTAGCTACCTAAATGCTAGTGTGCTAAAAGTGGAGATCAATTAAGCTTTACTACTTTCTTGATTTGAAAAAATAAACAAACAAAAAAAAAAATAGGCAGGTTTCTGTGTGTCATCCAAACTCAGTTTGGGTTTGTTTGGTGTAGAGTGCTTTAGACTTCCTCTACTCCTTTTTTGGCGTGGCTATTAGTAAATTACATTTTCTTCATCTGGTTGCCTGCACCCATTCCTGATGTTTGTACCATGACAGTTCAGTATGACTACATGTACTGTTACATGTCTTTAAAAAAGCCTAGCTCTTACTATAAATATAACCATTACTGTAAGGAACTTTTCTATATAAGTTTCCTTTACATATATGCAGACGCACAACACAAGTAAACCACTGAGAAGCACACCAGTTCTTCAACTACATATTTGAACTTTTTTATTTTAACTTTATCCTATGTCCTAGGTAACTCTATTGTTGTTTCATCCAACATACAAAGTGATAGTGGGCATGCAAGTGGGCTGCGATGTCATCATTTCTTAAAATTACAGCAGAGTTTTCAAAAATGTCCACTTTTAAAAGTGACTGTGAAGCATTTTTTCCTCACCATAACAGTGGAAGGCCTATTGAGGAGTCGTGCAAACACAACAGATAAAGTAAAATATCTGTAAATGTGGACAGAGTCTTAAACAGTAAAGCCACCTGATTTGTTTCTCCTTCTGTGAGGCTTTTGTAAGATAAATTTTATCCTCTATAACAATCCCCCATGGTCGGGTCCAACTGGCTACAGACCAGAATTTTATGACACTGCCATCAATTTTGGATTACAGTGTTATTTAAATAAAACTATATGGTTATTTACAAGCATAAACAGTGATGGCACCAGCTAGCTGTAGCTCTTTTGATGCATCGAGGGATATTTCTGGCAGAAATACTGTAGTAGTTTGGCTAGAATAACCATGTAATGTGAAACTTTTTTTTTCATGTAAACTGATGGGAGTTTTCTGGTATCACAGAGCATTCGCATGAACTGCTATTAAAATTTTGAGATTGCATTGTGAGTATTAGAGCCCCATCCTCTGTGCCTATATTTCTCACTTAACTATAAGGCTGTAATCGGACACATTGCATATCAATGTTTTCTGCACTAATAATCGTGTTTTCATACCACTGGTAGACTTTCTGATTCCAAGCAGGTTTCTCTGGGACACTGATAATCATTACACTTTAGGTTCATTTGCAATTTACGGCTTCTAGAATTGGAGTAGTTCGAAGTTGGCAACAATTCACTTTGGTCTTTGCCTCACTCAAACAAACCATTACCTCATTAATTTGGAGAGAATTAGACTTTATTTCTCCAAACTAAGGTTGTTCAAAAAGTTAGTACATCAATAATTCTCCATAATATTTCCACAAAACCCAACTTTAGGAGATCTGAACTATTGGTTTAGGATTTCAAGTCATGTGGCCAAATTCTCAAAAAGTGTCACCTTATGGTCAGTCACAAATCTCAATGCTCTGAACTCCACCTTATGGACATCACTTTGTGTTTTTAGATATTGACACTAAAATGAAAGATCAGTAGTTTGATCCAGTGTGAAGATGGCCTTGCTGTGGGCCATTCTTTAAAGTTAAGGCTCTAATCAGTGTCTCCTCTGAGGCATTTCAATAAATCAGTCTTCTATGTGTTAAAGTTTCAAACATATTGTGTGTTGTTGGGCATGCAACACTGTAATAATCTGTGAAAAGCTAAGTGTAACCTATGACATCTCACCATAGGAGCACCCCACATCAAACCAAATATTGCTAGACAGAGAAGGGCTCTGTGGAAAACAAACCATTAACTCTTTGAGAAAATCATAAAAAGCCTCCCTTAATGACCCATAACAATGTCATTGTATAGTAGAGCTAATCTGATGGTAAAACTGCCTTTTTATGATTTAACTATGAAAAGAGTTTTGCCCTCTATGGCATACAAGAAAAAAATTTAAAAAATAGTCATTGAACTCATCTGAGGGCAGTAACAGAGAAAATCCATCATTCTGTTGTTTCAGTGATTAAAGAATTTAAACTGATTGCTTTGTCAGGGAGATGGGAAAAAAAAGAAAAGTCTGTCATTTTTGTCTGTATGAATCACAGGTTTATAAATGTGTGGTTAGAATAAAGAAGATAAAAGGTGCTGCGGTTCATCTCTGGACCTTTTAACACTCTTCTTCACTTTGTAGTTGAGAGAGCCTTTGTAGCCTGGACGCATGATGCTCAAGTGTTCTTAACTAAGGCCTTGGAGAGGAGGGGATGAATGGAAAGAGTGTGATGGACACTGAAGCTGCAGGACTGAAGTGGGTCCCAGGCAGAAATTCAATTATAAAGAAAGACTATGCAGACAATGGGTTAGTAAGGAAAAGCTAAAATAAAAAATAATGAGACATTTTCCCTTTTTGGTTAATCTTTCATGTTAAATGTGCACTTTGTGAACATTATTTTTCATGCGGTTTATGGTGGTGGGGGGAAAAATTCTGACCAAACTGAGCTGTTTTCCACTCTCTGTCTCGTGGATTTGACAGGCTGCACTTCACTCTGACAGTAGAAGGACAGACGTGATTGTCCAGGCGGCTGGCACACAGCACTTTATTTCAAACAAAACAGAGAACATTGTCATATAGAGATGCACTGATCACAGTTTTTTTGGCCAATTTCAGTTTCCGATTTTTGAAAACTCTGAATGACCAATTCCAGTTTGGGCCAATTTTAAATCTTCTCTAGAAGTTATATTTAACAGCATTCAAGAAATCAACCTTTGGATTTGCCAGAACTTTCTTCAGCTCAACAAAGATAAAAATGAAGTAGTAGTTTTTGTAGCTAAAAAGGAATGACAGACTGCAGTCTGTGATGCTAAAAAACTCTGACAAAGCCTGTAACCTTGGCATGATCATGGACTCTGACCTGAGTCTGCACAGCCACATTAAGACAGTTACAAAGATGCCTTCTACCACCTGAACAATATAACTAGAATTAAAGGAATGATGATTAGCAGGACTTAGGAAAACACTCCTTTACAATAGTCATGTCGGCTGAAGATAAATGCATGGATGGGTTTTTCTGTCTTCCTAAAAAGAAAAACCATCAGGCAGCTGCAGCTGATCCAGAGCGCTGCTGCTTGAGTCCACACAAAGACCAAGAGAGTCGATCACATCAGGCCAGTTCTGAGGTCTTTGCACTGACTTCCTGTTGCTCAGAGATTTGACTTTAAAAACTTGTTGCTGGTTTACGAAGCACTAAATGGTCTGGGTCCAAAATACATCTCTGATCTTCTGCTGCATTTTGAACCACGGAGACCTCTGAGGTCAGCTGGATCAAATCTGAGTCAGAACCAAACACGCAGAAGCTGCGTTCAGCGTTTATGCACCAAAAATGGTAAACAAACTCCCAGAAAACCTCCGGACTGCTCCGACTGGGTGTTCCTTTAAGACGAGGTTGAAGACTGTTCTGTTCGCTGCTTCCTTTGATTAAAGCAAAAAAAAATATTTAATGTCGTTTCTATATTCCTTTATCTTTTATTCCAGCTCCTACTCAGAGCTTGGTTTTAACTTTTAATTTTATGAAATGTTCTTGGAGCATTTGTAATTTTACATTATTCTCTTTCTATATGCTTTTATTGTTCTTTCACACTTCATAAAAAATATTTTAATTGTTTATGTAAAGCACTTTGAGATGCCCCTGTTGCTGCAATGTGCTTAACAACTAAAGCTGCCTTGCCTTATACTCAGCTATCATTATACTTACTTGAACAGTCTTTTACTTAATAGTTTTTATTCTGATAATTGAAGTCTTTTGTGCTTTTAATTTGTTGTTATTTAATGTAAAAAAAAAAACAGTATTTACATCCAAAATTCTAAGCAGATGACTTACCTTTGGATAAAACTCCTGGATGATACCTTGACACAAATTTCTCATAACTGAATTAATGAATTTAAAAAATAAAGTCAAAAGTTGATGATCAGCAACTTTTTTTTTTTTACTGACTTTTAGCTCTGGGTGGCATTTTCAGATACATATACATAGCATAGTTTCAACATATTTTTTAAAAATTATGCAATCTGTTTTAGAACTTTGCCGTGACAGTACACTGTCAGCATATTTGAAACTTTGCCAGAGAAGACAGGTTACCTCAGTATACGTGGGATTTTTTTTTTTTTCAGAATATATTGACAATTGAAAAGCTCTCTGCTCAGGTGTATGGATGGACCTGTCAGCTGTGAAGTGATACAACAATGACATTTTCATTTTTGGCCTGTTACTTTCCTTCATGAGACACTTGACTTAAAGAGAGAAAGGTTTTCACCGTGACACTTCAGCTTGACGGAAAATTGGCTCATTAGCTTTGGTTGCAATTGTGACATTTTCTGCTTCGTAAACCCAGACAAATGTATTTATTTGGTGCGTTGACAAACAAATTTATTACAAAGTGGTTTTGTGAACAACACAGACCACAGATAAACTACAGAGAACATGTTTATAGCTCATTCACATAGCAATTAAAGCAGTGTGAATAATGAAAATAGAAACATTGCATACGTTTAGATAGGGAATACTATAATGCCCTTAAAAAGTTTTAAAGGTTTAGTGGTGAAACTTGATGCAAAGTTTTAGTTTGTAATACATATAAAAACGTAAAAGTATTCTTCTATTTCTAGTCCAGAGTCATGAGCCTTGTCGGTCTTTCCCTCTGACTTAGATAACTCTAACTTCTACTTAAGTTAGTCTTGTGACTTCTTAGACTGCATTTCTTCATTTTTAGACCTATCATGGGTATTGTACTTAAAAGGTTTTTGACTATGCAAAAGTCTGCCATAGTGGGTGTGTTATAATAGTAATCACCAGTGTGTGCACGGGGCAACAAAGAGCCTTAATGTTTCCCAATTCAGCAAATGCCAACGTTGTTTGCTTTTAACTGAATAAATACACTTTAAGGCCCTATCCACATTACTCTGGATATTGAAAAAAACAAACAAACAAAAAAAAAACTGATATTTTTCTGCTGCAAACTCAAATCGTGGTGAGGAAAAAATATTTTTAAAATACTTCCAAAAGTGGAGATTTTAATAAATTTTGATTTGGGTAGATCTCTGTGGCCTTGAAATATGGAGCTTTTCAAAAGCCACATGTTGCAGTATTTTTGTGCATGCCCGCTATCACCTTGTGTCCTGGAAACACGAACAAATAAGAAGTTGTTTTTACGTTTTACTTTTCTACATTGGTCTCACTTTATCCTGTACCTGTTGTCAAACTTCCGTTGTGTGCTAAAATAGTTAAAGTAATACAAAACTGTAAACAACAAAATAAAAACAAGTTTTGGGGAGGTCTTTAGCTAAACATGTATTTTCTCTGTATTTTAACATGTTGTTAGTGTAAAAGATTCTGCCATCTAGTGGTGCAGCAAGGCTATTTCAGGCTTTTCTGTTAGACTGTGTGGACAAAGAAAAAATAAACAGAGAAAAATCTATCTGTGAAAAAAAAAAAACGTTCAAAGTAATGTAGCCAGGAATTAAAATGTGCAATAATAACTCGTCTCTTGCATTTCTTTAATTCAATTCAAGTCTGCTGCAACTGCTGCCCTCAGCCACATGTAAACTGCATTTTTATCAAATACATTACATTTTAAAACTCAGCTCTTAGTATAATTGTGTGACAAACTGAGCTTTTGAGAAATCAATATCTTAGCCTACTTCATCCATACCTATTTTGGCTTTATGTACTGTAAATGTGCTAGGTATAACAACAACAATAAAGCAGTTTTTACTGTTTTTTTTACCTCATGGGGCTCCTTTTATTCTCACTGAAAAAGTTAATTATTGAGAAATAATAGTGCCAAATATAAAAAAGGCTAAAATATTTTGAGAGAACCTCAAGCCATGCTCGAACCATTCTTCTTTTGCATTTTTATGTGTTGATAATGTTGAACATGTTAGTGAACATTCTCACTACCTAGTGGTATGCATTGGATAATTCAGAGTTTTTCTTTGAATGCTTGGGAGGAGATTGTCTTTAAACTGTGAAAAATAAATCTTTTTTTTTTTTTTAATTCGGTGTAGTGTGACCATCGCTTCAGTTTTCACGTTCTTGTCTTTAAAACAATACAAAGCTTTTGTCATTTAAAAGCAAGGAAACATAAACTTTGAAAAAATATGTGACTATAGGTGAATGTGTAAATTAAAACTCAGGCAAAATATATTGACTAGAACAGCAGTGGTGTTATTCTGGCCAATTGTATGCTGAAATAAATTATACAAAAGCACATCTTATCAGTTACTTTACTTAAATATTTAGTGAAAGTTTAATCTGATTTAGAGAGTTTACTTCCTCAGTTAAAGTAAAACCTTTATTGCTGTGACAAAGCTCCTTTTGTCCTCGAGATTAGTGCACTGCATGAAGCAAAAACTCTACAGAAGTATGGTTTTAAATTTCTCATTACCAAAGATGCCCATAAAACTTTCAGACTTTTTAGTCTGGAGGGAATCTTTAAATCTCTTTGCCTTAGAGAGGTCCAAAATGTGGAAAACGTTGCCTCTACAGAATAGTCCCCTATCTCTGCCTCGTTACGACTGCTCCTATCATTCCATTCATTTAGAGATAATTAAAAAGTTGCCAAAATAAGAGCATTCAAATCTGCAGGCCAGAACCATTAAAACATTTTCTCCCTCTCCCTCCGCTGGTGCAGCTGCCAAGCGAGGTGACACTCCAAAATGGCCAGCTGTTATCAGTGCGCTCCATACCAGTTGGTCTCAATGCTTTAGAGAATTTGTTTAATAAGATCCCCCCACCCCCACTCCTAAACCCACCATTTCCTGCCTCGTGTATGCGTGCCAAATTTCCAGGCATGTGGGGATAAGGGGGACCAGGAAAACCCGAGCATTGAAGTGCTCTGACGAGAAAATACTCAAAATTTCTCTGTCTAATGAGTTGTCAGTCCTACCAGGATGAGAGCAGAGTAAAGAGCTTCTGCTTGTAGTTTTTAAGACAAATTGGCCTGCTTTCTGGAAGTATCAACCAAGGCTTGCGTGGACAAGAAAATAATGGAGTAAATCAGCACCAAACATGATCCAATGACATATTCTTTCTGAAGCGAAAGCCATTTTGAGTGACAATGAACGTTGACAAAAGCCGTAATTAATCTCACAAGGAAACACTTGAGGTCAAATTGAAACAGAATGAAGTTTAAAAAAAAAACTGTTGAAGAACAACTGTCCTTTTTCTAAATCTCTGGCTCATCACATGCTGCCGTCTGTCACACTTGTACAGTCTGTTATTTTTCTGTGACTTTAAGCCAAGAACATTAAACGAGCTCTTAGCAGAATTGGGACAGCGCTGAAATGGAGTTGACCCAATCAGCAGTGGTTCAGAATGAATGAAATGGTAAAAAAAATCTCTCCGTGTCAGGGATGGCTAATTAAAGACGTCCATCAGTGGGATTCTTCCTGCCAGCTCGTCCACTGCTGCCGATAGTGGCTGAGTGTCACCAAAAGTTGTTTTTTTTTCTCTCCCTTTTTTATTATACTCCGAACAAGACAGAGTTAAAGTGAAATTAGAAAGGCAAGTATGGGAATCAGACAGGACTTATTGGTTGAGACTTTCTTTGAGGGCATGTCAAGTTTTAATAAGTTTCCAGGGGGGAGAAAATGAAAAAATAAAAATGCACCAGTAAATTCTCGTTCCTTTTTCATGATATCAATACACTCCGAAATACCCATCTATCCCCATCCAATCCAGCATACCCTACAGCAAGAGCTTGTCCTCTTGTCATGATAGAACTGTGTTAACAAACACAAAGTCAGTATCATGCTATGCAGAATCTGATTTTAGACTGGAGCAGCTGGTGCATTTATAGCATCAAGTTTAGCTTGGTTCAGTGTTTAACAGTCACAACAAAACATTCATTATTTACATTACTAATGTTATATTAAGTGCCTTTTGTGACTTATATTTTTGCAATTTGTGTAGTTTTTAATTTTACAATAAACTTTGGCATAGAGAGCACTCTAGTTCTGAAATGTTGAACCTCACAGTGGTTCTTAAATGTTTTTTTAAACACGTATCACCTCAGAAAACACTTAGCTGTTGAGACATTAAAAACTCCCATTCTTAACCCAAATTGAAAGGTATGGCTTCCAATGTATTGGGTTCATGCAGGTCCAGCAGAGACTTCACTGTCTCAGTTTAAGCCTGTGTCTCACTGTGATGGGACTTAGTTGGAGAAACAAAATGGCAAGAAAATTTGTGAATTCTCACTAAGAAACACACTGCATTGGCACTTATGACACTTTTGTATATGTATGTAACTGAAAAGAACATGCAACATCCCTCTAAATGTCATGCAGTTTGTTTTTTTTGCTTGGAATTTAGTCCCAATGTGTGTTAATTATGTCTCAGTTTGATGACAATTTATGACCTTGGTCATAATTTGGTTGCTAAACCCTGAGAAATCTGTCTCCCATTTTTTGCTGTTTCTTACCGATGGAAACAAAAATGCAAAGAGTTTGAGATAATTCTGTGACTATTTTGAGAAAAGCTTTGTTTTATAAACGTTTCAAACATGTTCAAAATTCCAGCGTCACAAGAGCTCTGTGACTCATGCCTGGGAATTGAGATATTTTGGAAACTTCATCACAAATGCCATCAGCAATCGGTCCCCAACAGTCAAAGTCCAGTGAGATACAGGCACTTAGGTAGCCACTATCACATATTAACAATCAGTAGTTTCCACTCATATTTTTTAAATATATTCCAATAAATGTTTAATTAGAGTAGTTTCCATTTGATGTAAGACTGTAATTTATCACTATCACTACTTTTTAGCTTTACATACAAGTTCAGCTTACGATAAATAATTAACTTTTTACAACAAATGGTTCTTGTACCACAGCTTGAGAATCCCATATCTTAAGAGTTTCATTGAACTTTGTCAATTAATAGATTTATTTATGTGGTAAGATACAAACAACAAAAATGACAAATATACACAGCTACAAAAAGGTTTTCATACTGGACTATGTCTTTGTGGAAAGTTGGGAAATGACAGATTCCACAGTTCCCATTTTAAAACGTATACAAAAAAAACAAAAAACAAAAGCAGTATAACACAAACCCTACAAAAGCATCAAAAGATGCATTGCACAACCCATTCGAGCTTTAGAGGTATTATTGCAATTTATGGGATTGACATGGGAACTCACCCCCCCCAAAAAAAAAAAAAAAAAAAAGTCTTCCTCTTCTATTCTTGTACATTTTTGGGGAAATCATTCTGAGCATTATCTAAATGTTCCAGGTGAGACCACCCGAACTGTAATTTAACATCAAAGGAAACAGTAAAACCTTATTATATGTTATAAATATCACACAGAGCTAAGCTAGAAACAACTGAAAAAAACCCTTCCAAATTGTTTACTGTGTACCTAACAAATTATTCTAAAAAAGAAGAAAAAAAAACATGTTAAAGACTCGCTCTCTCCTGAGGATACAATCAAAAAATGCAAATGCAAGAAAACTCATATCCTGATGTAATTTAACTTTAGCAGATAATAAGCAAAAAATAATGCAAATGTTTCAACATCCAGCATGTGCTTTTATTCTGATGTTTACGACATGAAACATGCGCCACGCTTCCTGGAATTACTTGATTTTATCACATGCCTTGCAGTCTAATGAGACATGAGCATATGCTGATTGCAGTAATGATGCAATATAGAGGTCAGGGGTGGTATAAGTGTGTGCTTTAAATGCATGAAGTCCCAGGAAATCAAGATATTTTTTCTATTATTTTGTCTCTACTGCCTCCAATCTTATTGTTAATTTCACTGTTATTGCAGCCCACCCACTTCTTGGCTTCTTTTTATCTGAGTGTGTCCAAGTTTTAGCCTAATCGCATAATTGGTTGTGTATAGTTGTCACAGAGTAACAGCTTTTCAACTACTAAAATATTCTCTACAAAGAAATTTTTTGTTGCACTGTATATGTGGTTGTTTAGAATAGCTGGCACAATTAAAATTCACATCCGGATGAGGTGGTAGAAATGATACTACATGTGTTGGAAGGTCATGTTGTATAGCACTTAGTACAATATTAGATCAAATGAATAAAAGAGTCGGCAGTACAGGGACATTGCTTGTTCCATGTCAGTAGGGTGTGGTACCCCTTGGATAGGAGCAGCAGTTCAGTGCAGACCAAAGTCATACAGTCATTGTATCCTCTCCTGTGACAGGGCGGCCCACACATAGATTTGACTGGGAAAACACTGGGGGACCTGGCTGGCCTCAAGAGGACCTCAACATGACACAGACAGTCCATAAACATGTGTGGACAAGAGATGTCTTGTTTAACCCTTCTGAAGCCCTCAAAAGAGAATGAGACAAAGAGAGGTAGAGAAGCCTTTGTAACTTTGAGTTAAAGACTGTACCAGGGTTCTTTCTCAGTAGGGGAACTATGGTGGGCTACTTTCAAGGTCCCCTGAATCTCTACTAAAGGTGACCTGAAGTCATACTTTATGCATCCCCACATCATGATTTCAGGTGTAACACCAGTGTGTCTCACCACAACACTAGCAGAATTGGTTATTTACCCTTGGTGTTATTATCATCAATCCATGCCTACCACTTATGGCAGCCATTTTTGCTCTGGTGTTAATTGCAGCCTAAGCACGGAATGATAAACCCACAGTACAGCTGATGCCCCAGTCGTAAAGACTCAATATAGGTTGACACAGAGTCTTGTAAAGAGTCCCGATGGCAAGCATAGATGTTGAGGAGTTCTGCAGCAACGCTTGATGCACTATACAACAATCCTCTCTTGCTGTGGTCTGTTTCAGATGA
Source organism: Kryptolebias marmoratus (assembly GCF_001649575.2). NCBI lineage: Eukaryota > Metazoa > Chordata > Actinopteri > Cyprinodontiformes > Rivulidae > Kryptolebias > Kryptolebias marmoratus. Next base: position 11,712,636 of record NC_051436.1, read on the forward strand.
AAAGGACTTTTATGATATCTGTCGGTGCCCTCACCTACTCGTTGGTTAATGTCTGGCTACTGTCACAACTACAGTACAGGCCCCAAATGTTGAGCAATTGTACAATACAATCACCTGGCCTCATGCAAACCCACCAGTGACCACAAGTGACTATTACAAACATTGCTTCATATTTTGGTCAAAAACCATCTTTCCTGTAAGATGCAGTATGTTATTTGGTGTTAGGGCACAAACCATGGAAAAAAAGGTGGCTAATATTGTTCAGGGAGTGAAAATAAATTCAGGAATAGCATAATTTATCTGAGAAGAATAAGGAGTAGTAGAAAAACAGCATCTAACAGGATGAGGGTTCAAAATAATGAAAAAAAAACCCCAAACTTGTACTGGAACTGGACGTGCACAATGAGAGCAACAAGTTTACTACATGCTAAGTATAAAACAGTTTAGTAACCTGTTAGCTATTTGGGGAGAGAGGCACAGAGATCTATGGAAAGAACAAAAAATATTTTAGGAAGATAAGTCCAACAAAACCTTGGAGCATTTCCTCTAATATGTTTGTATATGTGCAATTATTTGATTGGATGCATCAAGGAGGTATACCAAAATGTTGCATCGAATAGTTGTTTTTTTTTACTTTAGCGCTGCACACATGGATGGCACGCTTGATGTCCCATTGTGCTCAGCTTGGCTGAGCGCCGAACTGTTCTGCTATTACCCAACATATAGGCATGAACTAGTTTGGAAGCAGAGCTCTAAAAACATTACTTGGGCACAGTGCTCTGTTGCAATACTTCACTGCATTCAATCAGACAAAATCACACACAAACATATTGGAGTTTGTGTTTGTGTATATACCAGTCACTGTCAGCTGATCACTCTGAGATTCTGCAAGTTGAGAATTTTCCTCCATGAGTCTCAATGCAATTTTCCTTTACAAGCCAACAAGCTGTCAAAATGCTCCCTGTTCAGTTGTTTAGGTATAGCTTTTAAACAAGCCTATAAACTGTAAACTGGTAGGTCGGGGAGAGCATAGAGGGGTCGTCATTCAGTGTGAAGGTCACAACTACATTTATAATTACCCAAAACAATAATTTTATTTCTCATTTGTATTTTTTTTAAACTTGCCTTAAAAGTAATGCTTTTCTATTTATTATACACCCTTAAATATACTAAAATAATTGTTTTTTAAAATATCAAGTTTAATGGAGTGACTACTCTATGTCAGCTTTTTATGTGCAAACAGACTCTGCTATAATGGAAAACATTCCTCACAGGCAGTATGGAGAAGATCTTGTTGAGTATATTTGCTTTTATTTTTATCCTGTATTGTTTAGAGTCCAAACAGTGCAGATAATTATTAACAACCATCATCTTACAACCATGTTACCCCAACTGTGATTATACAACTTTTTAGGCCAGTCTGACTGTCACTTACACTGCAGTATTTCTGCTACCTCTAGGTAAATTTGACACTCATTTGAATAACTCACACTTGAATAACTCTCTGGTCAGCAGTTAGCATTTAAAGCCACATTAATGTTTTCCCTCGGTGCGGGAAATCAGAAGACATCTGGCTTCAACTCTTTGCCAGGGTGTGCACAAAACTTGCATCACTGTGACTTCACAGCACAAAAAAAGAAATGAAAATCACAAGATTGTAGACTGATGAACTCTGTGGCAAAAATTGTATTCATGGAATTATATTTTTCTTTGACTCTGCTAAAAATTCAAACATCTAAATGTGATATAATGTTGACTGTTCTCATATAGTCCTAAACGGGATTATTAGCCTCAGAGGCCCCTTGGCACCAATGCTCATGGGCCCAGTTTTAATTACGGGCACTCACCTTGGCAAACCTTTACATATAAAATCTACCAAATGAGAATTGCCATCAATGATAATAGAAATCAAGAGGTAATAGATAATAGAAATCATCAATGAAAATTACCCAAACTAACAACATGCTACTTATTACTGACATATATTAGTGTAACAGATAAGGATGTCACAACCGCCATCCTTGGAGGGGCATTTCTCTTGTAATTGCTTAAAAACATTTGAATATATTGGAAAATAATTGTGACTGTAATAAAAGTTAAGGGCGACAGAGGAGATGTCATGCCTTGTATAATCGAAGCAAGAGCTCAAGTCTAGTTCGTTCCTGGTGCAAGTTGGACTTTCATTGTTTCTGATCTTGTTTTTGTGCTCATGGACATGATCTTAAGGTGCAGTTGAGGAGAAAAGGGTGTCAGATTTGGGAACCTTGGGCTCCTGTCTCTGCTTTTTGCAGATGATGACGTTCTGTTAGTGCTTTCAAGCCATGACCTTCAGCATGCTCTGGGGTGGTTCGCAGCAGAGTGTGAATCAGCTGAGATGAGAGTCAGCTCCTATAAATGAAAGGTCATAATTCTCAATTGGAAAAAGAGGAATTCTCCATCTGTGTGAGTCCTTGCTACAAGTGGAGTGGTTCAAGTATCTGAGAGTCATGTTCACAAGTGATCGTAAGATGGAGCAGGAGACAGAATGATGGATTGGGGCCTTGTTCACAGTAATCAGGGTATTGCTTCGCTATATCATGGTGAAGAGGGAGTCGAGTTGAAACACAAAGTTCTCGATTTACTGGTCCATTCACTTTCCAACCTTCACCTGTGGTGGCCAGGCTCTGCCATAGAGATAAGGCAAGAATCTCCGACACCAAGGGGAGCTCAGAGTAGAGCCACTGCTACTCCACATTGAACAGAATCAGCTGAGGTGGTTTGGCCATATAATGAGGAGGCCTCCTGAGCCCACTCTCTGTAGTTTTTCCAGTCCCATCCCACTTGAAGAACAAGAGGAAGAGTTAGAAATCACTAAAAAGGTTATGTCTTCTCTGGCCTGGAAATACATTGAGATCTCCCAGGATGGAGAGTGTCGCTGGGAAAGGTAATGTCTTGGTTTAATTCGAGGACTTGAGTGATATTATACTAGTTTTCACTATGAGATAAAATCAAAGTATCCAGACCATCTCAAGAAACACTGAAAAGTAAGCATCGTTGCTCAGTGAAGCACAAACAACCTAAAACTCTGTCTTTTGTATTCTAGTTTGCTCACTGGTGGAGGTTTAGGATGTTGACAAATGTATAGACTAATATTTCAGCGTGCAAAAGCCCAGAGAGATCAACATCTGCGAGTGTAATAGTTGAGTTACTGGGATTGATAAACAAGGCCAATACTGTGATAAGGTCCATTTAACACTTTACACTGTCTTATCAAGGCAATGACTTTGTCTAAGCCATGGGGCTGTGCAGATATGCACAAGCCTGGATCTCTTTGTGTGTGTGTGTTTGATAGAACCAGTCAGGTGTTCTCCCCCAGGCCTCCCAGATATCATCAGTCATTATCCTCGTCATTCATCAAACACTGCAGGTGCACGTGAGCATGTGTGCTTCACCGATACCCACCACCACCTCCCTCATTTCTGTGAGCTTTTTCTGCTGCTCCTTCACTCACTTTCCCTGTAGAGCCTCTCCAAACATAACTCCCGGGAGGTCACAGGAGATGCAAATTTGTACATTCTGGAGGAGAATGCTGATGTTGTGAGTTCCGAAAAAGGAAAAAGGTAGAGTTATAAATTAGAAAGATGAAGTACTGTTGACTAAATTTCAATTTGTGCCCTTCTGCTGTATCCACTGCACTAATCCCTAAGTGGAAAACATAAAAACAGATTTAGCTTGGAAGATCCCAGCAGACCTTTTTAACAATGACAGTCTGGTCTGCTTAGTGGGACAAAGTTCCTCTTAAATATTGATTTCCATTGTAATATAGTAGTAGTTAAATATTGTGAAGTAGCTACTGTCAGAACACCTATCAGGAGTCCATTGATATTTTTGTTGCACACACTGAAATTAGAGGTTGATGGAAATGGCAGAAAATGGTCCTTATTTCACATCCGGTTTTTCACTTGCCTGAGATGGTTTATAGGTTCCCTGACAAAAGAAGGAAAATGTCTCTTAAGAAAAAACATTTCATGTAATGTAAACCTAATTTAGTTTCAAATACTAGATTAGGTGGCAAAAAAGTATTATTTACATGAGCTTTTATGTGATTTTTTATCAGCCACATTTTTATTTTTCTTGGGACACCCCACTTACATTATAGCCACCTTTATTTTAAATAAAACCCTAATTCTTAAACAACATTTATAATACAACCAAAGCTTTACAAGCACTGAGACATTACATGAAGTTAATGTGTTTACAGTGTGCATAAAATATGGAACATATCAAGAACACATGATGTTGCTGACAAAAAAAAACAAAAAAAACAATATCATAACTATTATAGAATTTATCAATAATCTTAAATGTCTTGGTGATGTACGTACAACTATTATTATTCAAAGGAATGTTCTTGTCTGTGGCAAGTGAAGACTGTGTTTTTATTACACTCAAGATATTTCTTAATACTATAGTTTTTTTCCCCTTTCAGAAAAAATTGTTACTCCATCCAGAACAAAAATGCTGAAATACCTATACTGTGCCACTAGGTGGTGATAACACCGACATTAACAACAAAATTCAAAGGGAAGAACATTCTGAACTTGGCTAGAGATTCTGCTAAGACAATTATTGTTTACTTTTTCCTTTGAGACTATTTACACTTTATTGTCAATATTTATCGGCCTATGATTAAAGCTTAATAGCAAAGGAGCCAGAACAAAGCAGGTTAAACATAGAAAAACTAGAAAATAAGGCTCCATTAGTGCAATTACTAGTGCACAAATAGAGGTCATGCGAAAAGTAGAATGTGATGTTATTGTTTTTTCAAAATCTCTGTCAAGTCTACATTGGTACAACAAACAATAAGGCCAATATTCACCAACAAAATGCCTTCTGCTGGATTTTATGCATCTGTCACAAAGCCGTCGCAAAGAGAGGGATGTGTCTCAAACTTGGCATAGTGCAGGTTGCTCACTATGCTGAACTAGTTGGGCATGTTTGCACCAGCATAAGTAACAAGCACTTTTTGCAGAGAAGTAGCAGATAGCAATTGTAAATGAAGAGCATACAGCAGAGCAACAAAGATGTACAGTCTTAGTGAATATACCCACGAGTTAAAAAAACAACAACTCCAGTTCAGAAAGCTTTTATATAAATCTGCATTTTTCTTATCAAAAATGCAGTTTGCGTGTGGCTGAGAGGCGCAAACACAGCTGAAAAAAGTTTTACTAAATATCCGTGCTAGTGTGGACAGGGCCTTAGTCACCCCTCCCTTTATTGCAATTCATCTGTGCTCAAGCTTGCCAAACAGATGGTTTTATATTCAAATTTATCACCAGCCATTTATGAGGCTGTGTTTGGTGTTACAGACATTAGAATTTAGTTTTCTCATTAAGTGGAAAAAGAATTACTGGCTTAAAACCATTTCTGTCACAGCAGAGTGGTTTCAGTTTTGCCTCATTCTTTTTCTTATAATCGGCAGTGTAATCTGAAGCCACAGAGTAATTTTTTTGCATTCCTTATTGACATTCAGTCTCTGTCACCGGTCAACTTTTTGCTCTCTAAAGTCACATCCCCCAATAACTAACTTGGCGCTACCCCAGCTCCAACACTGCCTAGTGTCTGTCTGAAAGCTTTAATTGGGGGCATGAATGATACACGCCAAAGACATGTACAGCTGCTGTTCTGCTTTTCCAGTTCTACAATTCCTTCTGCCTCCAAACTATCTACGGTAGCAGAGAGCATTTTCTCGTTTGCAAGGTTGGCACAATAAACTGCTAAACACCAGCCTTCAACTAAGGGGTACCGTCAGTGCAGCCACCAACAGTGATGGCTTTTAAAGTGGGTGCAATGCAGTACTTGTTAGCAGCCTTCTCTATTGCCCCCAAAATGAGGATCCTAAAACGGATATTATGTTGTCCATCTGTTGTTGCTAATTTCCTTTTTTTCCTGATATGAAGTTGAGTTTGCGTTGTTAATATGACAGTCTACTTAACCCTTTTTAAGTCTTTGTTATGTCATCTGCATTCCTTCAGTGGTTCTTTTTATTTATTTATTTGTCATTTATTTAACAATTGCATATAACATTAACATTGCGTGAACAACGTATCGTCCCCCCTTCCATCAAAAAAGCCCAGATGGTAACCAATGAAATTGTTCCTCCGAAACAAATTAAGAATGAGAGCAAATGTACAGATGGAGGGTAGAAATTAATTTCTTGCAAATTACATTTCATTTAAGGTTTCCCGTCACTTTAATAGTCTGGTTAATGCCTCTGCAAACTGGGAATAAGTGGAGAGAGCTGAGGAAAGAAGCTAAGAGGAAAAAAAAAACCTTGGTCAAGCAATGAATGAGAGTCAGAATAATTGTAAAGCCTCACACAAATAATTTCAAAAGTATACAGGTAGAAATGAACTATACCTGCTAGTTGCACTATCTTCTGGCTTCCTAAATCACAAATGCATTCAGTGTGCAAAAGCTGAGAGCTGCAGTGAGGTAAAAATGGCAAGCAAAG
>NC_051436.1:11719161-11772762 GCF_001649575.2 Kryptolebias marmoratus
GGGGGGGGGGGGTATTCGTGTGTGTGAAGTCAAAGAAAGCATGCTGACAAAGGTACTGTAGCATGGAGAGCACCTTTACTCTGTCCGGATGTCTCTCGCCCCTTCTTTTTGTCACTCTCACACACATACAAGCACAGAGTCAAGAACATTTACCGCTTGACCTGAGCGGCATTCAACACCCACATTCAATGGCACACCCGTAGCCCGTAGCCCTTTACAATTACTTTGGACTCACCATAATTTTTAGGCACTGACAGTTTCTTTTACAAGAAACAAAATTGCAATGACTGTTCTGGCCTTTTATTTTTGCATATCTGTAAATCTTGGTCGAGAAGAGTACATAAACATAAAAGGTACCTGATTTTGAAAGGAATTTCTCAAAAACAGTGGAAGCAGAAGACCAAACTGTTCATAATAAAAAATGTACTTGTTTTACTTCTGGATTCTTGGTCAGTTTTAGATTTTCTAATACAATTATGTCATGCAAGGCTTACAGCAAAGCTTCATTAATCCTGTACAACTTGGATTCATTTACCTGAATGATTTAGATTCCTTATCAACAGTGCCCATGTGAAACAGAGAAACAGAACAACATTTGTAAAAAATAAAATCTGAATGATCAAAACAGATGAATATGACAAATGGAATTGTCAAATACAATTTACCATTCTTTATTAAATTTTTATGGAATATTTTTTATTGCTATTTAAGCTTTTTAAACAATATCACACAGTTGTTAATAAGAAATGTGAAATGTAAAACTAAGTCCCTACATTAAATTCAAACAAAGAATAAATACTGGTTAAAATACAGCATGATCATATAAAAAGTAATAAAATTGCACCTAACATGGATGAAAAGGGAGGTTTACAGTCTTTCTTTGTTATAATCCTCATTTTGTAGAGACTCAATGTGTTGGTGTCTTTTTACGTTTCAGGGGTTTTTTGTTTAGATTGAGATGTATTCCATTTGGTTCCAATGCTGAGTCTGACAAATGAGCCCCATTATCATACAGATGAATGGAAATGAGCTAATTATTTTCCCCTAATGGCCTCACACCATGTAAGCTAATGCAAGAGCTTTAGAAGTCCTTTAACATACTTCACACAATTTTCCTTCATTGAGTTTATAAACTGCTTGTTTCTGTTCAGGGTCGCAGGGAGATGGTCATCGGGCAAGAGGTGGGGTGCACCCTGGACAGGTCACCAGTCCAACACAGAGACAAAGAGAGATAAACCTTTCACATTTACACCTAGGGCTAATTTAGTGCAGCCAATTAACCTAACAGGCATGTTTTTTGGACTGGGAGCAAACCAGTACCTGGAGAAAACCCATGCATGCATGGAGAGAACATGTAAACTTCACACAGAACAACCACAGCAAGGAACTAAACCCAGGACCTTCTTGCTGCATGGTAAGTGCTAACCAACTGTTACACTGTGCAGCTCACTTCACACAATTTATACATTTGAAGGATTAAATATGAGATAAGATAAAAGTAATGTGTCAGGTTTTTTATACATAGCCACTGAAAGCAACCAAACAATTAGATAAAATGCTAAATTAGGACCAACTGAGAAGCGGTGCTTTGACATGGACATTTTATTTAAAATGTCCATGTCCATGTCCATGTCCTGAATGACTGAGAATCTACACCAGCATGTCTCGTTATCCATTTATGCACAGAAAGATAAGAAAGAGAGAAGCAACCAAACTATAGCTGTTTAAACATGAATGCACAAAGCTGTACGGAAACAGGTTGAACATCGAAAGTCAAAGCACATGTTTAATTCAATTTAATATGATTATGTTTATTTATTTATTTTTTTTGCTCTGGTTTCCTTGTACCAGAGTTTGCCATGTAAAGATGTAAAAACTAATCCTCTAGAGAAAATGGTTGTTCTCGGTCCCAGCAATTACTATTTTAAACAGTCTAGTCATAGCATTTACAGTACTCACGTCTGCTTCCAGTGCAGGCTAAAATTATGGCCTATCAACTTTAATTCTATCCTGCCTCAGCTTTTACTTCCTCGCTCAGTACACGTTCAAGCTGCACATGTACTCAGCTACATGTTATAGCAGACTTAAAAAAAACATGCATTTGTAAAGTTCTTTTTTTTCTTTAGAGTTCTACTTCCTGCCTCGCTCCAACATCCAATTCTATTAAGGTTTTTAGATGTGCTTGTCCAAGACCACATGCTGCACAAGAGCTTGAGTGCTGTGTAATTATCAACCTCTCTAATGGTGTTCCCTCTCAATCTTGTATGGCCTCAAAAGGCTACAATAGGTTATTTTCTGTTAGTGGTCTTAGAGGGAAAACAGAGCAGACCCACTTCAGTGGAGAGCCAAAGAGCTAGTAGACACAGAAATGGAGATAAAATCACAGGAACTCATCGGTAAATTAGATGAAACTATTTTCTGCACTACTTACAAAAAATTTCGCAAAGGAAAAAAAAAAAAATCTAATCTTTGTTTTTGGCCAAAAAGCCTACCTGGTAAACAAATAAATTAGTACTGCCAAAACATTTAAACTCAATAGTACTAGAAGATAACAAACAACTGACAAAATACTGCTAAGATAGGAACACTGAGTACGTTGTTAAATATGAGGGATGTTTCTTTAAACATGTCAGACTCAGTACATCTATAAATACCTTCTTATCAAAATGAATGTGATGCTTACTAAAACAAACAAAAAAAACTTGAACGAAGGAGAAGTTTTGGTTGGCTTGACTACCATAGACCTCAATGACTGAGAATAACCTGTGGTGCTGAATATAACCTGAATATAACCATCTAAATGGTACCAGATAGATGCACCAATGCCAAAGAAAATGGAGTTGCAAATAGCATTTATAAGTTTAATTGAAAACCGTGATTATAAATGCAGCTACATCCGATGTACTGACGAGCATTCACTACTGACTGGCGATCTTAAACCACAAAGCAGGAAGATGAGACACAAGGAGCTCATGTTATTTTAGTGATAATCTGACTTCTTTTAATATTGAACCTCATTGTTTTTATTATTGTGAGGTTTTGTGTTTTTCTCTGTGGTTTTTGTTCATGTTTTTGTTCGTTATATTTGTTGGTTTCAATTTTATGCTGTCTCTGTTTCCTGTGCTTTTGCACTTCCATTCACCCTCAGTCAACACTTGGTTTTCTGCCACGCCCACCTCCACCTGTCAGCAATGATTATCACACACCTGTTCCCACTTACTCATTATCCTCTGTGCTTAAAACCCAGTCATTTACTCCACTTCTCTGCTGGTTCATTGTTCAGTTCTGTCTGTTCCTGGTCCTGTCCTGATTGTTCTATTCCTACCTGAGTTTTTTTATTTAGGTTTTGTTTTGTGTTGCTGCCTCAACAGCCTTTTGTTTTTGTTTATCTTTTTAGTTTAATAAATTTGTTTCTTTATATTATGAGTCTGCGCTCTGGGTTCGTCTCCATCTCTACCGATGCTGATAATTATCTTGAATGAAGCAGGCTAATTGGGTCACCAACCCAGAATGCTGAAACATGGTGCTCACTTTACTTTGGATCCCTTCTATACACTAATCCAGCTGTTTTTAAAAAACAAATTCTTTCTGCAACAAAAGTCACTGGGTCTCCAAAATCAACAGTTTGCACACCCTTTTCCACAGCCAACTTTTGCACCTCTTGCAGAGGTTTTAGTAATGATAATGTTTTGAACAATGGAAATTTAAAAAAAAAACTACATTTTGATGTATCTTTGTTGACTTGAGATATGGAGTTATGGAACACTGAGAGACGATGAGTATAGCAGTATAGTAAAAATGGTCACCATCACTTTGTGTCCTAGAAATCAAAACAACAATGGAGCAGTTTTTAACATCTTTTTTATGCCTGTCTGATTTTATCTTGATTGTTGCCGTTAAACTTATTGTGTGCTGAAATGATTTATAACTAAGAGATAACCATAAACTGTATCCACAACAAAACAATTTTAAGAGAATTATTGGTCAAGGTAAGAATGCTCCTTTTTTAATATTATATGTTTTAAAAGTGTCTGTTCTCATAGTGCAGCATGGGTTTCAGCATTCTTGTTAGATTTTTTGAAAGTCTGTGTGTGTGTGTGTGTGTGTGTATATATATATATATATATATATATATATATATATATAGTATAAACAAAGATCGAGTGACCAAAACATCACAATAAACTTTTGTGAGCTGGAACAGTGTTCAAGAGTGTCTCCTTTTTTGCTTTGGATTTAACTATAATTCTGCACACCTGTTTAAAGTAATAGTTAATGTTTTTTTGTTTTAAGTACTGTAGAGGGGATCTTGGTTGGTTGTTGGCTTACCTCTGCCACTGATGAATTTAGTTCTTGCTCTGGCTCAGGAAATTTATTTATTTATTGTTAGAGTCAGGTTTTTCTTTCTTATTTGGTGGTCAGAAAAAAAATGGGGCTAGGCAAGCCCTGGTCCCAATTTAGTATTAGAACTGGAAAACTTAGTGGAAAACCTTCTAACAACAAATCTTATAGAAAAATATTTTTAAAGAAGAATAAAACCAAAACAAATGTCTGTGTGTGTGTGCATGTGTGTGTGAGGGGTGCTCCTGTTGCTCTGCATTCCTAGAATTTGCAGATATATCTGATTTTTATCTTTTTCACAACTGTTGCAAAATAATTTTCAATACATACATGGTATCTGAGCTCATGTCCATTTGCTTAAAGATCTGAATATTATTAAAAATTAGTCTTGATGCAATGAATTTTGCAGATGGTTGCACAAATATGCACACAGAACATGTACAAAGCTGAATTTAACTTACCCTGGTTGGTGGTGTCAGAACAAAGGTCACTGGGTCTCCAAAATCAACAGTTTGCTCACTCTTTTTCACAGCCAGTGTTATATCACAATGGATATGGGGTCAGGAGATGAGAGGGAAAAGTTTGGTCTGATTCAACTCAAGAAAAGGTCTCCAGGTCACAAAAATCAATATGAGTCCACCCCTTGGTAGCATGAGGATTGCCAGCTTTTGTGATGGTCAGAGACAATCATCCCGGTGCACAGAAAGAGGGTGACTAGAAAACATCAGTGGGGATAAAACAAGCACCAAAAAGTAAATTACTCCCAACACTGTAATTTTAACTGAAAATGTACATAAATCTGAAAGTGCTGCAATGTTGTATGATATTGTGTTGCCTCAGTCAAGCACCAATAGCAGTACCCACAAAATTACACAAACTAACATATTTTAGCTTACTTTAATGCTATTATTGAACTTATAGGAGCAAATGTACCCAGGAAAATTATGTAGTGATTATTAATTATAAAACATTACTATAAAGGATAGTACAGATCATTTGAAGTGGAGTTCTGCAAAAAAGGTTGTGAGCACCTAATATCATACCTAATGTGGATAGCTTAGTTCAAGGAAATAGACTTTAACTCTTACTAGAAGGGTCAAAGTTGACAAACTAATGGATAGCCCAAGCAAATAACTGTAGAATTATGTTTAAGTAACCAAAATACTGTACATAGCCATGTAAAGGTGTATAAGAAAGCCTTCAGATGAACTGCTATAAAATTTTTGATAGTAGAGTAATGGCAGCAATCCAATTTAAATTTGGCCCAGGTAGTTGTTATCTCTTTAATCTGGACAGAATTAAATGCCATTTCTCCAGACTGATGCTGTTCAAAGAGCAATCTACAACAGTTAGGACATTAATTGTTTGTGAACCTTCCACTTTAATACAACATGAACCTTTTAATGCTGCGGTAACATTTGTGCTACTTTTGTAAAATGAAAACTATAATGGCATAAAAGCAAAGAAAAGAAAAAAACCTAGAAGAGAATTTGTCATTTTTGCTTTTCCAAAACCTTTCTGTCAGGACTCTAAATTAATCTTAACAAATTCAGTCAGACGGATAAATCAGTTCCTGAATTAACAATTTGTATCTAGGTGTAATTTCTTTATTTATCTCCTCAACAGTAAGTATTGTTGAGGAAAATATATTGTCAATAATTTTAAAAAAGGCTGACAGGCTATTTTCAAACAATAAACCATAGCCACATTATATTACCCTCCACAGTGTTTGCAAGAAAGTGAGTTTTGCTTTATTAAAAAGTAAAATTGAAACGCCACCTTCTGAAATTGCTCTCATTTTGTTTTCTTTTGTTACGAATGAGGTTTGATTTAAGACAGCAGACAAAAACAACACAACAGATGGGTTGTCTTTTTCTTGTGGATAAGCAGCATAGTGATGTTTTCAGGAATAAAATCACAAGATAATGTTGCCAAGCTTCACATCTGATATAGTTTGAAAAAAACAAACAAATCATTAGCATAAACAAAACCTCAAACACATTGTTACTGGTTTTGGTCAGTGCTGTTTTAGTACATTTACTGGCCAGATTTTTACTGGTATAGCTCAACATCTCTTCTGAAGAGACAATTGTACTCTGAGATTTGAGGTCACTAGATCCTGACCCCAGGGCCACCCCCTATTGTGACAGCTCTGTCTCAGACTTAGACTCACTCCGTCTTCCCTGAGTATTTATCCTTCTATCCTACTTCTGCTCCTTCACCCATCAAGCACCAATCCTGCCCCAGGCCCCATCAGCAGTCACCTGAAAAAAAAGCAGAAAACTTCACCTGCTTTTCTCTTATTCACTTTAATCTTTAGCCTCTTTTTTCCATGAAGCTGGCTCCACAAGACTTCAGCTGTCTCTTCTTAATAGAAACCACAGCTCTACTTACACCTTTGGGCTTTCCTCAACTGATAAGGTCACAACCTTTATTGGTCAGTGACTCTGGCTCATGTGGTTTTTGTTTACTCTCTTAGCTGAAGGTTTGTTCAGCTCTGCTGGAATTTTTCTTTTCTGTTTTTGTAGCTTACCAAGCACGTGTTTTCACTACGTTGTGTGCACGTATGTATGCAGGGCCATGTCACGCCTCAACCCACTGATGTTTCTCTGAGATTTCTCCTCAACAGTTCTTCCAACATGAAACTTTGGGTATTCACTTCAAAGGCAGTCAACAGTGAGACAGCTGAGCTCAAACAGCAGAGGAGCCTGGGATACCAGTCTGCCTGTGGGTTGACTTCACACACCCTGACCTGTTTTGTGTGTTGCATGTGATGTGGGATAGGCACACCTGAAAGACAAAAAAAGCAAGACCCACAGACTCACACATCCTTTTAGACGGGCACTGAGGTCATGTGTGCAGGCACACAAACCAATGATACAGTTAATACAAGAGGAAATTGGCCCTAAGGGACCCCACTTAAAGCTTAATACTTTTTATGCACAGAAGTCGATACTTGACATGGAAATTAGAGGCAGATTCTATTTTCGCATCTTCGTCTCAACCCTTAACTTTTGTGCATATACAAAGAGGGGTAGGGGTTTAGTGATTCTTTTTTGTTTTGTATGTGGATGGCAAAGGGATAAAACTATCAGGCCCTTCAAACATTTTTCAGGGGCACACTTTATTCAAAGCAGTTTTGCAACTACAGTCAGAAATGTATTTCTAACCATTTAAACTATTTTTACTGGCAGAAAAAAACATTGTAATGTGTCATTTTATGTATTCCAAAATGTTGTCAATTAACTTTAAGTATTAAAATAATCGCAAAAACAGTGTTGATTTCTCATTTAGAATTTTTTTAAATCACAACCAACTATCTAGTTTAGTGTATGTTGATGCATTTTGATGTTTGGAGTCTGTTGCAATCTTGACAGCTAGTTTTACCTGCAATAGATTAGGGATGTGATCTACACGATTCATATGGATTCACAGCAGATCAGTAGAGTGGCTAGGAACTGATTTTTGGATTTTATCTTGATGTATCAGTTTATATATATATATATTTATGTATAGGGGCATATATTTTGGTTTCTTATGCCTTTGCATGAAAAAACATAAAAGTAATTTAATTTTTAAATGAAAAGTCTGCAAGCAGGTTTGTTTCTACAACAATGTATATAATAGGAACTTTTAGTTCAAACAATCACAGACAGATAAATTCAGTCAAAGATCAATCAGTTTTATAGACAACCTCATCTACACAGCATCTCTGACTAACCAATTTCTGTGTGCCCTTGAATCCTTGTCAAAGGCATGTCAGTCCAAAGCACAGTCACACTTTATTATACATGCTTAGATTACTCCAAAAGCTTCAAAAAATGGTGTCCTTTGAGGGATTCTTTCAAATATCGCCAACTACTATATGTGTCTATAATTACCCCATTTCCCTTGAGAAAAACTGTGATAGCATATTACAAAAGGCATATAATGCATAGAAATGCCACTTGTCAAGACATGTTGTGTTCCTGACATCTAAACCAGCCATTATCGGGGCCTTAATAAGATGAAAAGGAGTAAAATTCAATCAAAAAAGCATTTTTGAGCTTCACTGCCCCCTTTGGTCTTACTATTGAGTGATAATTAACATGACGCTCTAGCCTTGGCAGATGAGGACCTTGTAATGAAGGTAGTGAAGTAATGATATCCCATTATGATCCCTTGCTGAATAAACTGCCAGAGCTAAACTGTGTCTCTCGTTTCCTGGCAAGATGGGTTACTCTTTCAGAATTCACTGAGGACACAGTGTTTGAATCCTTCATTCTCTGATAGCTCAATTTAAGAACATCAGTATGACCAAGGGCATTGGCAAACACCACTGGTAATTGACGCAGTAATCATATCACTTCCAGAGCCAACTAATGTTTATTGTCATGGTATTGAAATTGATTTTTGATGTACAGGGAAGACATTATCAAGTAAGGAAAGAAGTTTAATTGTGAATTATATAACTATAGCTATTTAATGTTTCTCATTTATAGCTTAAATAACCAAAGTAGAGAGGAGATCCATTCATTCATTCATCCATCCATCCATCTGCTTATATGAAGTTGGATTGTGGAAGCAGCAGATCAAGAGGGGAAACCCAGACATTTCTTTCTTCAGCAATAAGTTCCAGCTTCTTCTAAAATGTTTCCAGACCAGAAAGGATAAATATTTCCTCTAAGAAGTTCTGGGTCTTCCCCTAGGTCACCTTCCAGCAAAAGACACCCCAAAAAAACCTTCCAAAGTAAGGTGATCTCCTGATCTGATATCCATTTCATCTCATTTGACTTCTTTGAAATGGAAAAGCAGGGGTTCTACTCAAAGTTCCATCCTGGATGACTGCTCCTTCTCAGAAGGAATCTCAGTTCTACTACTTGTTTCTGTAATATTTTTTCCATTCAACACTTAAATTTTACCACCATAGGTGAGGGTTGAAAAGTAGTTGCACCAGTTAATTTTAAGAGCTTTGCTGTTTTGGCTCATGTCTTTTTTACCACCATGAAATAGGACAATGCTTTGGTGACCACAGGTGAAGCCCAGATCTGTCTGTCTATGTCTTGCTCCATCTCAACTTTACTCATGAACAAAACTTTGAGATAGTATTGTTTGCCCATCGAGCTCCATGGTGTCAAAATTATAGAAGCTGACTGTCAGCCCTGGTCAGAAACAAGCTTGGCATTGGTGTGAGAATGCAGGGGTCAGATAGCACTTAATATACTCCTGCTAGACCCTCCATATAATCCATAGAGGGACATGGTCATAAGCCTTCTCCAGTTCCACAGAGCACATTAACTGGATAACCAAACTCTGATGACCCCTTCAGCAACTCTACATAGGGGCAAGATCTGGTCCACTAACAGAGCGAAGCTCTGTTCCATTGCATTTCAAGTCACACCTCTGAGAGAATTTTCATTTGTCCTGGGTGAGGTTGTGCATATGGATGCTGAATGGATCATGTTCAGAGCCTCTAATTCAGATGTAGCTTCCAAAAACTCTGGCTAGAAGGTAGAAGGCAGCAACCAGAGTGTGTAATGGTGAATGTATCCTCCAGATCTTTAGGTTATCCAAACCTTTTCAAAGAAAAGAGTCTTGCAGAAACTTGCAATCTTTTTATTGCTAATTGCAACATTTGTGTCAAACTGAGAATGAATTCGCAACATTTTCCTCTTTTAAAGTTTTGACCATTTCAAAGTTCCCTTGTCTGCCTAGGCTTTTCAAACCATCTTTCCTACTTCTACTTCATAGTACTTCTTTTTACTATGCATTGCACTATTGACAGGTCTTTGCTGAGCTTTGTGACAAGGTCTTACCAGGTCATTAAGTCCCACTGAGAAACTACAGTACTGCTGCCACTGACCTCCACAAAAGTTACACAGAGAAAAACTAAACTGAACTGTAGCACGAAGAAAGCTCCTAGGAGAGCTCAATTTGCAATTCAAAGGCAAATTAGCAAATCAAATACTCTATCACTGCCAAAGGAAAACTAATGTTTGAAAAAATGAGTGGCAGGTGTTTAATATTGAAAACTTTCCTTAATCAAAACGTCATCAACTAAAAGACTAATAGCACTTAAGTAGAGGTGACACTGTGATCTTGAAGGGTTTTTGAACACAGCGTTATCAACATAAAGTAAGATTTTAAGGTCATTACTGTCATATCCAATCTGAAAAGTGACTAGTCAGGATAAATCAAATTACAAAGATATCAAATGACAACTGCCCTTGTACTGAGTTGATCCTTTTATCTATGCTTACAAAAGGGTTCTGCATTTCTCAAGTGGCAGAGTGTCATAAAGTTCAATGTATTGTAAAGAGAAAATGAGATCTAAGCCATAGGTAGATACTTAACTGTTCAGACAGGATTATGTCAAGCATATTAGGAAGTTCATTAATTTGTTTCAATCACATGCACACATCTGTCATTTAACTCAATTTTGTTTTAGT
Source organism: Kryptolebias marmoratus (assembly GCF_001649575.2). Lineage (NCBI taxonomy): Eukaryota > Metazoa > Chordata > Actinopteri > Cyprinodontiformes > Rivulidae > Kryptolebias > Kryptolebias marmoratus. Next base: position 11,729,931 of record NC_051436.1, read on the forward strand.
GACGCAGGATAAAGGCTGTACTTGGTGGTGTCCAGCATATAAATTCTAATGGAAAATGTACAAAGGGTTCACTGAGACTTTTCCATCCATCCATTTTCTTTACCCAAAAAGCCTTAAAAAAAAGGTAATGATGAATTATCACACTCATTTTTGTGTCTTTACTTACCTACAGTTCCTAGTGTAAAGAAAAGATGATCAGAATATTTTTTTACAATAGGTTACTTTCGCAAAGGATGGAATGATGTATATATTTTAAAAAAATCTGAACCATTCGGTTCATCTATCTTGGTGTGGGACATTTGTTCAATTCAGCACATGCACAGACATAGCCATTGTCGTGGCTCAAGAACCTCTATGATGTATTAATGAAGGATCCTAAATAGTGTAACTAGATTAGGATAACTTAGACTGGAGCCCAGTCTGGAAAAAGCCCATTGATGAGTTAGATTAGCCTTTGAACATGTACAGTATAATATTCTGAATGATTAAAGTAGAACAACCTTTATGTGGAAGAGACAATCTGACAATCTGAGGAGGTAGCCTTAGCTCTTCAGTTTTTGTATGCTGAAACTGGCTATTAAAACATAAAACTTTCTTTTAATCAGGTTTATCTTTTTTTTTGTAAGTTCTGAAACTGATTTCCTGAAGCAGTGGTAGACTTTATTTTAATTTAGAGTCACCCTTTCAATAATGTAAATTTGTTTTTTTTTCACTCTCTGTTTGAAAGCATCTTAAAAAAAGAAAACAAGTGACTCCTTAAGTGGATGATTAAGACAAAGCTACCAAGTACGTAACCAGCACAGGTCAGAATTTTTTTTCCCCCTGAATTGGATTGTGTAATACAAATTTAAGACAGGTCCTTTTTAGATGTCTTAATGAGAAAGTTACACATATTTGAGAAATAGTGTGACATTTTACAATATGGTTGGTGCTGTCACCTCACAGTGAGAAAGTCTCAGGTTTGCCTCCCTGCCTTTCTGTGTGGAGTTTGCATGAACTCCACATGCACGCATGGGTTTACTCCAGGTACTTCAGTTTCCTCACACAGACCAAAAACATGCATGTTAGGTTAACTGGTAACTCTAAATTGTCCCTAAGTGTGAGTGAGACTGAATGGTCTATTGTCTCTATGCGGCCCTGTGATAAACTTGCGAACTGTCCAGGGTGGACCTCGCCTCTCACACAGTGACTGCTGGAAAAAGGCACAGTCTGCCCTGTGACCTGGAAAGGAGACACGTGTAAAGAAAATGGATGGACGGTTGTAACATTTCAGTAAAGTCAAAAGGAAAGTTTTACATGCTTGGGTGCAGTTTCCTCCGTGGCGGAATTCACTGTCCAGCTCTTGTTCTGTCCTGGGAGACAATATTTTTTGGAGATATTGGTTAAACCACTGTTGAACCATTTTACCCTAGAAGTACATATAAAATTATTTATGGCATCATCCTTTTAATACTATCATTTATAAGGGTTTTTATTGTGATTTATGACAATGTTTGAAGGCTGTCTCAAGTAGGATCAGTGGTAAATAGGTTAAACTTGTGGAAAGACAGAGGAAACCAGTTGATCTACATGCAATGACATGCAGTATAAATTACACCGTGAGTAACTGTTCAGCTTTTTTTTTTTTTACATTCAAATCAGAAGCTGCCTTAAGTACAATTCAAAAGGTCCTTGTGTTTGTGTTCGCCGAGTCTTCACATACCTCTTCTACCTAAGCTTCAGCACTCGACAGCTAAGTAGAATAAATGCTCTTACGCCTTGAATCTCCTTGGAAAAGTATTTTATTTTTCTCTTTCAGAATGCTGAGAATACATTTTTAAAAAGAAGACTGATTAGCATGCAACAGCAACTCTTTTCATAGCAGAGGACAAAAGAAGATGGCATCTGAGTGTTTTTGTGCAATCGGCTAGGTGCTTTAGCCAACATCTGATTGTAGTTTCAAAAACAATAACTGTTGCGTAATTGAATTAAACTCCACTGAAGTCTTATTCTTTTAAATATGATTCTTAGCCTGAGGTAGCTGAAAAAGTATTTCTTTTTTAAAAAGGTGAAAAATATCAGAATTATAGCAAAAATTCGAACAATAAGCCTTTACAAAAAAAAAGTAAAAAGCTCAAGACAACATTTATACTCAGTTTGATGTGATGAATTCAATGTGACAAAATGTGCTGGGCTACACACTTATTAGCATGGATTTCATTTGCAATGCTCAAGAACCAATGGAGCAAGCTTTGCCCCTTTTTAACCCCATTTTAGAAACACAAACACCCCCGCATACCCCCTATAGACTAGAAACGTAGCCTTTTCATGTTGTTTCAAAGATATTGCTGGTGATAAATGTCAAGTTCCATCCTCAAAGGGTTTTAAAAGCCAAAGAGAAAAGGTCTAGATCTTTCATCTAGCTTTCCCTAAGTGTACAAAAAAGGAAAAGGTGTGAGAGCATTTGCCAGTATTGATGGTGACAGAGTAGATATGACCCCTCCCCATTGTTCTTAAAGTTTGATTTAAATGGTCAGATTTTCTCTTGAGTGATTTCATGCACAAGCCTCTCAGAAAGCCTCCTTAAGTGAAATAACTAAATAGATTATTGCGTGAAACACTAACTGAATTAAAACAAAAGCTTTGAAAACCTTTTAAGAAATGTATCAGAACCATTTTGCCATTCAGTTTATGGTGTTTCTGCAGGCTAAAGGAAAACTTCAGACTTTAACTGTAGACTAAATCCTATTTCCTAGCATAACCCATACCCCTTGTCCTTTAATTCGAAGTTGTAAAAAGTAGCAGTTAATATACTCCACTGCAAAAGTATTATCCACTATAATGTTGATGAACCCTTAGTTGTTGCCGTTTTCTTTTATATAAACGGATGAAATCAATATGCCCATATATAAAGTGTAAAACTTGTTATCAAACCTGTGTCTGACTTTGCATAAAAGGCCATTTTTTATCTTAAAGAAAGTTCAACAAAAATACTGAAAGCAACGCATGAAAATACACCGAACATGATATTTCAATGATTGTTAAGACAAAATATTTTTAAAAGGGACATAGACACTGTTTTTGCAATTTGTCATGGTTGTTACGGAGAATCGATTGTGATACCAAACACATTACTTAAATTTGTGTCTGAAGAAGCATGCTCTTCAAACAATCCTCTAAAGAATCTCCATTTGAAGGACCCTATGCTCTTAATAAATAATTAAAAAAATATATCAGAAAACCTAATCCTCTGAGTGTGCAAAAGGTAGGGTTAAGGCTGACATAGTAGGGGGGAGATAAAATGAGTGTTGGTCTTACTTTCTGACCTTTAAAACAAAAAATATGATATCCATCCATCCAGCGTATTTTTTTTTTACACTGGTTTCTATCTATCGCAGTCATTGGGCAAAAGGCAGGGTACATCCTAGACAGTTCCTCAGTCCATCATAAGACAGGGAGAAAAACAAGACAAAACAATCATTCGTGCACATATGTAGATCATTTAGAGTAGCCAAATAACTTGACCTGATGCATGTTTTTTGGACTATAGCAAAAAAAAAAAAAAAACAAACTGAATACCTGAAGAAAACCTAAGCATGTTTGGGTAGAAGACGCAAACTCCACAAGGAAAAGCTCCCAGCCAGGAGTGAAACCTACAGTTTTCTTTATGCAAGGCAACAGTGCTAACCAGCTGTTTCACTGCGTGGTTCACCCTCCTCCCTCACTGCCATAAAAATGTCCTGCACAGTTATTTCAGCTCCTTCCATACCACCTGTTTTTCATTAGTAATTAACACACTTGTCCTCTCAGTGATCCCACCTCCCTAGTATATCTATATTCCTGGTTTTTTGTTTTTGTTTTCCATTTCTTAGTCCTCATATATCTTGATGATTTTTCCAGTTTAGGTTCATCACCTTGTGCTTGGTTTTGTTTTCAACAAACAGCCTGAACTTAATACCCTTCCTGCTTCCTGTGACTCATTGACCTGTGTTTTGATCTTTTTCACCACACTCCATGACAAAAGGCTTCATCAGTTATGACTGACTGGAGCGTCATTCGTTTAGGCTCTTGTTGATTCATTAGTTCCTTGACATTTAGGAAGGTGGTATAGTGGCCATTGATGTTCATCTGAGTCATCAGTGTCATGTCAGTCAAGGTGTGACAGTTACAATCAGGTTCTGTATAAGCGCCTACTACCATGATGGTACAGATTGGGATTTTAATTAAACATCTGATGAATGCCAAGCACACGCATGTTTCTTTCTTCATGTATAATTTATGGGGTCAATATATGAACATTTGTGGCAACAAGTGACTCCACTAAATTTAAAAAATAACTAAATGTGTTTTTGCTTGAATACAAAAACTACAACAATTTAGCTTGATGCAATTATAAATGACTGAGTTTGTCATTTTTATGTTTGTTAGGATTGATAAGATATGACACCTATCTTGATTTGTTTCAACACTAAATGTTGGTCACTTGTAGAAGTGCACTCAATGATTACTTTCTGAGAGTTTTATAAAATCTGTCCTGTGGTTCACACGATATACTGCTAACAGACAGACAAACAAATGAGCATACACAGGTAATTGCATAATTGTTGGCCATGTTTGGCAGTGGACAATAAGCCCTTTAAAAAGCCCTTGCTAAAGCATGATATTTAAGCAAAAGATCTCAGTGGGTCGTGTGCCATATTTATTTTGTAAAGAAGCCAATTTTTATATAGAACTGTAAGTAAACAGTTTGTTAAATCAGGGGGTAAATGCCGGATGGCAGCACAAACAATAGCCGTTGTACCTACAAGTAAACTCTTTTGGAAGTCCACTAATTGCATTGTAATTGCGCACATTGTGAACACAGCATGCAAGTACACAGCAGAATGCATCATCTCTGCGTTGCATGGCAACAGCTGAGCCCAGGTAGCAGGTGTGAGCATTATTTTATTCAGGAAGCGTGTATAGCCCCGTGCTGGCATCCATAATGGAGCCAATCCTTCAGGGCTGCATGTGCATCTCCAAGCAGCTTGAGCCCTGAACGGCGAGGTGTGTTCACTAACACGGGGGTTTCATTAACCCCCGTGTTAGCAAACAGTTATAATGTTGGCAGCTGCCAGATGGGAACTCGGATGGTAGAATGGTTCACATCATCACATAATGTGGCAGGTGTTGTGCAGGGAAAAATCCTGAGTGCTTAATGTTATTGTTATGAGTAGGGGACAGACAGAAAAGTGCAAAATGGGCAAGAGCAATGGATGCCTCTTGGGAAATTATTCAGGAAACAATTAATCTTACAGATTTTTTTTTATATCAGTGAATACTTAATCACCTGTATATATGTTGTTGTGTTGCTCTGTTATTGCTTAGGTGTTCATTATGTATAAATTGGCTCTTTGGGTTTTTTGTCTCTTTTGAAACAAGTCTGGTCAAAACCAACCAAAAATGTGCATGTCAAAGATTTAGTTTATTTCACTTTTTTTTAAAAGTACCTATTTTGTAAAGATTTTTATATATTTGAAATGAAGCTAGATTGATAAAAGATAATATCTCATGAGGTTGCAACTGTTGGAAATTAGTTTGTGGCTTAAGATTATGAGAAAACAAGAAGGTTTTCTTTTGCAGTCTCACTAAATTGCAACCAGCAACCCATGCTGTTGCATTTTGCATGGCTAATTTTCATGTGCACAGTTTGCAAAACTGTAATCTAGGTTGTGCACATTATTTTGTTAAGGATGGAAGGAGGAAACAAAGCATAGCAATGAAAACTTATCCTTAGCTGTCTAATAATTTAACCTAATGGAAGCATGTATAAAGTAAAGAGTATTGTTCCAAGAACTGGAGCCTGAGAAACTCCCCAATTTGTCACTATTTTTGGAGAAAACTTGTTGCACAATTTTTCTGAACATGTTCATAATTTGAGTGACAAGACTGTGAGCTTCTGTGACTCTATAGAGACTCCTTCAAAAACGCTGTTCACCAGTTAGTTATCAACATTCACAGCCTAGTGAGATACTGCCTTAAAGCATCAATCAATACGAAACACAACTTAGCCCGAGTAATTTGGAGAGGAAGAGAGTTTATGTACTTGCTAGTGTCTTTTTGCATATTCTTATGGAACAACACAAGCTACCACCCGCATGACTAAGTTATTCACAGAATTGTTCACCTGTGCTGTGTATTATTTACCTCAGAAGTCAAAACTCAGATTTAGGATTGATATCACATTCAACTTTAACTGTTCTCCAGTTGCCATTCAGAAAACCAGTAGAATTTGCTACTTGCTGTGCTAAATAACCATGCTAACAATTACTGGCAAAACAAGCTTATAACAATAAATTTATGTGCTTTCAAACACTGTAGCAACATGTTTCATAATACAGGTAGGTCAGTAGTTTTTGTTTAACTAATTAAATAAAATACAAACGGACAGAAATGAAAATAAAAAGTATATGACTCCATCTAACACAAGTTATCATGCACAAGGCATCCATATAGGAATATTTAGGTCAGGGTTGATTAGGGACCTCTGACTTTCTGTGTCAGAATTCCAACTTTCGGGGGCATTTCAATCGATTTTCCTGAGTTCCAAGTACAAATGGATTGCACCACACGTTTTCATGCTGGTAACCCCACTTCTTCATTATGTAAGCGACCATATTTGCCTTCAGCTCTCAGCACTGAGGGTACATTGCTACACGCAGAGTCAGACCAAGCTAAAAGTCCAAGACGAAATTCTGCTTTTGAATAATAACTTTAAATCTTCTCACACAGAATGTTAGATGGTTGAAACTATGTTTATTTAACTCAAGGCAGAGCAAGTAACCTAAATTTAGGTCATTGCTGTCTACTTTACAAGGTTCTTTCTGCAGACTTTTAGTCTTTCCCCAGACTTGGTATATTGGTGTTTGGCAGTAGTCAGCAAACTTACATATGGGCTGTGCAACAACCCCCCTGAGGTCATCCTTAGTGTCTTTAGTGACAGCAGACATGTCTTTGCATACATGAAGGATGCACAGAATAGAAAAGTGTCCAATGTCCTTGTCAAACCACTGATGCTGATGCAGCCTGGCAACTTCTACATGACAGACATTTTCATTGCCAAATATAGCGGCTGCAGAATACTGTTAAAGTTAAAAGTCTTTATTTGCCATTTGTGCGCATACACTTGTTCTGGTTACATAGGAATTTTTGAGCAGAGCTTAGAGCCAATAGAAAACAATAACAATCATAAAAAGACTAATAAAAACAAAAAGGAGCGATAAAGAACAATAAGAAGCAATAAAACCACATGCTACTGTGCAAAATTTAGAGAAGAAAAGAAAAGGGGTTTCTCTGCATATTTTATTTCTTTACGTATATTGTGCATCAGTTGATAAAAAAATCAGTTTTAAGTGGCAGGTTTTAATGCTCTTAGTATCCCCCGAAGGTTTTTGCTTGTGTCTGTATGTGTTCATTTGTCTTTAGCAAAATAATTCATAAACTAGCAGACAGATTTTAATGAAATTCTCAGAAAGTAATCATTGGTTATACATCAACAACTGACTGACATTTGGAATCAACCTCTTTCAAGATGGCCGCCACAGCCTTTTGACCTTAGGAAACACAAAAATGGCTATAACTCAAGTAATTTCACATATATTGACTGAAAATTTGGTATATTAGTAGGTGAGATGTAGCCCCAACATTTACTCTATACATTATTAGGGAGTGAGTTTTGTTTTTAAACTTTGCTATTAACTCTTGGAACTAACTCTGTTCCTTTGCTAGTAAAATATCTCATGAACCACAGAACAGATTTTTATGAAACTACCAGAAAACAGTCATTCAATGTGCATCTATAACTGATTAACTTTTGACGTCAACCAAAGTTCAAGGCTGCCACAGTTAATCAGCCTTAACAAACATAAAAATGGCTCTAAACCCGACAATTTTACAAATACTTAGCTAAAATTTGATGTGGCAGTAGCTGATAGTCATTCCCATGGTATTCTTTGAGGCTGTCACATCTCACAAAATCTCACATTATAAACTGAGATTGCACATAACAACATTTACAAGATTTAACCAAAACGGTTGCAACTCAGACAGTTTTCAGAAAAAGAAGATTTTGGTTTGAAACTCTGGCATGGAAGGCAGCAGGCAACATGCCTTGTTACTTATGTATTCACATCTTTTCAAGATCAAATATCCATCCATCCATCCATTTCCTTTTACCCATTTTTTCCTTTTCGTGTTGCGGGGGGAGCTGGTGCCTATCTCCAGTGATCATTGCACAAGAGCACATCCTGGACAGGTTGCAAAGTCCATCACAGGAGATGAAATATGAGCATACAAAAGAATCATTACTTTTCTAAATAAAGGCACAATCAAAACCTCTTCAGCTCATTTCTTTGATCCATTTTCTTTCTTCCTTTTTTTCCATTCATAACTTGTGTCACCTTATGGCCCTAAACTGATTTATAGCAGTGAAGTCTTTTTAAATATCTGGCATACGGTGAATTTCAACCTCTCTCTGTGTGCAGAGGTAATTTAGCTTCTGCTCATTTGAGCTACTTACCTACTGCCCCCCGNCACACACACACAAACCTCTGTCAATATTTACAGAGTAGAAAGTGGACAGTGCTCATCTTAGACCCGGTAGAGATTAATTTCCCAGAGGAAATTAGCTACTGATGCTCAGCAGTGTAAATTTCCCATGTATTCTGAATTAAATTACCAAACCTCCATCAACATTTACAAAAAAAAACAAAACATTTTATGGCTCTGCCAATTATAGTATATTTTGAATTACTGAGCAAGTTTCTTAATAGAGATAGGGCCAGTTTTATTGCTGAACCTGCCATTAAATTAAGAAATGGACATGACATTTACATTACCCAGAGCTTCTCAAATAACACCTTTTATTTTATTTGGTTAGTGTGAAATCTGGACTGTTGGAAGCTCAATATCTGTAGATTTGACTAAATTATAGTCATCTTTGCAATTGCCAAAATTGATTAGCTATCGTGGCCATCTTGAATTAGGTTGACTCCAAAATTAAATCAGTTGTAGATGTACATTCAGTGACTACTTTCTGAAAGTTTAATGCATATTTGTTCAGTGGTTTATGAGATATTTTGCTAACAGGCAAAGGATGGAGATTTCACCTGATCAGTTCTGCCTGTTTTGAGCTCTTTTCAGAATGGGCAGTTTTAGGGCTTTGTCACTTTTATGCAAATAAGCTGCTGTTGGCCACGCCCCCCAACTCAGTGTCCCGTCCGGAAACACAAAAACTCTCTAAAGGATTTAACGCTGCGGATAGTTTAGACAAACCTGCTGTGACTTGAACAGAGACGTGTTGTAGTGTAAACAGGTGAGCTGTTTAAACTACAACTTTCTTTGGCAAAATCGCGGGGCCATCAAAAATAAAATGAAGCCACGCAGCTCTGCTCTACGTGACTGGGAGAACATGCACATGTTCTATATTGCAGCTGACAACAGAATATTTTCTATCTCTAGCAGACATTGTTCAGCGGTAAAACCAGCAGAACAAACGTGATGATCTTTATGAAATGAAGTGGGTGGAGCTCCACTTGTGTTGCTAGGTGAGGGGCTGGGTTCGGTTTGGGGTTGCTAGGTAACGGGGATTGTGACGTAACAATCCCGAGGTTTTTGAAACAGCTCGTTTTGCAGACACCAGAAAACATTTACTTATTGTAAAAAAATGTCTGGGTCGTTTTTTTTTTGTTTTTTTTTTAGCTTGAACTGTTTCTAGAAGCAGTAGATCCCCAAACGGAAGTAGAAAAACATGCAAAAAGTGAATTTTGCATAATAGGTCCCCTGTTTAAACCTTCCATATATTCTCCTATTCCTGTTCTATCCTTGTGGGGGCACTGGGGGCTGTAGCACCCCCCACCTGTGAGAGGGAGGATGACAGGTGTCTCCTGCACAGGATGGGTGTTATTTACATGAGCCAACTCAGGCTTTAGAAGACATTTTTATAGAGGTCTGAGGCTCCATTATGTTCAAAGCTCATTATCTGTATTTTAAACCATTTAACAACGTTTCATAAGACAAAACAACTTTAGGAAATTAAAATGAAAAAGATTCATTAGGTTTCCATTTTCAGTTGAGCAGTCCGTTTCTGTTCAGGCCATAATGCTGTCATTATCGTTTAATGATCTCCTTTTAGGCCGTTGTGTATAAATGATGCTGTAAATAGTGTAAACCTGAAGGTAAACAGTCGACCATTTACAGAAAGCACTGATCCGTCCTGGACAAGACGTTTAGTCTGCCGTCTCTTCTCTCAGTTCCAATTTGTCAACACTCTCCGCGTGCGCGCAGAACATAGTTTTCTGCACACATTTGTCGATTCCTCTTGTGAATATGACGTCCCAGACATATCAAAGGATTTGCCGATTGTCTCTGAATCCTCAAGCCTTCTGCTCACTACCCGCAACCAACATGCTTCCACTGGAAGCCTCCACCCTCCGCAACTCGACGTACAGTTTGTGATGCTTCATCAGCTGGTGTTCAAAGACATTTAGGGTTCAACGGAAAAAATTCTGTATTACAAAGCTAGCTCTCTAAAGGAGTGTGTCATTGCAAATGAGGCAAAAATATTTTGATTTTATTGATTGACATATCAAACTTGTTTCTTTGCTATGGTTGTCACGTTGCAGTTCATTCCATGTTTTCTGCTTCAAATTGACTGGGTGGGAGATACAGAAGTAATATTTAGTTAAAATCTGGTAAAAAATGTGCCATATTATTGGATGAGCACAGAAATTAACAAATGAGCATCTGCACGTCTGCATAAATAAATCAACTGTCAAGTAAATAGTGAGCACTCCCTTTAATTTTAAAGAGATAATCATAATTTATTAACAAATCACCTCAGTCTGATCAGGTCTTAAAGTTAAATATTAAAACTAAAGGTCTAGCATGACTTGAAAGAATGCCAATTGCCTGCCGCCTTTCATACCAGAGTTTTAGACTAAGATTATCTTATGATGAGAAGGTATGGAGTTGTAGCTTATAGGGTCAAACCTTGAAAATATTGTTACACTTAATCGCATGCAATATTGGGAGATGTTAGTCTTAGAGTATGTATTGGTAATGTTTTTTCAACTTGTACTACAAATTCTAGCCCAATAGCTTTAAAATAGACTGAGTTATAGCCATCTTTGTGTCGGCTAATATTTATTAACTGTGGAGGCCAATTTTAATTGTATTGACTCCATTAGTTGATAAGTTGTAGTTGTACATCGAATGGTTATTTTCTGAAAGTTGCATTAATATCTGTCCAGGAAATGTTTTACCAATAGACAGAGTTGATTCAGAACAGCCAATGGCAAACTTTTAAACAACAATCTTGTGCAAACTGTTAGTGCTCAGAATGGCTCTCAACTACTATCATGCCAAGTTTTAGGTCAATATCTATAAGGCTGACTTAGTTATAGACATTTTGAATTCTTGTTCTTTTCATAGTCAGTTGGCTGTGGCGGCCATCTAGAGTTGAACTGATGCCAAAAGGTACTCAGTAGTAGATATTCATCTAAAGATTAATGTCTGCAAATTTCAACAAGACTTGTTCAGTGGTTAATGAAATATTTTGCTAACAGACATACATGCCTATACACACTGGCAAAGTCATTTTCACCTGCCTTAACCGTTTTGTGGCATGTGATAATGATTTTTCTGATTTATTGTTTATTTTGATTATTCTTCACCATGACTTGTAATTCTTTTTATACTCCATTATTTAACTTTTAAGTGTTGTTACTATGTAACAATTTATTTTCCTGGAACACACTCAGTTTTCCAGTGGGAATAATAAAGTATTCTGATTTTGATCACTGGTAAAAATCCATTTCTGTCCTAAAGAAACACACAGCTGAAGTTTACAAAGTTACATCTGAAAGATCTGCATAATTTGTGGACAAATTTATTTTAGATAGACAAGAGACAAATAAATATATTTTCCCACAATTTAAATTTGGCAAAACATAAACACAACCTAAGTGCAAAAATACCAACAAATTCAAACATAGCGGTGGAGGGACCATGATTGAGGCTTGTTTTGCAGTCACAGGATATGTAGTCATTGAGTCGATCAACTCATATGTATGTTAAATCACTTTAGAGTCAAATGTGAGGCCATCTGTCTCACACTGACGCCTGATTAAACTGGGTTATAAGAAAGCAACGCAGCTAAACCTCAGCAGAAAGGCTAAAAAGACTGATAAGGTCACACAGACTACAATTACTTTAAGTTATTGCTGTTAAACGTAGTTCTGTCAGCTGTTGAATCAAGCGTTTACTCAGTTTTTCACACACCGCTTCTGCTTTTTTGCTTTGATTTTGTGGACCAAGTAAACACGCAGATCAATGTGTTGTGTGTAGTTGTTCCTGAACCTTAGTGGCTTAGTGAGGATAACAATACTTTAAATATTGTCCTAACACATAGAACCGTAAATAAATCACTTTTATTATCATAAATAAGTCAGTCAAACTGACAGTTAATCTTTTACTCACGTAAGTTTGACAATAGTGTATTCTTACACTTAAAATGTTGTTTTTAAGGCAAACAGTTGTCAAATAATTTACACAATTAGACTTAACAGTGCAAGTTACTATCCTTTTTGAGGCATCATTTGGAGAGATTTATGATAACAAAGAGGAAAATCCTACGACAGTTAACTGCAAATCTGACAGTTAGAAACATGCAAACGCCTCCCTCCTAACACTAATACCACAATGTAGACACCAGGTGACAGAAATCAGACAAGATCTGTGTAGAATCTAAATCCACAGCGAGCTGACATTGTGCAACAGCTTCTCAGAAACCCCTCTGAACGTTGGGCCAAATGGTGGAATTTGATATATTAGCAATGCAACAATGAAACATAAATTATGGAAACTGTATAGCTATGTTTTAAAAGTAAAAGCTATTTAACATTTACCATGAAGCTCTTCCACTATTACTGCTCTGCTGCAGGAAAGGTCTTTTCCTAATCATACAAATGCAGTCAGACTACTGGAGGTCAGATCTAAATTCATGTCTAATGTACGATTTCAAAGTATTAAACACTTTTGGAGAAATGGAAGAAAATCAGCCAATCATGGCCTTGGATGTATTTATATAAAAAATACATTATTCTTTTCTTTATTTAATGGAGAGGTTTTTTTTAACTTCACTTTTTATTTGCTGTTTTGATACAATTGAACTGACAACTACACCGTCTCTTGACGAGGTTAATTAAACTGAAGACCAACTTGTCACTGAGCTAAACCAAGTCCTAATTATTATTTATTTTGCATAGATGAATTATATTTTTTCACCACTTGACAAATATTATATTTTGTATTCATGCAATATCTTATACAGTGTAATCCCACTGATGCCTGATGGCATGTTTACACAGAAAGCGGTATGCGCTGCATTGTGAGTGTTGAAGAATAGTTAGTGACTCAAAATTGCAAGAAAATAGGCAAAATTTTCTATTGCAGGTTTACTGATTTGTAAGCTTTTGTGACTAACTAACCAGAAAGTTGAGTGACTGCGATTTGAGCAGCTAAAAGCTTTATTCTAGGCCTTGTATATGATTTCATTGCTCAGTCTGAGGTTCACCGGAAATACAGTCAGATCGGTTGCTATGGAAAACGAGGAGGTTTGGAGAAAAGAAGAAAAGATTAGGATTTTTTGTTTATTCTTTGTTGTTGTTTCACACCAACCTTTGACTACAACTTGTAGCAAATATATTCAAGAGTCATCAGACAGTCTAGGTCATGCGTTGGCGGTTTATATTAGCGTATACTACACAAACATGTACAGATGTGAGCCGGTAAACATCATGTTGGAGCCATTCAGAGATATTGACAAACATGGCAGCGTATATTTGTTCAACAGAAAAGGGCATTTGAAAAAATGTTAATCACAAAAGACCCTCTAGCTTGCTACATAAATGTTCACTAGTGAACCCGAGCCCTGTTGACTTTTGACCTCTGACTTAATCTCATTGGTGCATGTTTCTCCATGCTATGTTTTTCTTTGTATTGAATGATATGTTTTTTTTTGTTTTTTGGTAATCTTAAACCATCGAATACTCCTTTTATTAGTAATATAAACAACTAACATTTCAGTGCTACCCCTTATAAATAGATTTGAAACGATGGATTACTTAAAAGTGAAGCACTATTAAACCTCTGCATCCACCTAATCACGCATATGAAAGGTGGAATGAATCAGCATATATGTGAAGTCCTTGTGGCTAGCTTCGCCTAAGCACCGTGTACCTGTCAATTTATGTAAATGTGACTTTTTATTAATGGCGAGACAGTAGCTTCCCACCAGTGCCTGCCAATGTGTCGATAGGAGCAGGACCTCCGTAGTGACAGTGCTGATTATTTCAGCAACTCCGGTACTTCTAGAGAGCGTCCTGCATTTTACACTAGTCGCCTTCCTTACTTGATTCTACCAAGCGAAGAGTAGAAAATGGAGGCAATAAAATAAAACAAACTGAAATCCTGTTAGCAGGTGACAATAAGCATGGATAAATTATCAGCATACCCGAACTTGATTCAGAAATTATGACCATTTATAGACCTATATCTACTCTCCCATTCATCTCAAACATTTTTTGAGAAAATAGTAGCAAATCAATTGTGTGAACATCTGTTTCAGTCAGGGTTTAGAGCTCATCATAGCACAGACACGATTGTGTCCCGCTTGTTGTTGATTCTTCTCAAAATAATAAAATTTTTAGATCTTTATGTTTGAAGCCTGAAAAGTGGCAAAAGGTTGAAAAGTTCAAGGGGGCCAAATACTTTCGCAAGGCACTGTATATGCTTAGACTGCTGGAGGACAAATGGACCACATTTTCTCTGCTGCTGTCTTTACGTACTCTACTCCTCATGTTTGTATTTGTAATTATTTCTGTTATTAATATGTGTGGGTACTATGACATTTGGAAATCTGCTTTAGCTTTATGTTTGTCTTCTTATGCTGCTTTTAGCTAATGTTTTACAACTTTTAGTTAGCCTTTTGCTACTTATACCTTTAGCTTTCGCCTAGTGTTCTTTTAGCTTTAACAGTTTAGTTCCAGCTTCAGCAAATTTCAGCAAAATCGTGCCGCAATCAAAATTCATCCTGCATTTTCAAAAAAAATGCAAATTCACTAGTTGTTCATAACCTTTCCTCGGAACACCACTTCAAAAGATCTGAACTACCTTTTAAAAGGCCTTTGTTAGAGCCTGTATCCGTTCACCGCCTGGCCTGGTTAATGGCTTTAGAGATTAGGAATTTGATTGATAAAAATGTGAGGGATTCAGCTGCATCCATTCATAGGAATCCTAATTGTCTCCTGGTTATTGAGCAAGGAAGAAAAGGGACATTGGCCGTGTCACATTGCCATTTTCATATCTAAACTGACACCTGGGGCCGTCCAGTGTTCCTCCAAATTCTCTGCCAGCAGGACAACGGATGCCAGCTTGGATGCAGAGAGTTTTGCCTTACGTGTCTTTGACTGGGTAGCCAATCGAATATTCAAGTATTTAATCTCCTTTTCCAGGAATGTTATTTGCAATTTCAACCTTCATTTCATTCTCACAAATGAATGTGGTTATTTCTCCAGCATATTTGAAACTGGACAACTTTTTCATGCAACTACAACTGCATTTCAGGAGAGCTGTAATATATATTTTTCAAATATTAGGTCATTTTATCTGCCTTTGTTTTGATATTTTGGTTTGTATACGTTTTCCAAACCTGATCTAAGGAAAATCCAGCCATCATCAGATCCAAATATGAACATTTAAGAAGTTAAATATAAGCCAAATCCAATTCAGCCAGGGTGGGGAGGAAAAAAAAAATGAAATTGTTGGAAGTTAAAGAGCTTTGTTTACTTGAAAAGCTTTCTTCTCTTCCTAGCTAGGATTTCCAGAGGAGAGGTGATCTTAATCTCTTTATTATCTTTGAAGGCATTTCACCTATCGGACCTTGTGAATAAGCCTAATCTGAGAAAAAATAGCTAAATATTGAGTTCTGGCTGTGACTGATAAAAACATGGCTTTCTTTTTTTCCCACCCCATTTGCTGTGTTCTGTTCTCCCTTTTGAGGACAAACAGGCTCCTTTTTAAGCCGCCAAAGAGCAAAAACCTTTAATCATAAGGCAAGGTGACTGCAAATTCTGGTTATCAGACTCGCTCAGCACGTCCATGCAAACACGTGAACAGTCATCTACATACAACAATGCTCACCCCACACCCAACATCTACATACATGCGTGCATATCTTTGAACACACAAAACCTCAGATGAGCTTTATTGTTTTCTTTTCACACAGAGTTTGAAATGGCGCTTTACTGTATAAAACCAAAGTCAAGAGGCTTTTACTTACTTCCTATGTTTAGGTGATCACCAATACCTGGGAGAATAACGCTAATGTTTCTTGATCAAATTAATAGCATGATGGACTTGTATGCAAAGTTTGAAACAAAGATGTTGCAGGATCTGTTAGACCTCTGAGTATGTCTTGAGGATGAAGTTATTCAGTTGAAAATGTATACTGAATGATTACTTTCTGATAGTTAATGACATATTTTTCAGACAGGCTTGACTTCAATAGCTAAGGCCAAAGTTGTACGCAAATATCTTGTGCAATAAATAGCTTTCAAAGTATGTTGTGGATGACTCTTTGCTTCTACCACACCAAATTACACCCACTCCTCAGCTGTGGGTAATAATAAAACAAACAAACAAAAAAAATCTGCAGATAATTTGGGGTAATTGCTTGACTGAATGTATCAGTTAATTGTCAGTGCTGCATACAAGGGTTTCCTATTCATGTTTGTGTATTAATCTGTGTAATTATGCCATCGGATAGTTTGAGGTTTGATACAGCTGAACTGTGTAGCAAGGACTGAACATGCCACTTACATGCATTTCTGAAGGAGCTTTTTGTGTGGATTGTTTGAAACTCAAGATTATAAATCTTTTTGCTAAATTATCTAGGTGTTTTAACAAAAAGGTTTATGTATTACTTGCGCTCAAAATAGACAATGATAGGAAAAGATAAATATTCAAGAGAGGTGAATCTCTCTTAAAGGGTCTTTCACATTTATAGTCTGGCGAGTTGTAGCCTAGCTTCATGTCTTTATTTTATTGCAAACAAATGTTTGTTCTTCACATTGGCAGATCATAAAACACTTCTCACAAATCCCTCCCTTTGTTTTTGCTCAATGTATCCTACCCATCGCCCGAGCCAAGCAACTGTGACAGCTGCATGAGCAGAACTTGAGGTTGAGAGTTTGTGGAACCAACTCCCGTCATGCCGAGTCCCTTTGTAGGGTGACGTTTAATGGTGACCTCCTCCGTACCTGGATTGTTTCCTTCGTTTCACCACATTTTCCCATAAGACACAGTCCACCCACCTCCATATGGCATTGCAACTCAGTATGGTTCTCTTGAGAAGCTAAAAGAGCTCTCGGTTTGCAATTCCAAGACAGAAATGTCAAGTTTGCGTGCATGTATGAGGTGAAAGTGCAGTTAGAAACTTTAACAGCAAAGAGATTTTAAGTTTTGAAAAAAAATCCATGGCATAATAAAGTGAATTCACTTTGTTTTGGTAAGTAATAAAAAAATATGATATTGATGTATTTTTTTTCTCAAAATAATGTTTCAGAAAACAAGAATTAATAATGTCTTGTGTTATTGTATAGTCTCAAGAATACATTAAATATTTATCAATTTCTGGAAGAACTGACTCAAATTGCACTTCCACCAACTGGATCCTTTCTGACTTGTTCAGTTGTTAAAGAAGAATGGGATTCTGCCGGACATTCCTTCTCAGGTTTTTCAAGAAAACCTGATTCTCGGGCTGCATCATGTAAGATTCAAAAGCTTTAAAAATGAGGGTAGAAATAAATTTAAAAAAAAAAACCAACCAAACAAACAAAAAGAAAAATTCTGGTTATGTTTTTAAAATAAGGATTTTCTAGAACACGTGCATAGCTATGCACACAGAATGCAATAAGTTAGACCTACAGCCACAAATCTTTGTAACTTTTCGTTCTCTCTGGTATACACTTCAAACATGCACAAACACACCCAGTTACATTTGCATTTGAGCTAATCCCAGATGTATAATCAATGCGGAAATACTTAGCATCAGCAGTATGGCAGCACACTGCAGCACAACTAGCATAGCAATGAGTATTCAGCAAATCAAGCCTTAGCAATGGGAACCCCATTAAATAAAAGTGGGAAAGGTCAATACTAGTTATTGACGAGTCCATGAAGCATGTACTTCAAAGGCTATTTCCTTTTCTCCTGTTTGCTTTTAACCAGCCCAGCAGGGAAAGAAGTCCACCCAGTGTGTGTTAACTGGTATCCTTGAATGCTAATGATATGTCTTCTGGAGGTAACTTTGTTGTTCTGTATAAAGGAACTTCATAATCTTATGATGAATTGGTCCATAGAGGGATCCCTGAAATATTGGACCTTGGGCAAGTTGATTGAACAAAGAAATGATCATGAGAGTGAACCTGAAGTTTGAACACAAACATCCAATGTGTTGTTTATATCCGACAACAGAAAAGAGGTGTAACAGTACATGTTTCCCTGCCAAGCCACCATGCCACAGACGTCAGGGAGGGGTACAAGCAACCAGATGAAAAATCCATCACAGGCGATCAACACTTTTATCTAGAAAAATTCATTTTTACCACCCAAAGGAATGCAAATTGCCTGCTGTCTTTCATGCCAGAGTTTTAAACAAATGATGGAGTTTTAGCTTAAGTCTTAAAGATAACAATGTGTGATTGTTTTTTGCTGACTGCCACTATAGAAATGGCATAGATGGATGTACAATCTAAACCACTCTACACAAAAGCAAATTAAGAATATCTGGTTTTTAATAAATTGAAGACCAGTCTTTTTATTTGAAATGACCTGTTTAAAAGTTTTTTGAAGATTGATTAGATGTATTGTATGGCAAGCCAAGTAGGTCACTCACTGCCTTTTGGTCCTGACATGACAACTAGGGGACTAAATCTTTTTTTTTTTACAAGGATAGTAAAACCCTTTTAAACTTCTAAAATATTACCCTAGCTGTATCAAAGTTGGAGCTTAATAAAAAATTCAGATAGATTTCAGCAGTATTTCTGAAATGGTATACCAACAGCAAAGGTACAGTGTAAGATAAATATGATGTGATATGCCAAAAATACAAATGTGTTGAATTGATTTTTTTTTTTAATATAAAGAGAATCAGTGGACATCTGATAGAAGGATATTCATTTTAAATTAACATGAAGCACTACAAGATGTTGGAGATAAATATTTTAGAAAAAAAAATTAGTTATTTCATATAGAGAAGTGAAGAACAAAGATTCTGCCAGTGTCCTAATGCTATCTGCTACATCTCTGTGTCTTATAGTGAGTAGTGCCAATGATATGAAGTCACAAACATGCCCTTCAAATTTAGCAGATGTGACACAATTGCATGCTTTTTGCACCACATTGCTGTTTTTGCAATTAAGCATCTACCATATTATAGCAAATCACGTGGCTTTCCACTACAAACACAGCAGGCACTGAAATGTCAGTGAGAAAAAGAAAAATGAAATTCAGTGGGTTGTAACATTGTCAGTTACTATAAAAATGGACCAAGAGGTGCTGGCTGCATCTTCTGTCTTTCTGGGGCAAAAAAAAAGGGGGCACCTTCTTCCCTGGAGCATCAGTCGACCAAAGAAATCAGCTGACACTGAAATATATCTTGTGACATACCGGAGTTCCGAATGTAAAATCAGTGCAGCAGGACATTCTGCTTCCATTGTTGCTTCTGTTGGATAGCAGATACTACCAAGTCTGAGGAGACATAAGTGCAGATATTTACAAACCTGTAATTTATTTAAAGAAAAGACACAAAATCAAATGACTGATGTGGCAGCAGAGACTAAATAAAATCTCACAATTGGAAGTTTTTATTTAAAAATCCAAGGCATTCGTTTGCAATTTTTTTTTTATCTGTTTTTTTTTTAAATATAATTCTCCCTGTCGTTATTTTGGCAATCAGCTGCTTTTCCCTGTCCTTAGTGGAATTTTTGTATTTATTACTAATTTCCTGAATAAGTGATTGATGGTAAAATAATGTTTTTTTTTCTGATCTGGGGGTTTACTGGACAATTAGAAATTAGCCTGTTTATTTTTGACCTTGGGGAATCTGAATTTTTCTTTAAGCGTTGGCACCTTTTTATATATACATATATATATGTTGTTCTTGTTTTTTCAAGTTTTCCTGTAGTTCTGAAATTTGTCTCTTGAGCTTATTTCTTTCTCCTCTGTCCTTCTTCCAAGCCACCAGATGTTGCCTACAAAAAGAACAATAAAAGCTGATTTGGTTGAGGAAGGTTAGTTAAAGTTAGCCCCTTTTTCCTCACATCACTGTTTCTAAAATGAAATTGTAAATCATTTTCAATACAACACTTCTAAGTACCCATTGCCCTAACCTCAAAGATCTTGGCTGTGGAGGCTGTTCTGGTTCTCCCTGATCTGGACTCTGGAGGAGTGCTGAAGTTCTGGAGGGCTTCTCTCCTCTTCCTATTCATTTGATAAGCTTCTCTCCACATTTTTTTTCATTCACTGTTCTCTGTCATTCCGGTCTTTAATTCCTTTCTTTTTCCCTGCCTCTACATTCTTTCTCCATCTCTCACGTTCACTCTGCAGATATCTCTCCCTTCTCTCAGGATCAGCTTTAAGGCGTGCCCAATACTTTCTCTGCCTTTCTGCTGCTAAAGTTGGGGCCATCTTACTCAAAGCTTAACCGTGGAACATAAATCACATTCAGCATATGTGTACAAAGTGAATCTTGATTGAATATACCAACAAATAATTTAAATAATTGTATAGCTTGACAACCAAAATATTAAAATCACAACCCCGTCACAATCTCACAACTCCGTCATAATAAAACATGTAACAGGGTTGAGTGTGACAGGGTTTTGCTCTTGGCACAAAATGGCCACTGCTCCATGTAGTGAATAACAGAGAGAGAGAGCACATGGCATGCATGAGATTCAGAATTTGCATATATTCTTGAAATAAAAACAACTTTTTCCAGAAGTAATAGCTTTCTATCTTTTATATATGTTACAGTGTTGAGTCATTGCATTTGACGACCACAATATAAAACCTTGATCAAAATAAAGAAAAACTAAGGAGTAACTTGCCTTTCTCTGCTGTCCTGTTGTCCAAAAGACTTCAGTGATGTCACTTCCAGATGTACATTCTATCATGGATCATGCCATTGTATTTATGGGTTAGAACCTTTCATGTAACGGGGTTGAGGGGTTAGCCATGGACAGAAATAACCAATGTGATTTTAATGAAGAATTAACAGTTAATCTGGAAAAATACATCACCAACAAAAGAGCACAGATAGATCTTTATGTTGATATCAAAATATATTACTTTAATGGCAAACTGGGAACATGAGGAGGAAGACAAGAGAACCAGACTGAACATGACAGCAAACAATGAACCAGTGGGTATGTGGAGTTGAAAATTGGGTTTTAAAGACTGATGAGGAAGTGGACACAGGTGAACTGATTAGCAACAAGGAACAGGTGTGGGCAGCTGAGGCAGACTGACAAGGAAACTACTAAGGAAGAGTGAGTGATGGCACAAGGAACAGAGGGCACAAGAAGCAGACTACACAGCAGGGAAAAGATGAAACATAAATCACAAGACTCAAAATAAAGTTATAGAAAACACACAAGAAAAAAAATAACGCAATGCACAAGACCCTAATATCATACTAAACAAAGGGTAAACCAGGAAAAAGCAGAATACAAGAACAATAAACCTAACTCAAAAAATAACTCAACTACCCAAATACTGACATTATACTAACTGTAGGTAGCAAAAAAAGCATTGAATTTTACACAAATATAGGCAGCTTTTCTTTTAATGCATTCATAATACCTTGTTTAAATGTGGATAAATTGTAATAGTGCAGAGAGACATTATTCTTTTGGCACTGAATCTTGAGTTTCACATCTCCTTTTGCAAGAATATTCTGAATGAGACAGGTGCACAATCTCTGGTTTGCTGTAATAGAGAGTGCAAAAGCTGTGAAATTCTTAGTTGAATCAGGCCCTCAGAATGTGAAAAGCTCATTCTTGAGCTTGGATTTAGTTTCTCTATATGAGGCTACCAAATAATCTTGGCAATACAAGAAGGTGGACACCCTGAGGATCTACGCAGTGTCTATAAACAGTAAATACGGCCTTCTTAATGAGTACTAAATCATTAGGCGGATGGAAATGCAGACTCAAAAGGCAGTTCCACACATTGATGTGTCATTTATCAACAAACCAACTCATTGTGCTGGCTTATATAGTAATATAAGCCATTTTACTATTATTATTAAATAAACAAAAACAACAAGGATCTAGGCAGCAAAATGATGGCTTGACAATTAACTTCTTCTACTTCTTTTTTATTTGCAGCAGTGTTGACCCTTCCAAGTGTATTAATGCTCTCTGCAGGAGAAATGAAAACTATAGTTTTCTAAGAGTTTATTCTTGAAAATAGCATTTAAGTGTATGAAACCAGACTAACTACCTTTGCAATCAGTTGGTGGTCTTCATGTTGGCCAAGCATAGCCTTAGAAGAGAAGAAGAAAGCCCCTGTATCTGATAATCTTCTAAATAAATGGTTTCTTTCTGCCGTAGGTAAGCCACAAAAGCCTGTTGCAAATTTTTCTAATAGTTTTAAATATTGATTTTAACCACAATGACTCAACCTTAGCCTTGTTAACTTTACTACATCTTTGCACTTTCCAAAATATTTTATGGTGTTCTTCACTGTTGGTTGTAAATTGTAGTAATATCTACCTCTCTTTTCCTTTTCTCCACTGTTCTTGCCATTTTTGCTCTATAATTTCCTTGATTTTAGTCTGGCACTCAGCTTTCCCAAATAGTACTGTCATCTATTTTAGTTCCTTTCAAGCTTAGTTTGGCCATCGGCAATTTTATTTCCAGATTTTTTTGAGTGCCCAGTTACCCACATGAAGTGAACAACAACGTCCATCAAGGATTTCATCATGTCAGATCACAAAGAGGATTTCTTTCCTTTTAAAGACATTAGAGCAGCTGCAGAATCTTATCAGATGGGTGTCTGATTTGTTTCAATATCCTCCAACCAACACAGTTGTAACAACAAAAATATCACCAAATACCACCAAAACCATAGTTGTAATGTTCATAGTCAACACATGATATAGTAAACCATAAAATCCTACTCAGTTAATTCTGGATCCCTACATTCATCAGTATGCAAATCTTCAAATAAGGTTCAAATCAGCTCTACTCGGATCTTTTCCTTGGGTGGCCCCACCCACTTTCAGCTTGCTTCTTGGAACCCCCTCAGCCGGCATTCCAAGCTGAGGAGCTGAAGTTTTGAAATCAGCAGACTGCAGGCCATTGACTGGCCAGAGAGCAACGTCAATCATGAGAATGTCTCCTTTACAAGAAACCCACCAAACTGAAACTGGGCAATGAAAAAATGGCTTCATTGATTAATAGATGAGACTGTATTCATGATATATTGTATACTAGAAGGGAGATTATTGAGTCCAAACCTGTGAGTAGATAAAAAAAAAAGGACAGGTGTAAGAGGAAACAAGAAAAACTAAGGAAAGTAGTGTCTAAAATCCAAGAAGACATTTTCAAAACGAAAGCCTAGCATTTTTCTAGGGAATGGATATTGCCTGCCACCTTTTATACCAGATTTAGATTTAAGATCATTTCATGCTGACAAATAGGGAAGGTATAGCCATTTTGGTTAAACCATGAAAATTACATTATGTAGCATCTCATGCAATTGTGTGCATGATCTGTTAGTGCTTAGAGTATGTGTTGTGAATGACTCTCAGCTATCACACCAAATTTGGGATTTGTAAAACTGAACTATATTATATCAATTTTTGTGCAGGCTATGGTTGATTAACTGGTTGACTCCAAACGTCATTCAGTTGTAGATGTCAACCCGATGATTACTTTCTGAAAAATATCACAAGATATTTTGGTAAGGGTGCAAAATTACTATTACTATATTTACAGTAGAATAGACTAACACCAAACTCCAGACACCATGACAGCTGTAATGACCAGGTTGCCCAATGTACAGTTTCTTTTAGTCACTCAGTTTTGTGGTCAAATAGCCTTGAGATGTCTATTGGGCCATTTTAATCATTCTATATATATATATATTTATTTTTATTTTTTTCACAATTGTATCATTAAACCAGAATTGCTGTAGAATGCTGTAATTGCTGTGTTGATTGTGTCTCGATATTATATATAACAAAAGACTTGAACTTCAGGCTGCAGTGGTGTTAGATAAAACACTGGGTCTGTTAATGCTTGCTGGTTCAGAGCTACTAATGCTATTCTGAAGGCAACTTGAAGATAAAGAGAATAAATCAGAACATAATGAGGTTGGCTGCAATTTTAATGAGAAAAATGTAATTTTCACCAACACTCAGTTTATCTCAAGGATATTGATTGCAGTTTTTTTGTTCAGATTCTTTTCTTTTTCTGTTTGTGTCAAAGGAAGCAATCACTCATTCAAAAAAGACCCAATGCTTTGTGCCACTTAGTCCTATTTTTACTGTTTCCACAGAGTTGTTTTCTTTAGTTGCTCTACCTGAAAGGAAGCATCTTCACTTTACCTCCCACTGCAAGCTGAACACGAACTCCAAGAGTGCTTTAGGTTTTTGGGGAGGTGTGCTGTAGCTAACAGTCTTCTAACTTTTTACATTAATGCTATTGACCCAAGTTGTCATGAGTGGTGGTGGTGGTGGTGGGGGGGCAGTAAGCATTTAGGCCCACATGCACCACAGTCTTTTTAGATTGATGTGGCTCTGGAGTGAGAAACTCCATTGATTTCATTTTAGTGAGCATTCAATTCAGAAGATCATAGCACCACCAACAAGATTAGTTTGGCATGGATTTTCTCTATCAGGTCAAAGAGTCTCAGACCATAATTGTTTTTTATTACTTTCTGACTTTAAAAACATACCCATGTATCACATTGCAGACTACAGTCTAATATGATGCACACAGCGCTGACATAGGTGAGAAGTTCTTTTTAAAGCGTGCCCTATATTGAGAAACTTTCTATTCAGTTAGCTCAAAACCCACTTAAATGTTATTTTTCTTCTCTTTTGTTTAGCAAGGGTAGACAGCATATGGGAAATAAATATTTCATAGCTATAGGCACTCATTGCAAGCACTCACAGGTCGATCATCTTTCATTCAGTCTGCAAATGCATACTGCTTCTTTTTATTTTGAAAGAAAGCAATCAGTTAAATAGATAGGGTTTTTTTTAAGTGGTGCTCTGCAGAAAGATTAAGTTATTATTTTATCTTCTGTAGATAATTCCTTCAGTTTGGAGAAATACACAGTAAATTACATCCAACCAGACTGACGAGCTAACAACTAGTCTGAGCTGGGTCACGACTAAAGTGGATTGCTGACATCTTAAACTAACAACCCCAAATCAACTTCAATCTCAAATGTTTCATAGTGATTTGTGCAAACGTTTCTTTATAAAAACCTTACTCTGTTTCACATAACACCAGGGGCAGCCATATAAGGGCCACTGACCTTGGGATGGCATACCAAAACCAAAAGCCATAACAGAATTTTAGGAGTTTTATAACTGTGTTGTTATGGTAAATATAAAAATAAGGTGTAGTTTTATTATATTTATCTATTATGTTTTTAAAGCAGAACATCTGATTCCACATCACTCTCTTCCCTGTTTTAATCTGACTATTTGAGTTGTCACATATACGTTCCTAAACAGGAATATGGCAGAATATTTTTGTTAATAATTGTTTTTACTATTGTCAATTATTCAGTTTTTGTGATTGTTTAGAGAGAAAATCTAAATCAAAATTACAAATTTGATTTATTACACGCTTTTAGCTGGAGAAGAAGTGCTCATCATAAAGGCACACAACTCCAAGACTATCTAGATAAGTGTTATTTCATTAATGTCACAGAAAATATGAAAAGAAAGAAAAAGAAAATTAAAAACAATATCTGCACTGTAAAAGCATAGCGTATGGTTTCCTAGCCTACAAGAAAAAATTGTTATTAGAGTTTTGAAATGTCATCAAATAAATAAAAAACGAATTGTGTTTGTTTAGGGTAATTAGCTGTGGTGGCCATTTTGAATTAGTTGACCCCATTATTTAGATGTACAGCCAATAATTACTATCTGAAAGTTTCATTAAAACCCATCTCAACCACGACTTTTTGCTAAAAGACAGATGTATTACTGTCTGGCCAGGAGGGGAGGTGAATTTCTTTGTGTCCCCCTGCATGACACAGTTTTTTACCTAGAATTCAATGGTTATTTGCAAGGGCAAATAGTGACAGAACAGCTAGGCGTACCACTTCCGACAAGAATATCATAATGTTTTTGCCAGAATCCCTCTGGAATTATATATTGCTTTGTAAAAGTTAATAAAATAGCTTTTGTGTGCCAAGCTTGGACTAGTCATTAGTTTAATAATTTGGTCAGATTTAAAGTAAACTTCAAACTGAGATTGTTCAGTGAGTTATGTAACACAGATGAGATAATAATTGTTCATATCATTTAAAAAAAAACACCACTTTAAAAAATATGAACAATCATTTTAAAAAAGCTTAACTCTGTTTTCCTTGTTACAGATGTTCACTCACACACAGCTTGAGTCAATTTACACTGGTACACTGATGTTTGTACATGTGCATGGCATTTCAAATTTCATCTGTTTCTGCTGCGAAAGTCAGAACTTCTCCCACAGAGGTCCCATCAGATTCTGAATGAGATTATGGCTAGTTGCCTCCCAGGTCTCCCTTCCTGCTTAGCCTTGCATACAGACAATGTGCTTTTGCACAGACAGGCATTCGAGATCCTGCCTGGACTGACAATTATCACAAAAGCAGAGGGCTAATTAAAGTTTGATTAAGTTCTGAGAGTTCTCGAGGATATGCAGAGAGCGAGAGATTGCAAGGGGTTCCACGCAAGATCACAGAGTGCCTGTCAGAGGCAGGCGCTGTGAAATTGGATTGTTGACCGTTACCAACCTTTGACCCTAAAGTGCCACGATGTTTGGTGAATTCAGCAGCTGAGCACAGCTCACATACGGCAAAGAGGGGGGAAAAAAGCACTGTTAGATGTTGTCATGGGCAAGAAGGTAAAGAAACTGTGTGGTTTATATAGTCCACATTTGTCCTGTTTAAAGTTGGAGTGTGAAAAGTTCTATTTTTTAGAACTTCTTAGATTCAGGAAGGAATGTGCTGTGTAGGAAACCTTGTCCCTTTGGGAGCTGAGTTGCTTTTATGAAACAGGGACGTCTTACTCCCCCCTTAGGGGAGGCAGCAACCCTGCTTGCTCAGTGGTACAGTGGTGCAATCCGACAAACGTCTGCCTTCCGCTCGGCGCTGTTCTGAACTTGACGTACACTGCATTTACAAGGGGGGTGCTGTGCATTACTAATTCATGACATGCACTTGCATATTAATAGAGCACCTTTTCTCAGCAAGCAAACATATGCAAGAGGAGGCTTCAGGTTGTGTTTTTTTTTAAAGAACAGGAAAAGCGCAGTCAGGTGGAAAATCTGCAGACAATAGATGGGAACTGCCAAGAACTGCCACTAATGTAGAATGCAGAAGAAAATTATTTAAGGAGGAGAGGGGGGAACTATGCTGCAACTTTGGTGGATTTCAATTGGCAGAACTGGCCTTCGTGAGTTAGCAAAGGTAATTATGATAATGGACATTAATGGCTTTATAAGTAAGTGCTAATGGCTACCGAGTTTGAGCACGCATATTACACGGCACCTGACCTTCATCTTCCTTGGTGAGTCCAATCTAAATCGAGTCACGCAACTGACTTTAAGCAGTGAAATCTTCATTGCTTGGCTCCGAGGGCATTGTGTTGTGATCCAACAGCCTGAATGTTTTAAGCTTTTCCTCGCAAGCTCAAAATCTTGGCTTCGAAACACATTGCTTCACCTCCGCACTTCCACCTGTTCTCATCTTTTGCATGTTTAAGAAGATTAGCTTTTGTGCCTACTTAGAGCTCCTCCCTTTTCTTCTTTTCATATTCCTTTTCTCACAAAAAAGGACAAAGAAATCCAGTTTCAGCACTTCTAAAGCTGATTCCTCCCCCTCTTTCATTCTCCTCTCATCTTGCTACTCTACTCTTGGCTGAGGGGTGGGGGTGGGGGGTTAAAGGATGAAGAGCTGTCTGATAGGGTGTCGGCACATCAACCTGAGCGCCAAGCTTTCTTCTTTCTTTCTCTGCAGCCTTGAATCCTCTATTTTCTTGCCTTGTAAAATTTTGGACAGCTTCACATTTTCTTCTTGGGATTTAATGATCCCACACCCCCTCCCTCTAATATGTCCCTCTGCTCCTTTTGTCTCCTCAGCTCAGATTTTTTTTGTGCCCTGAGTAATACTCACAGCTCCATTTATCATTGTCAATCACTTGTTTTAAAAATCAACAGCCAAGCAACCATTGATTACCACTGAATAAAGAATAAAGCATGATGCAAATTTCAAATTGAGGTCGATAATGGAATAATAAGTGTTAACCACAGCCTTTTAATGGAGGTGGTAAAATTGCCCTCTACCCTTCTAGTTGAAGAAAGCATGTAGGCCATGCTATGAAGGATATTTTGTTGTCACTAACCCATTTTGTGTAATTAGTTAACACTTTGGACAGCCTTAAAGAAAAAAATGTAAGTATTAACATCAATAAGTGAACTCAATCAATACTGTTCCCACTAAGTATTTTAATTAGGTTATCAGCCTGTTGAAATCATTTTATATTTGTTTTTGATAGTAGCAGACTGCCCAACAAATCGTACAATAAAAGCAGTCCTTATGGGGATCAAAGTCTGGTCGTAGTACCCTGGAACTTTATATTTGAGTTAAGGGTTAGGTTTAGGGCTAAGGTGAGGATTGAGTTTAGGTCAGGACAAAGGATGTACCATAATAGTTGGGTTTAGGATAAGGGGCTGGGCTATGCTACAAAAATAAATAAAAGTTAATACAATGTCCTAATAAGGATATAAATACAAACTTGTCTGTGTGTTTGTGTGGTAGGTTTTAGAAGGCTCAGTTTTGATTGGGACATTCACCACTGCTTAATGTGTCTTTTCAGCTTTTCCTATTTTGGTTGGTTATGCAATCATCCCCAACAGAAAACAAAAAACTTATTTTGGCTACAGTCTTAGTAGGGGAAAAAAACATCGAGAAAATTCCAATTTACCTGAAACTCATTCTTCTTTTTCCCCCTGAAAACAAAAGCTATTATAGAGAAAACCTGTCATGCAGAAAATAACTGTGTCTATGTAATTATACGCAAAAGCCCCCACGCTAAAAACCAAACTGATCCAGTCACAAACATGGATTCAAGTTTTGCTTTAGTTATTTAGAATTATCTCTGCTGCATGAATATTTTAAATTTTGATATTCTGACAGTGATACATGTACTCTGTCTTACCAAGGAAACACATTAGCGATACATTTCCATTACAGTTTTAGCATGCCTCGTACCATGGTAAAAATATGGTCAAAGAAGGCCCCAGGGGGAAGTGTTAGATATTTTGTTCTATTTAAAGTACTGGACCTCAATCCTCTCAACATTTTGTTAGCGCAACCTTTTGTTAGAAAATCTTTGGTTTTACATTTACTAACGGTTTGGGACTTTCATTCTCTATTGATTCACCTCAAAAAGACGTGAAAGTGAATTAACCTGGCATTCCATAAAGGAATACATTTTGCCTGCTTTGCTAAGACTGACTAGCTGTGCCGGCCATCTTGGATCAAGTTGACTTTTAAGGTAATTAGTTGTACATGTACATCCAAATATTTTCCAATTATTTTCTGGTGGTTTTGTTGAAACCCATCCAGTAGTTCACATGATATTTTACTAACAGACAAACAAACACACATACAGGTACTAATTAAATTACCCAATTTCCTGCCTTTCATGGCAGCATGCAATAAAAAATGTTTGCATAGATATTGTTTTTACATTTCATATGGAAAAAGAAGATTGTATATAGCTAATTTTGCTCAACTTATTTGCACGGATACCATCAATTCATTTCCTATACCGGCTTCACATTTAGCACCCCATGACCCCATGGACAATCTCCAAAAGTCAACAAGCAAGAGGGGGGGGTTACACCCTGGACACTATTTTAAACTAATGAACACTTTCCTTGTGATTTTTTTTCTCCAAAAACAGCTCAGATTTGATTCCTTGATGAGATCCGAGACTTTCTTTGATGGCTCTTCCGACTCTGCTTGTCTTTTGCTTGATGCTTTGTTGACTCAGACTTCTCTCTTGACTCAGATGTGTTTTGATTGACGTGACACTGGACTTCACCTCGTCGTGCCGGACTTTTTCAGTGACTTGTCATTTTACAGTCGCGCCATAACTGGACTCTAGATTTGGTCTTGGTTCATTGAATTTGACATGTGACAAATGCTCGCACCACAAAAAATGCAGCTTTGATTTTTTTATTTTTTTAGCTCTGACCACTTCAGAGATTTTAATGAACACTGGTGTAAACCCTGTCTCTGTTAGCAGAACCATCACCACGTGTGTGACTGTCATGTCATGCGTCACTGTTTACACGTGAACACAGAGACAGCCTCATTCTGCTGAGCACACATTGGTGTTTGTAGTGCCTTTTTTATTTGTCCTTTAAGAGCAACAACTGAGAAATTGGTCATCTGGTACTTCTGTAGTTAACCGGAGTGAGAACACAGCTGAGTGGCATGTTGGTTGACGTTATCTTGTGTCACTGATCAAAAGGCTGCTTTTATTTTATCCGGGATACATTTTCTGCACAATATTCCCCCTTTCAGTGAGCGGAGAGCTGTTTCATCAGCCTTTATGTCTCTGCACTACATGAGTGAGCATCTTTTCTTTTGATTCATAGCTAACTCAACAGCGTATCACTTCCTCAAAAGGCATTTTTCCGACCAGGCCATGGGAAAATCAGACCAGAAGAAAGGCCACTAAAGGCTTATGACTTTGATCACATTGCGAACAGAAAAGCATTTTTAAGCAGAGAAAGAAAAAAGGGCAAAAACAGGACAACAACAAGAACTTAGACTGTTCAGCCTTCCTTTTTAAATAGTCAGATGAAAAACAGGGGTAAGGGTTTATGGAGGAGGTAGAAAGAGACTAAGAAGGAGTTTGCCCCAGCTGGCAAAGTCTGCTGGGAGCAGCTTGTGTATTTGGGTCAGCACATTGCATCATCAGCATTTCTCCCAACCTGCCCAAGCAAATGGAGAAGGGGCCGACCTGCACGACGAGCTGCATTATTAAGAGTTCCTTGCTCTGCGTGCAAGGTATTCACTGTAAACACTGCAGACACTCATTTAACACTACTTACTTTGTGTAGACAAGATCTTTGGTAGCCTAATCATCACCTACTGCCATGAAAGGCAGACGGCCATGTAAGCGCCCATCTCTGTGTGTTCATTTGTTAGTCTGTCTTTTAGCAAAGCATCTCATGAACCACTGGACGGATTTTATTGAAACTCTAACAAAGTAATTACTGGATGTACATCAACAACTGATTACCTTTTGGGTAATTGACCTTTTTAAACACAAAATTGGCTATAACTCTTTCATGCTTACACATACTAAGCTAAAATTTTGTTTGGTAATTGCTTGAAGCTTTGTTTATTCTAATGTTCAAATCTGGGAGGTATACTGCCAATGGTAAAGGCTTTATTTGACATTATAAAAAAAAAACAGTCTCATTATGATTTCTTCAAAACTATTTGTTGGCAGCACACAGTTTATACATTTCTAATTGTGTACATTGTTTAATGTAATAAAGTGATGCCTTAGAAAAAACTGTATTTTACTTGTAAATACATTACATTGAACAAAAATCATAATACTAAATAACGTATTTTTAATATTACAAAAACACATGATTAAATGACAAGTAAGATAAAATACCTTTATGCTTTCTGAGATATACATATTTAACTTTTCACCCAGAAATTAATGTTGAAATTTACAGAGAACCAAACATTTAGAGTGTGTTGTTACAGAGTTTCATTTTTTTAAAGGTCACATTTTTTTCACTTTTGGTTACTAAAACAAACAACATTCAGTTTTTTAATTCCAAAGTATTTTTATGAGTATTTTTATTACACACTATAATTATTTCAGCACATTTACTGAAAATTGCATTAACAAAACAAATGCACAAAGCATAGGAATTTCAATCCATGTCATTTGCCACTCTCAGTTTTCCAGAAACAAATTTCAGACAGAACCTGAAAGGCAAACACCTGGCCTATTTTTAACCGTGGCCTGTATTGATGATTTTGCAGGACTGTGTAATGCCTGCATTTTAATTGCATTTTTACAGCATCAGGGAATAAATGCAATTAACTCAATGTGGGTGGACTTCAATCACAAAGATGCACTGTAGTGAGAAAAAGGTTGTTAGAAGGTAATTATGACTTTGTGATTATTCATTATGCTGCTGCAGTGTGTGTGTGGGGTGTGTGTGTGTGTACTTATTTACACAAATATGTGTTACTGTGTATGTACATACATACATGGGATTTTTACAGTTTTTATTAGAAAAGACTTATGCTGAAACTTGCATATTTTGTTGCATTAAAGGTTCATCTATCTCCATTTTTTGTTTTATTTTTTCTATTTTAAAATTGTAAATAACTGACACATGTATTATACTTGCTGTTTCACTTAAAAACTCTGAAGAAAGAAAAAGTTATACAGTTAAATTTATAAAATATTTAAGAATAAATAAAAATATCCACAATCACTGACAGAACAAGTTAAGCAACCAAGAAGGAATCATCTAATTTGGATGTAATTTGGTGCACATACGAACTGTTGGCATGTAAATGATTTGATTTTCAAGGTGACATGTTTAGAACAGGCACCAGGGGGCGAAAGTGGTGGCATCCCAAGTGGAGCAAACAAGGTTTGACAAAGTTTGATAGAGATCACATTGTGGATTTGCAGGAAACTGGATGGTTTTATAGTACACTTGCCCTGCTTATGAGGTGTACAGATGGATAATTGTGGGACCATTGGGTACATAAAGACAGCCACTTATATGATGAAGTTTCCAGTCATCCAAGATAGACCACACGAAGGGAGGATTGTTGTATTTTGCACCAAGCATTATAGAACACTGTGACATCTGAGCCTGTCATTCAGACACAGATGTTGGACTCTTTACCTTTATCAATCTACACAGTCTCTCAACAGTCAGTCTAACTATAGGTTCACTGTTCCATGCATAGGCTGCAGATAACAGTGCCAATCTGCTCTGAACTTTGGGGACAACAGCTGCAACTAGTTGCAGGAGATGATAGGCTAAAATATTTCCCTCTGCCATCATCAGTCTAACAACCAACGACTGGTAATATATTTGCACAAGTGTCTTGAAACATGTTAGGAGAAGTGGCAAACCAGGCAATCCATTTCTCTCAGTGGAAGTAGGTTAATTGTGGCCCAAATGAATACATACAAAATCACTGATTTGGGAATACTTTAGTTTTAAACCAAGGAATTACTGAAAACCTTTCATAATAAATATACCAGATATGTGCAAAAAGCTCTGGGCTGATACTAGAAGCTACAATAGTTTGAGGCTTTTCTGCTGGAAGTGGATGAGGTGGATAGCACGCAATCACAGTGTATTATATATTATATTAGTGTATTATATTATAGTGTGTTCAGGTATGAATTTGAGTTGTACAATTATTTACAGGTCAAAACTCAAAGTGAAAGTTAAAATAATGTTGACAGTATCCTTAAAGAAACTACTACAGATAGACTCCAGTGGCTTGGCTCCAATGATTAGATAAATCACTGAAATCTATGATACAATAAGTTTGTGACTCTTTTCCACACCAAAATACCTGCTTGTAACCAGGTCATACCCTAACTACATCAAACTGGCAGTGCATCCATACTCCATTTTTTATTCTGATATTAGAATAATTTCAATACAGTTACATGACCTTTCAACATGTGCAGTTTCATTTCATTACCACCACTCCGTCCGTGTGCTTGGCTTTCTTTATCAGTGAGTTAGAAAGCATAAATGACTTTTTTTTTCATTAGTCAGATTTGAATTATAAAAATAAACTCATGACAGGATTTTTCATTTAGATGCTGTCTGCTTTTAAATGGCTTCCTAGCATTCACCTCGCTCTCTTTCACCTCGGCGTTGTTTGACCTAATTCCCCATCATCATAAAAAATAAAAAATGAGTCTTTATCTAAAATGAATACTGCCATTATTGCATCATCTATTACTCATGATGTTGACCGTGGAAAATGAATTCCTTGGCTCCACAGCTCATAAATATCACATCTTTCACTGTCCTCTAGCAAAGAATTTAACCTGTGACCGTGCAGGTCAACAGGGGAGGCACCCTCCCCCTACTCCCTTTCCACAAGCTCAGCCTCATAACTCTCCATCATACATACACAACTAAATCTACTGCTCTAAACAAGGGTAGACCCATTGGAAGCCTGGGATAGGGGTGGATCTATCATCTTTCGAATGTAGGATGAGGAATGAGGTGCCGTGCATCACCCTAATAGTCGAAGCTGTCAGAGCATCGGATGAACTGGATCTCCCCCTGCTGCCCAGGGTAAGTGCTCAGGCAAGTGATGGAGAACCATTGAGAGGAAATGCACGACATGGTTAGTGCTTTGCTCACATCAAAGACCTGTCATCAGTCTACACCTGGCTGACAGACAAGCAGAGACGATGAAGAGTCGCTTTATCAAATTGAAGGTGCTTACACCATACTCATCTTCTCTGACATCCTCGAGACACCGAAGGAATTTAGCTGAATCGCTCCAAGGTAATCTTTAAAGTCCTGGAAACTGTTGTGCGATTGCAAAGATTTTTTTTCTTTACAATTCTTTTGCACTTCTCACAAAGAATGATCTGATTAATAGAAAGGACACAAAACTTGGTACCTTTGTGAGTATTGCAGTGAAAATGTTACCTCTGTATGTAATCTGAACTGTAACTTATTAAAACACAAAGAAATTAAACGTCAAATTTTAGTTCAATTTCTGTAAAACTGTCTGAGGCATAACCATTTTGTGTTTTATAAGGTCAACAGGTTGTGGCTGTCATTGTAAATGTGAGATTATGTCAACATTAAATCAGTTGTAGATGTACATCCAATGATTACTTTGAGAATTTCAATAATTTCATTCTCTGGTTTTGGAGATATTTTTGCTGACATAGCACATAAATACACATAGTCAAGAACACTATTTCCACCTTTCTCTTTTCAGCATCACATTATATTAATTTAGACTTGATATTGTGTTTTTATGAGTTTAGAAAGTTAGGTTGCACCTTTTGTGAAATATCTACATAGGATGGTCAAACAGTGAAGCTAAATAATCGTTAAAAGTTCCATTTAGATGCACATAGACCCAAAACAAGTGTAACCCAAACATAAGCCTGACTTTGGGTTCTATAACAGTGTGACAGCCTTTTCACCCAGCACATTGCCCAGAGTAAAATATACCTGATTTTTTACATTTTTGAAACCACTTATAATAATTATGTTTCTTATGCCGACATACAATATTTTAGGAAACACTCCATGTATCACTGGTTCTGCTTAAGCCCGGGCATTTTAAATCTGCAAACAAACACTTGTTTCAATATATATATATATATATATATATATATATATATATATATATATATATATATATATATATATATATTTAAAAAGATGTCTCACATTTTTAAAATTTTTGTTGGAACAGATCAAGCCTAACAAACAATTGATAGATTTCTGATACATAAAATGTTGTTTAATGTGATAAAGCCATCAAAGAGGAAGTGACATCATGTCTGCTTTTGTTTCATGTATTGACAGCAAATCTGGAGTAAAGTGGTACCATACTTGTCCATAATTTTCAGTAGAACCCCCCCCATAACTTTACAACTGGATGCCATTATAAACAGAAAACAAATAAACGATGGCATTTTTCCCCTTGTTTACTTGTTTCTGTTATTGCCTGCAGCCATGATTTTACCATAAATAGATTAAAATGCCCCCAACTGTTTGGACCCCTGGTAGTTCTATGCAGCTTTTTTATTTTTCATATTTGATACCATAAAAACTTGTTTTACATGATCAAAAATATGTGGCTTCCAAAGTTGTTTATTCAAATGATCAGCAGGGTAATTAAATTGTATGTGATTTCTGAGATAACTTCTCATGATAGTTATGTGAATAAATTGTCCGAAGTGAATATTCAACATAAACCAAACAGCAGTTTAATCTTACTTTTGTTGTTGTTGTTGATTGGCTGCTCCCTTCTACAGGAGTCGCCACATCAAGCAAACTCACACAGATGATTTGATTGCTTTACACCAGATGCCCTTTCTGAAGCAAACTGGGCTCAAACCTGCACACTCAATGTTGAGAGGCTGCTGCAGCACTGACCGCCAAGCTACCTCAGCTTCAGTGAGTGTAAAGTTTTCACTTTTTCGTGCATCTGTAAAAAACAAACAAAAATAAAATAAAAATGAGAGTCTCTTATTGAACAATCTGTCGGTAGTGTTTATATTAAAGAGAGCACCATTGTCAACACACTTGTATTCTCTCACTTTCCTTTTGCACATCTGTGCATCGAAAATAAAAAAAAATCAAAAATGCATAATATAAATTAAAAGGCCCTGTGATGGACTTATGACCTGTCCAGGGTGTCCCCCGCCTCTCCCACACTAACCGCAGATGATAGACACCAACTCCCCCGCCATCCTGCACAGTAAAGCGGGTAAAAAAAATGAATGGATAAATTTAAAGCCTGGCATTCATCAAAGGAATGCGTATCGTCCGCTGCCTTTCATGTCTGTGTTATAAGGCAATTATAAAATAATTTTATGCTGAGAAATGTCAACGTTATAGTTGTTTTGGTCTAATCCTGAAAATAACATTTGGAGCGATCTCCGGCAATATTGAAAGATCTCCTGCTCAGGGATTTGCTGCGTTGACTCCCAGCTATTCGGACTGCATCAAATTTCATCTTAATATTTGAGTTATAGCCTGTTTTGTGTTGGCCAAGGTCAATTATCTGTTGTGGATGCCTTAAATATGCAAAAGTTATATTGTCTGACTTAAATACCATGCATGTTGTCAACATTTAAAATAGCTTTCCAGCTTTGTCATCTGGCCACACTTAGAGGTTCAGTTGTTTCTTGTTTGGACACGGTTGTGCGGAAAGTGATTTTTAGAAGCTTTAACATTACCCAACTAACCAACCAACCAAAAATAAAACAAAACAAAACAATCAATCCATTCATAAAAGAATTTCAAACTTTATAGAGTTTTCTTTCCTGACCTTCTCTCCATGCAGCTGTTTACCCTAATTAGACAATGTGTCAAACTCATAACAGCAAAGACACCATAATTAACTTGTCTGATACACGCCACATATATAGCATCTCAAGTACCACGGTAGAGTAGTTTGTGTCTAATTGAAGACCTTAAAAGCAGCTGTAGCCCATAATCATAGAATGATGAGAACTAAAGCTGAAGTTGCTATCCAAACAGCAGTAAACGAAAATACATTTCCTCAACATAATCACACATCTCTCAAGCTTTTCATCCAACCACTTTATCTACTTTACCTGTTTGTTAGTTTTTTTTTTTTCCCACAATACCTCCCTACTAAAAATTAAGCTCTCTGTAGTATTTAAATCTTCCGTTGCTACTTTTGTCAAGATTAAGATAAAGTCTGTTGCTCATTTTCCTTGCTGCTTTCTTCTACCTAGCATTGGAATAAAAAGATACTATTTCATTCACTTGGTGATTCAGAGTAACATCAGGACACATTGCACAAAACTTTCCCAATCCAACAGTAAACACATCAAGTCTTCAACATTTCTGGCTTTTGTGAGGCTACAGTGTCACAGCAGCACTTTAGCAATATGGTGAAATCAGCAGGCTAAAATGTTCATTAGGGCTATTATAAAAAGCAAAAGTTAAACATGTTATGTGGCTAACTTTTAATGTTTTAGCGTACTGATGTTTTCCAAGGAGCTCTATACACTGCTGGTGATGTAGGTGCTATAGTTATGTGATTATTTGTAAAGCACAAAGAGGAAAGTGAAAGGTGGGCCAGAGGAAAGGTAACGAATTTATGAAAGTTATTTATGTATTTATTTTTCATACCGCCTTTGCTCTGTCCAGGGTTGCAGGACGGATGGAGCATGTCCCAGCTGTTATCAGGCTTAAGGTGGAGAAGATCTTGCATACATTCATAAAAGCAGTACATCACAAGGCCAACACACACACATAAAAAGAGAAACAACTACACACAACCGCACTCACTCCTACAGTTAGGTTTAGGCTTACAATTTAACCTAACATGGATGGTTTTGGACTGTAGGAGAAAAACAAAAGGTCTGCAATATTAGACCTTATTTCATTAGACAATTTATCTGAAAAAAAAAAAACTAATTTGGAAGAAAAAGATAATCAAAAAAATTAGTGAAGACACTAGTTTTTATACCAATACTGGATACCCAAGTTTGTCAGTTGTGTGTCATCAAGACTGTTTATTCTGCCTTTATGAACAGTAATTTGATGTGTATTGTGTATAGCTACATGTATTAAGCATAGCCTTAGAACACATAGTTGGTTGTGTAGATGTTGTTCTCAGGCAAAGGCTAGGGACTGCACTGCACTGGAGACTGAGTTTGGAAGTTTGAGCCCACACTGTGCCTCACGCCAAACCTTCAAGTGCAGCTTGTTGGAAAACTTTGTTGAGCTCTCAGAAATGGATGCCAGGAACTTGCACTGTAGGATGGAGATTATCTGTGGTATTCAAAGGTGTGTCCATTTGGTAGCTGGGTCGAGACTAGAGTCTGATTCAGGCAGCAGGAAAACTTGCATCCAAAACAGAATTTGTTTTTGTAAAGGGAACTGAGAGACAAGTTACCCAGGCAATTAGAGGGTGGACCCACACCAAAGACCCTAAGAGAGTGATAGAATTAAGAGAGGGAGGCCAGGAACACAAGACCTTGCCAGAAACTTTGATACCACTTATACTTCCTCCTGAAAGTCAGTGTTTATCGTCTTCCTGGAGCTTCACCAGGTGGTAGCGACTTGGGTTCAGTGTTTTTTTTTTTTTTTAAACAATGGAATAGAATGTCCTCCTGGTGTTTTGCACAGCCTATTGCTG
Source organism: Kryptolebias marmoratus (assembly GCF_001649575.2). NCBI lineage: Eukaryota > Metazoa > Chordata > Actinopteri > Cyprinodontiformes > Rivulidae > Kryptolebias > Kryptolebias marmoratus. The sequence goes on from NC_051436.1 coordinate 11,769,213, forward strand.
AGCACAAAACAATTTTAATGGTTTTAGAACAATCTCCCACTTTTAACAGGAATCGCACAATGTCACAATAAACTAACTAAGAAAGCTTGCAGTACGACATCAAGAATAAACACAAATCACGTGATTCTCTGACATAAGCTGCACACATTCTACACAGCACATACTTAGGTTTATGAATTAAAGAACATATTGATTTGCCTCAAAACGTCACCTTAATTCAATATTGGTCACAATTTAGGTTTCCCAACTTTTCTTGCTCTGGACTGAAATGACTGGAAATTACACACACTGTTGGGAAGGTATGAATAAACCTGCTATTGTTGTACAAAGTTTTTAAAAATATTTTGACTGTAATGGAACAACATGTACACCTGTCTCAGATAAATTGATTTTTGCTTCACGAGGCTTGGCTTAGCAACATTTTTGGATAAAAAATCCCCTGTTTCCCTCTGGATAAACATGACTGAAAAGAATAATCTGAATATTAACAAATTAAAGCCTTATAACTTGTGATCCAGATGGATTTTATTCATTTATTCCGTCTAATTTGTTGTGCTATGCTCAGCAGGTAATGAGAAAAAAATTGCTTTGTAAAAAGCAGAAGTGTCTGCACAGAATCCTACTTTTTTATGAATTAAGACAAAGAACCAACTGACCTATGCCTTGTCCACACAGAAACACAGTTTTTCCAAAACAATATTTTTCTTTGTTGGTACTACTTGACACTATTTGTATAAATGACTTCATCTCCATAAAACACTGAAAACATCCCTAAATCCTGTAGTATCTATGCCAAGCATGTATGCGGCATTGTAACACTGCCACAAAAATACACTGAAAACAGGAAACAAGGTACAGAGCATGCTGGGCGTCAAATGTAAATTGAACAAGAACACAATGCTGTTGGGTCAAAGGTAAACTGGTGGCACTATGACATCATTGTTTTCAAAATGTTGCGTGTTAGTCATCGACACTAAAATGTAAGAGGAGCATTTCAAGAATTTTTCATTGTGTTTTGTATGTAAAGGCAAAAAGCTTTTGAGCATTCACAAAAAAAATTCCAGTTTGGACACAACCCTCATGGATCCTTGCAGAGGTATTGTATTGTCACTGTATCTCCCATATAAAGTATGCTTTTTGTGAAGCACCAACAAACACCATCAACTATCACTAAGGTGTCCATTTGCTTTTTAATCAACTTGCTAGGATGTTAAGCAGATCCACAAATTTCTTTGGTTTGGTCAAATCTTGCTTATCATTCTATGTACTGATGTATAGAAAAACACATTTTTGTCAAGTCTTTAAGATCACTAAGCTATGTCTCAGACTTTGATGAGAAAAAGACTTCTCAAAACGTTTGTCCTGCCATTCTGTCTGAAATCTGACTAAGAAGTACCCAAACTAAGAAAAGCAATGTGAATGAGGCAAATCAAAGGTGGGGAAGAACATGTGTGTTCTCCTAAGCTGTAATCCGTTGTCCTATGGTGAGACTATGTGAGCTTGGAGCCCACCGGCTCAAACATCGTCAAGGGAAATTAAGGCTCGCCAAACAGATTAGATGTCACTGTGCTAAAAATGCTATTTTTCATTTTTGCCCACCAGTAATCTCAAAGGGCCAAGAAGGAATCTTTAAAGAAGGAAGAAAAAATATGAACAAGTGTGAGAAGTGAGTCACAGAGGAGGGATTGTGTGTCCTCAGAGTCTTAGGTGGGCTGAATTACAAAAACTATACTTGTTCCTCACTCAAGGATGGCTGCCATGGCTGTGTGTGTGTGTTGAGGGGGCACACAGTTTTTAGCTTATAACTTGAGTGTAAAATACAGTGTAGGATGTATGTGTGTGGGGGAGATGAGCTTTATCAGAATGGATGGACAACACACACTGTCCAGCCAGATTATTGGGGAATCAGAGGAAATATGGCTCACCATAGATAAGCCTCACTTTCACTTGGCTCTGACAACTATTAGTCCTGGCATCCTGGTTGGCTGTCCTGTGTCATCACGCTGTGATGGAAAAGAGGGGCTCTTCTGGCCTCGGAGAATAGATGCATATTGATTTGTCCTGTTTTATATATGGTGCCTTAACAGAGGGGCTTCCTGGGCTCTTTAGCTGAGCTGGAGACTGTGGCAAGTAAATCTAAAAAAAAAACATTGGAACTAGTATTCCTTGGAGGAATGCATATTGCCTGCCGCATTGAGTTCCAAAGTTTAAATAAAGATCTTGTGTATTCTGTAAGTCCTCCGAGAATATGATGAAGAGGAAGATCTCAGCTAATTCAACACAATTTTTTAGCTCAATATCCGGAAAATTAAGTTATATTGAGTTATAGCTATTCTTGTTAGTACGTTTTTTTTTTTAATTATTGATTAGCTGTGGCAACCATCTTGAATCAGTTTCACTTCAAATGTTAATCAGATGTAGATGTTCACTCAATGATTACTTTCTGATATTTTCAATAAAATCCATCAACTGGTTCACAAGATATTTTGCTAACAAACAAATAGAGTTAATGCCAAAGTTTGTAACAAATTTCTTGTGCGATCTGTTAGTGTTTTAAAATATATGATGGGGATGATTCTTAGCAACTACTACACCAAATTTTAGCTCCATATCTATAAAACTGATTAAGGTTATTATGATCATTTTTGTGTTTGTTAAAGTTGATGTTAAAGCTGTAGTGATTATCTTGAATGGTGTTGACTTCCATACCTAATGACCTGTAGAGATCCATCAAATTATTACTTTCTGAAATTTACTAAATTTTATTTAACATTTGTCCAGTGGTTTATGAGATATTTTGCTAACAGACAGGCAAAGATGATTCCTACAGTTATTGTTAAAGTTTTAAACAAAGATCTCCCATGATTTGTCAGAGCTCAAACAATATGATGTAAATCAGTCTCAGCTACTAGCACATCAAATTTTGCCTGAATATCTGTAAATTTAACTGCGCTATAGGCATTTTTTTTTTTGCTAAGTTCAGTTAGCTGTAGCAGCCATCTTGAATCAGGTTGACTCTAAAGTGTAATAAGTTGTAGAAGTAGATCCAGTGATTATTTTCTGAGAGTTTCATTAAAAGCCTTCCTGTATTTCAGGAGATATTCTGCTAACAAACACAAATGCATGTGCATTTGCCAACTTAGGCAATTACATGATTGCCCATCTTTTATGATGGCCAGTGATAGAAATCTAAAGTGTGGGCCATGAAATAAATTCATGTTACTGTTTGTATAACAGACCGAGTAGTGAGGACATGCCTATGATTTGTTAAATCGCAATAAAAAACCCATTCTTTATGTTATTTGTTGCCTTGTAAAGCAGTTAGTGATGTGTTTTGCAACGCTCTATAAACAAGCCTGACCTTGGTTGTGACTGCGTTTTTGTTTTCCACCCTGCTGGGGTGTTCCATTATGTTTCATGATGAATTTATGCATGTACAATGTTTGACTCGCCTTAGATCCATTTATGCATTCTGGTAGGGAATAATGTCTGGCTGACCTTCATGTCAGATACGTTTGGTTGGATCATCCACCTATACTAACTGCATTGG
>NC_051436.1:11772847-11895039 GCF_001649575.2 Kryptolebias marmoratus
TTTTCTTTTTTTTTTTCCTTTTTGTCCAAACTCCTTTCATTGCCGCTGCCACTGAAACACAGGCCAGTGAGCACATTAATCAGTCCAGAGACTACATCCATCTGTCGCATGGGCACGGCTCGCCACAAGCAGGACCCACGAGCTGTTGGCACGGCCTCCTCTTGTGTTGTCTCCCATTACTTCTGCCCATTTTAACTGTGTTACCTATCAGGTGAGCCAGTGAGGGAAAGCGACAAACTTGGAGAGATGCTGGGTTTGCTGTCAGGGGGGGAGCTTGTTTAGCTCTCGGGGCTGGTGATGAAAGGGGGGCATTGATGCATGTACACTGTTATGCAAAATCAATCCAAATTTCTGCATGTGTACAATCCTTTGACATTTATTCGACATGACTGCATTCAAGTTTATAAAATATAATGGTGTTATGGTCCCCATAGTACAGATTAGATGCTCATGCGGGCATCCACATGGGTCATGTTCACATAGCTGCAATACCACAACAAAGGAAGTAACTTCCACTTTTGTTCTTGTTTTTTAGTTTTGTTTTTTTTTTTTTTTTTTTTTGTTTTAATCCATTCATTTTCATTACCTGCTTGTTCCTGTTCAGGGTTTTGGGGAACTGGTGCCTATCTCTAGCGGTCATTAGAGGAGATGCAGGGTACATTCTGGATGGGTCGTGCATAGAGATGTACAGCCATTCCTAAACACTCAAACTAGGGCCAAATTAGAAATGCCAATTAGCCTCACATGGTTCCCCTCAAAAAATTCTCTGTACTTTGCTCCATCCATCTTTCCTTAGATTCTGACCAATTTCCCAGTCCCTGCAGATGTAAAACATACCCTAGTGGTGAGTTTGAGACAGTCATGGTGTTGTCCTTAATGGTCAAAATGTTCAGTTTTACTCATGTGACCACAGCACTTTCTTTCACATGTTTGAGAAGGAAATTCCAAATGGTCTGCCTTATATTTCCCCTGGTCACTCTTCCTTGAAGCCCAGCTCTGTGCAGCTTATAATGGTCTTATGGACAGATACTTCCATGTCTGCCCAGCTCCATCAGGGTTATCTTTGGCCTCTTGGTTGCTTCTCTGATTGGTGCCCTCTTTGTCCATGAGTTTTGGTTGACGACCATCTCTTGGCAGGTTTAGAGTGGTGACCTAATCTTTCTATTTTCTAATAATACATTTAATGGTGTTCTGTGGGATGTTCGGGGTTTAGGATGGTTTTATAACCCAACACTGATCTGTACTGCACCACAACTTTGTCTCTGACTTGTGTGGAGAGTTTCTTGGTTTTTACCCCGCCTCTTGCCTGGTGGTAGCCCTTACTAGAAGTTTTCTATTGCTGTTGATTTTTGGAGCTGTTACAACAGCTGTTTATCATTTGACAGGTTTGTTGCAGAAAAATAAGTCTCACTGATAGTCTCTCTGAGATGTCCTCATTAGATGTAACAGAATTGTCTTGTGTAGTGGATATCTATTCACAGTTCAACGTTAGGTCATGCCAAGTGATATGGTTTTCCAGTTATGACAAGACTGCTGGTTTTGTTATGTCTTACTGATAAGCTTTGTTTAAATGAACACTTTCTGACAATCTGAGGTCAGACAGATGCTACTACTTGGATCTGTCTCATCCCTGGGAGGTTCTGCTTGATATTTCTTTTGTAATAAATTGCTAAAAATCAACAAGCTGTTTCATCCTGTCTCCCTTATCTTTTTGCCATTATAAGGGTTTCAGAAGGGAATGGTTAAGGGCTGCAAAGCAAAGGGGGTGAATACATTCACTACTGCTCAGTTTTATATTTTTAAAAGTTATTTAAACCATATTGTTTTTCTCCATTTGCCTTTATTACCTTGAAGTATTTTTGTAGAATTATTACTTATGATAAATCAAATTGAAATTCATTTAAAATCCAGATTGTAGCGCAACAAAATACAAAGAAGGGGGGTCTTTTGCCAGTCAAAGTCAAGTTGAGTCAAATTTATTTATATAGCACTTTTCAGCAACAAGGCGGTTCAAAGTGCTTTACATCATAAAAACACAAAAATACAAAGTCATCATGAAAATACACACAATGATTAATAATAATAAAAAAAAATCATAATAATCAGCTAATTCAACTAAGGTCATAAAAACAGCATCATGCATGAAAACTCATAGATTAACATAAAAGCACACAGGCTGGAAATAACACTAATTCAGCTATCAACTAAAGTCATAAAGAAGGATAAAACAAACTAATACTAAAAAAAGCTTATTAATAAGCTGATTTAATTGAGGTAAACTAAGGAAAATTAAAATAAAATTCTGGGAAATGAAAGGTTAGGTTTACCTATTCTATATCAACTGGTTACATTAAAGTTGATTTTTTTTTTTTAAGTAAAACGTAATAACAAGTTCAAGCATTTTCTACACCAAGTAATCCATGAATTGCAATGAATTTAAAAGCTTACACAGTCTCCAAAAGCTCTCTGCCCTAATGCATGTGGAAGTAAGGGAAGTACCTTGGAACAGTCTTTTTTTCTGTGAAAGGAATAGTACATTTTACACAACGTGGTTAAACTGGGTTGAATTGGCAGTATTTAGCTGCTTTATTACTGCATATTATTGCTTCAATCACAACAAAACCAGCTCATTTTGGTTGTTAAAAAGTTATTAAAAGCATTAAACTCAAGATAAGATAATTGCCCAACACAAACAACATCCAAACTTCACTTTTTAGAATATGAACGTATCTACCACGAAAACACTAACAACTCTATGTAGTTGTGTTTAGTCACGCAGAGAAACAGCACATATTTTTCATCCACCAAATAAACCATACGGTGCTTTGTCATCATTATTAAATATGCAAAACTGGTGGAGAAAAAGAAGTTGTTACAATAAATCACAGCTTGGGAGCTCTGGTTTTCTCTCACTACAAAAAAAATAAATAAAAAAGCACACTTTTTTAAAATCCAAAACAAACAAAAAAAGGGAGTTATTTTTTAGATACACAGTAGTTCTCAAAGTCTTTAGACCCATGACTCTGAATAATCAGCTGCATGTTGAAAGTTGTTTATCAGTATGGTTTCAATGTCACCCAGACTTTGATTAACAGCTATTTTGTAAAGTAGGAGGTGATTCCATTTTGCATGTGATGTGTGAGAACATAAATCATAAAATCACCGTGGCATTTTATCCACGCAAATTAATTCTTCCTTACCGCATATTTTCCCCTCAGGGCAGTCACTGCATTGTTCCATTATGATCAAATCCTGATGAATATAAATAATTCTGTTTTCTATTTACACACTGCTCTGCTTGGCATTTGAGGGTTATGAAGTAAACTGTTTCTCCTTTATTGTACAGCTACACCTCTCTGCCTGTGTTTACCATTTATCATTAGATTGTAGCTAACAGTTTACAACCTGTGATAAGATGTATATTAATTATACATGTTCAAGTCTCTGATTTTACAAGGATTCCTTTTCATATATGTGATTGTCATAAGACGGCATCTGAATGATAAAAAGGAAAACATTCACCATGTGAATCACAATTACAGCCAATAGTTATTCATGGAAAACATTCAACTTTCGTAGTCCTTACATGTAGGAATATATTTGCTTAAAGGTCACACATTTATCATAAATGTAATGCAACAAAATTTCCCTCTTTAAACAATAGTTCAGACCTTTTGAAGTGGGGTTCTGTGGTTATGAACAATTAATATCTTACTCGTTGTAAATAGCTCTTTGAATGGTCTCAGTTAAAAGAAACTAAGTTTATTTCTGACCATACCTGTGAGTGTAGACTAGGGTAATCATGCATTCTGCCCAGAACAGGCATGTTCCTATCACTTTTTCCTGTGGGTGAAACCATGGCCTACAAGTTCTGTGTCTTACACTTCCTTATGCTACATTACTTAATGATCCAGGAGTTTCAACTTTGTGCAATCTCTTTTGAGCCCCACTACTTTATAATACCAGGTCAGACCACAGCTCTCTGCTAATTCACCTGAATTATACAGTCACACTGATGGTCATTCTGGCCATTGCTTGTGAAATTTGTTTGACTTTTTTATGACAATGAGATCTGTACCTTCTCAGTGCAGAAAGATCTCTGAATTCATTGTGAACTACTCGACAGATGAACACATTACACCTCCCTCAGAGGTCCCCTATTCAAACCCACTGGTAAACCTCTTCAGGATAATACTCACAAAATCACTTACCTGCCTGACCCAGCCTCCGGACATCTGGATCCTCCTACCACTTCCTTGGAATCTGAAAAGACAACAGAACCAAGTAAAATTCAATAATATCCTCAATAAAACCTTCTTAAGATCACTTCTACCACATATCTCCTCTATTAAGGAAGACCTCAGATCTACCTCCACATAACCTGCAATATTAATTAGTATATTTAATAAACATTTTAACACCTGCACAGCTCTCATATGACAGAAAACCTCAGTGTACAGTCCCAAATGTACAGGTCTACAAAACGATGCCTATGAAAAGTTATTAAACGGGTTCACATCTGTTTATTTCAAAAGTGTACTTCAATAGATTAAATAATAAATGTGGGTGAAGTTTCTAAGGTTGGTGCAAAGTTGGTCGAGTCAAATATGATGTAGGTGGAGGGGGGTGCAATGAAATCATTTGTATGGCCTAGAATACAATTTTGCAAGCCAGGATTTTCAAAAATCGTCACCTTGAAACCACATAGTTTGCTGGTCACAAACACTCTGAATCTGGTGAGGCAGCAATGGTAAAATCACTTGCATTCTCTCAATTTTCTCATCATTTGGAGTCGCCAACTAGTCTCCAGTGATCACTGCCTAGTGAGATTCTACCCTAAGAGCAAGTCCGAGCAGGGCTAAGACCAAAGAGGTTTGCTGTAAATTTAAAACTGCAATCCTAATGATTTCATAGCCATTCATGTGAACACTATTTGTCAACCTTCACACTTCTGACAATTTCAAATTACAGATATTCCAGTACAAATAATATGATATTCTTGTTTGAAGTCCCCAGGATTCATTTGGAAGGCTATAGCTAGCTGCTAGTTGCACTGCCAATTATCAAAGAACTCCATGAAAGTAACTGTCATGCAAAATTATCAGTAATGCATAGGTTCATAAAACAGTGTTTGCATGAAACACATCAAATTTGTCTTATGATGGCAATAGCCTGCTTTGGTTTTAGCCCAGTTTAACTACCTGTTCACATGTCGCTTTGGTCAAAATTCGACAGAGCACTTCTTGTGAGCATGACATGCTTGGCATGACATGTGGGTGTTGTTTTTGTTTTTCCATTAGAAGAGTACATTGCATTTTTTGAGTTGACAGACAATTTTGTTTGCAGTGGTGCACAAATGTTCAGTTGCAATCCAGACCTCAGTAGATGTATGAGAGCCCTTCAAGTGCTTTTTAGATTTATTGCTGAATATGGCAGTTCATATTGAAGCTTCTGGTCTTTCTTGAGGCAGATGTAGATTGATGTGTAATATCTGTTGATGTATCGAGAGAAGCTTGACAAGAAAAACAAAGTCTCACACCAAGCAAGCTACATACTAAACCCTTTGGATGCCATATTTTATTATGCTGGATACCCTTGTAGCATAATGTAGTGAATTGATGAACATTCACATTTTGCTGTTGAAGACAGGTTGTTGTACTATATCTAATGTCTGGATGGTTAGTTAATATGTAAGGATAAAATCCTAATTTCTCTCTTAGCCTTACTCCACATTTGTCATGTACACACCAAGGGTTACCGGTGCCCCAATAATTTTTGTGAAGAAGGGTAAAGGCCACTAGAGTCTTCAAACAGACAATTTCAGAGGCACATTTCAAAAGGAAAAGTAAAAATGTACATTTTTCAAAAAACTGAAAAAAAAAAAACAAACAAAATAAAATCATTCATTTTACTGTTATTTTCTAGCTTGATGTACTATAATGCATACACATTTGTTATTGTTGATTCTCTTTAACGAGTATAAAGATATTGTCTTGTGCTGTTATGAGATGGTTAACTAGTTACACAATTTATATGGGCATACTGATGTGTCTACTTGAAATGTTGAGCTAAAATTTTGAGTGGTAGTAGCTCATCTTCAATACATACTTCGACCACTCACAGATCTCACACAATGTTGCAGTATAGTAGGAGTTTATGTAAGACACTTGTAACTCACAAGGTTTGAAGAAAACAGCTATAACTTTGTCATTCCTCATAGCAAGATAATATTACTGTAAAACTCCAATATGCAATATGCATTCCTTTAAGGAATGTTAGTTTTTTGAGCCCATCAGACTACCCTCTTTCTTTGAAATTCTGTTAAGAGTAATCTGTCCATTTGATGTTGATGCCAGTGGGTCCTAGCCAAAGATACATCTGTAAAATATTCTTCAGGACATCAAATTCAGACATGTACTTTTTGGTGTTTTTTGCTATTTTTAGTAGTTCCCACCAACAGTATATATATATAATTATTTTTTAAATGTCATCTCAATTAAAATTCTTTTGGCAAAGCAAGGAATGTATGATCGAGACTTGCAAAGGAAACAGCAGCTGCACAAGAAAGAAAAGACACCTGGAAGCGAGAAAACATTTTTTATCTTTTTTCTTTTTTTTTATCTCATACACCAGATGGGTGATTTTAAATTTGCTGAGCAGACATCATCTTTGGTATTCAGTTTGCTTTAAGAAACATGTTTAGACAGTAGCATATTTTGTCAGGTGCACATCAGATATCAAAAAAGTTCTAACTTAAGGGTAAATCTTGTCGTAGTTGGTGGAGAGATGTACAGTTGCAGGGACAGTATTTACAGGTTGTAAATATTAAAGAGCTGCAATTCCTACAGTTGTGGTCAGATGTTTACATCCCCACATCATGGGCATGAATGTCATTCATTTCTGGCTGTTAATGATTTGTTTGAATTCAGTTTCCAGGGTGGAATGATTATATAACATATAATTTCAATGATTTTTAAAACTGAAATTTATTGCAAATTTTCTCTATTCCACACGGAGTCAGAATATACATTCAAGCTCAAATGCATTTATATATTCTCCTAAAAGTTCAAGAAAGTATTTTAACTTGACAAGGTCAAGGCCTAATGACTTCTCATTAGTGATCATAATTGACTGCTGCTGGTAGTTTTCACCATAAAACAGATTTGTTTGAAAACTCCTATCAATCTTCACAACAATGGGAGAATTACAATGAACTCAGTGAAGATCTAAGAAGGATTGAAATTTGGTTTGAATGTTCAGGACAACCCAGGAGCTCCCATGAACACAAAACTGCTGAAACACCAACGTCTCGGTCCACAGTGAATCCAGTTTCACATCACCACAGACTGAAAGGGTGCTGACCGAGAAATAAGCCTCAAATCAGCAGCTAGATGGTTGAAACTTGGATACAACTGGCTGTAAAAACATCAGAACTAGTTTCTGATGAAGCCCTGACCTCATCTCCCTCAGACCAATTGAAAATGTTTGTACCTTTCTCAAAAGACGAACTTGTGCCAAGACACAAAACCTTTACTAATGTCGCTGAGAAGAGTGGTCACATATACAGCCAGAAGTATGCCAGAAGCTTGCTGTTGGCTACAAAATGCGAGAGGCTGAGATAAAACTTGCCAAGGGTCTTTTAACCCAATTGTGGGGGTGTATGTATTATAGCTGAGTTTGAATGTATAGTATCGACCTTGTGTGAAAGAGAGAAAATCGAAATTTCAAATTTGGGCAGCCAGTTTTGGTTTAGAAAAATCAGTGAAGTTGTATGCTGTATAATTATTCCACTCTGGAAAAAGAATGGTTCAAATAAACATTATTAGCTTAAAATTAAGATACTGTTCATGCTCCTGATGAGTTTTTGTATATTTCTGACTACAACTATTGGAATTACAGGGCTTTTGACATTACCAACCTTCTTTTTTAGCATGTTTACATAATTGGATGTGTGTGACAATCTTTTTTTTTACTGTGACTTCATCAGTCGGCAAGGTAAAAGCTGTTGAGTTGGTTACAAATATGGCATTTGCATTTGGAAGCTGTTGTTGTGAAACTCCAACATGCAGTCAAAGAATCTTTGACTGTATGCTTAGGCAAAAGGAGGAACATTTTCAAGGAGGTTGATGTATCATTATGCAGGTCTACCATGAAGGAAACAGTTCCTGAAAGCAAATGAAGAGGGTAGATAACACAGCACAACTTATTTATAGGCAACAAAGTGGAATGACTTATACATGTAGACTCACTAGAAAATACTTGGTTGTGTGCATGCGTTTTACTGTCTGTTAGCAAAATATCTTTAAAGACATTAAATAGGGGGGGGAGGGGGTCATTTTAAACATGATCTCAGTATATATATATATATATATATATATATGACTGTTCTGTTCAGAATCAGCCGCCTCTCATCATGATGAGAATGCCATCTCTACAGTGAAGCATGGTGGTGGCAGCATCATGCTGTGGTGATGTATTTCAATAGCAGAGAATGGGAAACTGGTAAGAGTTAAAGCAAATATGGATAGAGCAAACATGAGGGAAACAAAAGTATATTAGTATATTAGATGAGTCAAAATGGGACTGGGAAAAGAAACATTTGGTGAGATATTTTGATTATGTTCACAGTTCTTTAACACATAAATGGCCGTCCCTGTGAGATACATTTTTGGTTGTTTTGCTTACTTCAATCGGCTGTGCTAAAATCAGTGTCTGTAGTTCAGTTCATCAACTATAACAAATCCTCAAATTCCCAGCATACTCAGAATTTCCCATGGCCTTGATGTGGACACAAAAATCAATACCCCTCCAATTACTTTATTCAGAAGTATGTAAAACTCATTCAAAGGTGTCCCATGAGGAAAAGAAAAGAGCGGACTTTAGCTCAACTATGAGCTTGTTTTGTCTCCCGGGACTTTGAATGTCAATTTTTTTTTCTCCCTCTCATCTGTGTTGTTTAATTAGGGTTTGCTTATCATAGGCGTATGGCACGCTACTGAGAGGTGACAACACCTCAGTGTTGTAAAATTAATTATATCACTAATGTGGACCCTGTGCATGTGAAATAGCTGAACTCTCCCCAAATAGCTCATTAATCTTCAGACAGCCACTCCTGGGCTAGGTGAAGTGGTCTTGAATTTCAATACCCCTCCTTGCTGGTATAACCTTTCCTTCTCTCCTTCACTTGCTGGAGCAGAAGGAGCATCGGAGAGAGAATAATATTGTCTGCAGTGGTGTCTCTAGGACTTGTCTTCCTCTCTGAGTCATATAATTATATACACCTACACAGTTTGCCTTAACACACACATACTGTGCACGTACACACAGAGCTTGTTTTTTTTTTTTTTAAAGTGTAGCATAGCAGAGAAGTGCTAATGTATCCTGTGTTTATTTATTTTTATTTTTTTAAAAAGATGATCTTCTTCTACGCCATAAACAACTCACATTAAATCAAACAAGCCTGATGATGAAAAAAAGACTTAATGAAAAAGACCAGTGCAAACCCTAAAGGGTGTTTTGGAAGTTCAACCAAATTAGAATTGACATTATTAACAACTTCTAAAACATATGCAAGATGGATGGATCAGAAGCTTGCTTGGCAGACCAGAACAAGACTTTGATAGCCTAAGATGCTTCTAGATGGTACTATAAAGAGAAAAGGAAAAGGAAAAAAAATAAAAAGAGAGAGATAATTATGAATAAAAGGTTATTAGTACACTGGGCGACATGGAGCAGTGGTTAAAGCTGTTGCCTCCCAGCCTGGGGGTTTTCTGGGAGAAGTTTACATGTTTTCCCTGTGCATGCATGGGTTTGCTCTGGAGACTCCGGTTACCTATCGCAGACCAAACCTATCATGCATGTTTGGTTAATTCGTAACTCTAAAATTGTCCCTTGGTGTGAGTGAGAGTGTGAATGATTGTTTTTCTCATTTGTCTCTATGTGTCCTTGTGATGGACTTGTGACCTGTCCAGGGTGTCCCGCCTCTCTCACAGTGACTGCTGGAGATAGACACCAACTCCCCCGCAACCTGAAAAGGAGAAACAGGTAAAGAAAATAGATGGATGGATGGTTATTAGTAAGGAGGTAAAAAATGGGAGAAAGAGAGTGGTTGAGAGTACAAAACCAGCCAGGTGATTAGAGGTCTGGCTGCTTCCAAATTTAAATTAACTTAAACTCATATTATCCAATCTTGAAGTTAATGATGACTTTTCAATCCCATTTCCTCATATCAATCTAAAAAGTCCTTAAGAAAATTTTGTAAATATTGTAAAGATTGCATAGGGTATACTGCACCAATTTTTATTTATTCAACATCATGGACAATATTCCTGAAGTCATCTAGTTTATGGAATAGAGCAAATGTTCAACTACTTTGCGCTGTATTTATTAATAACTGCATGTACAGTGTGCTTCTCTTCTTCGTATCAGCAGTAAGGAAATCTATAAACTAGATGGTGAATCAGTGGAAAACTCTGTTTTCCATCATTACTGCCCATTAGGCTTGTGTCTTTTTCAGGCAAATTGGACCGAATTGATGTAAAACAAAATCTTCAGAGAGAAATGTTCTCTAATTGGTTCTAAGGGTACATTCAGGGGGCTCAGTGGATGAGGAGCACTTCCTCATATTTAGATGGTGTATCACTGGCCAGGTTTTTAAAAAGTGTTTTTGAAGAGTAGAGAGGCGCCGTCCAGATACTTGAACTTTAGGTCATTTATAGTTGTGTTAGGTGTGGGAAAGTTTGGCCACTGAGTGATTACTACTAAACACATAAGCAGTAACGCTTTATCTTGGGGTAACTGTAAATGTCCATCATTTTATGGCATTTGAAGGTTGTTGGAATATTTTCAAAGGCAATGACGAAGACAAAACTCAACAAAAATTTAGGAAACCTCATCTCAGTTTAGTATAAAATTATATTCCAATGAATTACGATGATTATCTAATTTATTTAAATGATAATTTAGTTCAACCCTGTTCATTCAGTTAAATTACATCAACAAAAGGCTTTTGGGTACTTAATAAAAATTTCTGATTTGGGAATATCAACTGGAAAGTCCCCGAAAGCCATGTCAAAAACACGACATGGGATGACATATTTCTCATCATGGGTCAACCTCAAAGTCCAAAATACAAAATAGCAATAGCTGCAGTAATAAACCATTGCATTTCTGTTTGTAGCTCATTAAATCCATTGGACTTTACCACCTCCCTTAGTTATCATGTTACTACAGTGTTTAAATACATCAATTCAATTCATCCATCTGATTTTTTCTGCTTATCTTTGGACAAGATATGGAGGAAACGGTTCCATGAGGGAAACCCATACATTCCTCTTCCCAGCGATTCTCTCCAGCTCCTCCTTGGGGAGCCCAAGGTGGTCCCAAGCCAGAAGAGATATATATTCCCTTCAGTGAGTTTCAGGTCTACCCTGGGGTCTCCTCCCAATGGGATGTGCCCAAAACACCTCTAGAAGGAGGCACCCAGGAGGCATACCGATCAGTTGACTCCTTTTGTTGTGGAGGTGCAGTGGCTCTACTCTGAGCTCCCCCAGGATGATGGGGCTCTTCTCTGAGGCTAAGCTCAGCCACCCCACAAAGGACGTTCATTTCAGCTGTTTTTATCCAAGATCTCATCCTTCAGTCATGATCCATACCTCATGAGCATAGGTAAAGGTTGGAAGGTAGACAGACCAGTATATCGAAAGCTTTGGCTTTTGGCTCAGTTCCTTCTTCACCATAACAGACTGGGACAACACCCTCATTACTGCAAACCAGGCCCCAATCAGCTGATCCATCTCCCATTTCATCCTGCCATCACTTGTAAATAAGACTCCCAAATACAGTGAAATTTACAATTACTGGTTTGTATTGCTTATGATAGATAGCTTGGTCATCGAGTTAGGAAATCCCAAATGGAACATAGTATTTTTTATGATCAAGAGTATTTGAGTTTTTTTTAGACTTGTTTCTTTCGAACAACCTTAAAACACGACCTACTGAGAAAAAAGTGTGATCAGAACTAAAAAAGAAGCCATTTAATTGGAAAACACCATCAAATAGTTCATTATATAAGAGCTTTAAAACTCTTTTAAAGTAAACTGAGGTCAAAAAACAACTCCGCAAGTAACTCTACATCTCGAGAATTTGCAATTTTATTCTGCAAATTTAAAGTACCAGCTGTTTCAATAGTACAAACACTGAACTAGGCCAAATTCACATGATGGTTTAATGCTACAACATAAAGTCAGTATGTTGCAATAACTCTTAAGTTTTCAGCCTCTTTTAAAAATAACACCCAAGATTAAGCCACCTGACAATGTGCCAAACTTCCACCTCTTTTTTTCCTGCACGCTGGCCCAGGTTTTATTAATCCGGGCTCTCAAAAGAACTTTGCAGGGAACACAATACAGTAAGAGCCACCCAGGCCAGATCCATCTACTTTATTGTTATTCGCTGTTTTCTCTCCCCATCTGCTCAGCACATCTCAACCTGATGTCTCCTACCTCTGCTGCACTATTTTTACCTGCTCCTAGATACCGTCTCCCTGCATGTGACGTCAAAGGAAAGCAGAAAGATGGGAGAGAGGCAGAGCTGTTATTATTCATTTACAGTGTGCTTTAGTTAGCTTTTTGCAGTCATATTTTCAAGAAAGCCAACAATATGTTATAGCAGAGGACTGGTAAGAGCTGTGAGTCATTATGGAGGGCAGGGTTAGCACTATGTCCTGTGATAAGCATGCAGTTTTCAGATGTAAATTATGCTTTTATAGGCATTTATGCATAATGGTAAAAGTGTCAGTCATACCTCTTAAATCTGCCTCTTTTAGCAGTGTGGAGGTATGTTGTATGATTGTACATTTTTAACATTAGCATGTCACAAAGCTCAAACTGCCTCAGGTTCTTTAATGCACATCAAGAACTTTGCAATTTTATTTTTTTAAAGCATATTTTTTATCACCTGCTGTCATGAAAAGTGGGCAGTCATGTTTTTTAATGCGTTTGTGCACCTATTCGTTTGTCTGTTAGCGAAATATCTTGTAAACTAGAGGATGGATTTTAAAGAACTTCCTAGAAAGTAATCATTAGATAGACATCTGCAACTTTTTACCTTGTGCAGTCAGTATGATTCAAGATGGCTGCCGCAGCTAATCAGCCTTACCAGACAAAAATAGCTATAACCCCAGTCAGTTTTACAGATGTTTAACTAAGATTTGGTGTAGTAGTAGTTGAAAGCCATTCCCATCACACCATACTCTTCCAAACAAAGTAAATGAGATCTTTGTTTAAAACTTTGACATTAACTGTTGGAGTCCACTTTGTCTGTCAGAAATATATCTAATGAAACAGGTATCAACAACAACAAAAAAACTCTTAGAGAGTAATCACTGAACCTGGATGCACATCTACTACTGAAACATTGATGTCTCTGGTAAGTACCCAGTATGTACCAGATTGTATTATGCATTGCTACAGAGATAATTAACATAAACAGTTTGTATTAGAACTGGCAGACTCTTCAAGAATATATGTCTGCATCTTCAGATAACTGGAGTGAGATGTACATGAATTTTAAAATCAGAAGAAGGAAAAAAAGGAGCTTGTGTCTCATGCTTGGTAGCTTGAAGTCTTTGGTGTCTCTTTCCTTGAGGTGTTGGTGCAGCTTTAGGTGGATAATTAAAACAATGGACAGTGGTCCATGACTTTACTACTGATTGATGAGTAATGTATTATCATCTTGCACTTATGTGCACAGTTGTGTGTGTAGAAGTGAGTTTTGTGTTCTTACACATATTTGCATGCCTTGTTTTTATGTGTAAATGTATGTGTGTGTGCGTGTGTGGGTCTGTGTGTGTTTTACCACAGCAAGCAGTGGAGTGCTTCCTGCCTGCTCGCAGCATTAATGCCCAACCTTGTCCAAGGTTAATCTGTCACTCTTGCTGTATATTTGCATTCATTCTTATCTGCACCCCACCACTCAACTGGATGTCTGCTGCCCCGGCAGCTGCTCAAACTTAATCGTCTTTGTACATTATAGATGGACCTCCAACAAAGTACACAGACACACACACACCCAGGTGGTTTGCTCTTCTGACATCTAAAATCGCCTCTTTTCCTGGCAAATCAGTCTCTTAACCACAACCATAATACTAATAAATGATAAAAGTATTTCATATTCCATGGTGGCCAGAGTTGGTTGCATAAAAAAACTGTTTCACTGTTCAGACAACTTTAACTCCAGGTTAACTTTATGGACTGCACAGGAGAACAACAACAGCGTAACAGTAGTCATGTTGCCTTTACAGTGGAAATAGTTGTCTCTTACTAGTATAAATTACATATTTTGATCTCATCGTGCATACATTAGCAGCATACCTGAGCTCAGCATTTACTGAGTTGAACACATTAGGAAGAGCAGATAGAAACAGAATTTCTACAGTCAAGCTAAAGTTAATAAAGTGTAACAATGAACTGTGTTTAGGATGTTTTGGGACTAATTTGCATTGTGTAGACACTAGGGATGTGAAGATTAACTAATTTGTACTGATTCATGGATTTGCATTGTGCACAGTGTGATTGGATCAGTCAAGCTGCCATGTACCAGTGCACTTTTGGAATTAAATTTAGATGCATTGGTTTATTATATCTTTAAACCGAAAAAATCTGATTGTCTCTCACACACAATCATGGTGACACGTGATCTTATTTCTAAGCATAAAATAACCAATGAAAGCTAAATATGTAAGGTAAGAAGCAAATTCATGAACAAGAGTCAACAGTTTATAATTGTTTTTATTTTTCCAAAGACAATGTTCCTTTTGTTTAAGTGCAAGAGGCAGAAATAAAGCTTGTCCTGGAACCAGACTGCAGGGAAGCTGGTCCCATCCAGGTTCCAGTCAGAGATCTAGATGTACTGTCTGTGATTCAAAGGCTGTACTTTTTAGAGGACCACTCTTCTTCTGGTTGCCCGTTCTGCTGTTTAGGAGTAATGTTTTCTCATTAGCGACACCTAATGTTTAGGAGAACTGCAGCAGTGCAGGTATCAACAGACAATTTGTTCTCGTTTAATTTGCTGAATTTATTTGAAAAAATACCAAAGATAACGTAGCCTGACAGAAAACAGTATTTTAAACACCAACAAAATGATTTCTAAAAAACTATTAGTTGAAAACTTGACAATTATCTAAAGGATGGTACAATTTCCAGGTCCTGTGTCAAGCTTTAATCTTGTTTCCTGGCCTGGCACTTCCTGTTTTATTCTACACTTGTACATAATGGTGGTGTCTCATACTTTCTTGACAGTTTTATTTCGTCTTATCATTTCTGGCTATTAATTGTGTCACATAGAAATATAGAAGTTGAAGCCAGAAGAGGACCAACGTCCCCATTAACTGGTGCCAGTACAAGTTTTAAATCCTGTAATGTAAGCGTGTGCCAAGATAGTGGGCGGGGGGAGTAGGTGAGAATTTAAGTCTCACATTCCTAGTGCGCATACTCTGGCTCCAAAAATTTAACATGGCAGCTCCCTTAAACCGGATCCTGCTGGCTTCAATTCCCAACATGGAAAGAAGACAGGGACACATTATCTAGCATTTCTTTAAGGGTCGATGTCTGTGACTGGGAACACCCCTACAAGAGACTTAATTTCTTGTGAAATTTTATTATTTTCATTACAATATTTGATTACGGCTTTGGAAGATACCTTTGGTCTCAAAATGCCACTCAAAGTGGTGAGAATCTTTTGACACCTCACTATTCAATTTGATTGTGGTTCAGAAAGCTGTCATAAAATGGTTATTGATACACATTGATTATCAAACAGCAGGAGGCAGCCTGTAAGCTTATGATGTTTATCCGAAACATTTTGAGACTGAAATACAAATACAAAGCATTTATGCCAACTCTGAAAGTGCCATAGAAAAGCTAGAGTGATTATCATTGTGTTCTCTTGAAATGTATATACAAACCAAATGTTATGACTGTATATTTAGGGTTTACTGAAGCTTATATCAGCTTTATTGCAATATGATTCTACGAAAGGAAGCTATGATTATGCTACAGTTACTCTACTGACTCTCTCAAAGTGGCAGCACAAATTAATGTGACCAAAATTGATTTTTCACATTTGAAAAAAACATTGACATTGTGTACAATAAATCTGTTTTGATCGCATCTCGTTTATGCTATGATATTACACTCAAAATGCATAAGATTGTAGCAAATCACATTGGTTTTTAAAGGTTTTGGGCCAACAAGCCCCCAGACCTCCTAGCTGGCACTGCCTTCTACTGTTCCGGAAGGGAAATCACTAACTATTCTGTAATCCAATCTACATCATCTCATTTCAGCAGAATGGTACTTTCCCCACTTAGCACAAAGCTTGTGTTTGTTACAGACAGCTTCCTTATCCTGATTTATCTGAAGTAGGTGTGATTTCTCTCTGGAATAACGACCCTGAGTATTCCTGGGAGCAAATGTTCTTATGTGTTGTTTATACAACTCCACAAATACACAACGGGTTGAGCTCACTGCCTGGATGCGACGCTCTAATTCATCATCTTACCTTTAGCATGTTTGCCAATAAAAGCTGTTCACAAGCCTACTCTCAAACATCTCTGCAGCTGTCTTGGGAATTAGCTGTTACTATAAACCCCCAGCTGGCAACATCAACACAAACACAGCCAGGCAAGTTTAATTTGGAACTCAGAGGATGAGTACTTGCTTGTTAATAAGAAAAAAGGACTCATATTCATATACTTCTGAGACATAAGGAAAAAAAATGTATCTTGTCCTCAGGAGTCACCATCTATGAGGTCAAGAGTTCCCATTTGTAGCCTGTAAGTATGAAGCAGAGCTCTGCCTGGGAAGTGTTGTACAGCTCAGTGAGCTGTGCTGGGATGTCTGTGGGGATGTAAGGACCAGAAGTCAAGTCCCTCAAGTGGACATTGACTGATTGACTGACTGACAAGTTCTATGTTCCCTTTTTTTGTGCAGGTGCAACTTTCTGTGTGTTCTTGCACAATGGTGCTCACTGGCATTGACTGCTTGGTGTCATCTCGCTGTCTTTTACTGTTTTTTTCATCCAAACTTTAGCCCGCTGTCTTTTTCCCTCTTGCCCGGTCGCAGTGACACTTTGACAGATTAAAATACTACGTGCTCCAGTCCTCGGGTTGCTACACTGGTGAACCGCAGGTACGCCGGGCCTGAATCAATACAAAAATATACTGACTCTGGAACAGATATTGCCTACCCGTACTTACATCGAAACCCACTTTTGTATGAAGACATTACTCATCTACACACACTTCAGAAATGATGATTATCCACTCAAGTGCAAAACGAAATGGAAGTAATAAAGATCACTCATGGAGTGGATTAAATGACTGTGCCACTCATGGTGACAAATACATGGACTGTCTGTCTTGTTCTACTTTTTGGATCTTCTTTGGTATGCTACTTTTTCAATAACAGAAATTTATAATTATTAGTAAAATAACCATTATCAGATTTTTCTCAAGTGGGGTTCTACAGAGTTATTGTCAACAGTTAAAATCTTACCTGCAGCAGACAGCAAAATGAGTGATCTCAGATTAGAGAATCAGGGAGAAATTCACATCTCGGTATAAAGCTAGTTGGAAAAGTAAGGCAACGTAATAGTCAGTGACCCACTTGCTTCAACTCTTACAATTCTTTTCATTGTGTATTATTTTATTCTACTTTTACATCAGGTAGTTACTCTTGTTGGTTATGCTTAAAACAGTCTGCTTTGCAGCACGTTTTACATATAAATGTGTAGCATTTTCAATGAGCAATTAAAAAAAGAAGAAATACAAAGAAACAAGAAAAACAAACTTCTGTTCTCTCACTCCTTATATAGGCATCTGCACATTAAAATTTCAGAAAACTACAAATTAATATTATATTTTTTATAGCAGTTAATCACTATAATAGTGGTAGCCAGAGTTGTGCTTTCAAATATTATCAATTACATCATGTCATACATTGTTCAATATCATATTAAAGTAAAATCATGTTACTTTTGCTCAAGGTTACCATCAGAATTTCATACTGACCCATAATTAGTGACAATTTTTGCACTCAATACACTGTCAATGGTATCTTTACACTCGTTGGATTAGGTCTGCACATGTATTGCTCAAGTTTTCCACCACTGTTAGGTAAGACGTCAGTGTTCTTAATGAAATGTTGGACAAAGGATGGCTCTGACTGTTGTGTCTTTATTGATTCTGCCAGGGTGCCTGAATGTGATTAAGAGGATTTAAACTCGAGCTTGCTGACGCAAATCATAGCCAAAGGTAATATAACGTTCAGATGAGGAGGAAAGATCCATCCCAACGGGGAGGTGGCCCTCTCTGACCCTGCGTGGGCTCAGGCAATTAGCATCAGCAAAGTGCAACTCAATAACCAAATCTCCAAAATGGACGAAGTGCTTGCATGGCTAATCCCTCCTGTCTCAAACTGGCCCCGAGCCGTCTCTTTTTAGGAGGCCATTGAGAATGCAGGTCAGGGATGTGAAGACAGCCAAGCCGCTGTCAGTCTAGCTACTGGAGATGGCTGGACAGCCGCCAAGCAAAGAATTATGTTAATGTTTGCTCCAATAATAAAATGCAGTTGAATACATTAATATGACAGTAAACATCACACGTTTTTCACCATATTCTTGTTTTGAAAGGTAAAGCAGAAACACTATTTTCCTCTGTGGAAAGATTATGAACTATTTTACCTGTCTATAGAAAGCATTTTGAACAACCTCAGCTTTAAATTTGACTGGACTGTTGAGCTAAGTGGATTGCTGCCATCTTAAAACAACTCCAGCCTCAAAAATGTTACAGTGGTTCATGCGAATTCAAATTTTAAACCTTATACCACTGTCTGTTTCATTTTTCACAGTTGTACTGACCAAAATATTATGATTTTTCTGCTCAAGGCTACACCAGAACTGCTATAGCTAGCTGCTGTTGCCACTAATTGAGCTTGCAAATAACCACATAACTTAATATGACAGGAACTTGAATGCAATGCAAAGGTCTCTCTTGGATGAACCGCTACAAAAATTGGTGATTGGGGTTGTTTTCCATGTTTGTAAGTGCAAAATAGAGATGGATGCAGTTAGCTGTAGCACTTTTTGGAGCATTTCTTGTTCAGATATTATATTTCTGCTGGAAAGTTGGTGTAGTGTGATTCTGATAGCAGTGAAAATAGGTGTACAATAGTGTTTGCATTAACTGCTATGAAATCTTTAAAGTTGGAATCTGTTTAATGTGGCATCATTACTCTTGGCCCCACTTAGATTAGCTGTTAGTTCATCAAATCAGTCAGGGTTAAACTCTATTTGTCCAAACTGAGGTCATTCTAAGAGCTGCATCAACTTCATCAGGTAAGACATTATTGTTTTTAACCTTTCCACAGAACCCTGTTTTAAAACATCTGAAATATAACTTTAAAACTAATCTTAATGAACTGACATTCTTCAGCTTCAGCTGATATGGTATGGGCTGGTATAAGAATTTGATGGTACTATAACTTTAAGCAAAAATACCACAGTTTCACAGCATTATGGTATTAAAAAAGGAGTATTACATGATTTATTTGTTTTTATTTAAAAGTAAAAATGCAATTCTTATTGCTTTTGCTGCATAAATATTTTATATAGCTTAATAATGAATATTTTATGTATATAATAATATTTATTCAGTTATTTTAATTTTAATCAACAGATATAAATAGGAAGACTGAGAAAACATAAGCAATCACTCTGCTCAAAATCAGTGTTTTTCCTGCAACCTGGAAAAACACTTTATTGTATATTTTCGATCAAGACTTAATTTTATTTAATCAAGTAATGAGAATATATTTAAAACAGGCAACAGGTTGTTTTTATTTATAGTTTATTTATAAATTATTAAACGTAATTGTACTGGTATTACTTCTTCTCTGCTGTTTTGCTCTTTATAAAGTAAAACTGAGACCCTGACAAGCCGGTGTTAGTTAAATTATTTAGCTGGGTTATTAGCCTCGTTAGCAAGCCTGCTGTAGTAGGCTGTATATGCTGTACGTATTTTGTCTGTTAACATGCTAACTCTTGTAGCTTTTTGCTTGTTTCAAAACAGTGTTGACTTGAAAGGAGGAGTTGCTCCTCTGGTACACTAAGAAATAATCCTGTAAATTTACAGTCAAATACTGGCAGCTACAGACGCCAGTATTTTACCGTTCTTTCGAAAAAAACGGTAAAAAAAAAAAAAGAAAAAAAAACTGGCGTCTGCAGATTCCAGTATTTTACTGAAAATTTACCTATTCAATCATGTAATTACCTTTTAAGGTGGTTTACTGTAAGTAAATACTGTAATGACGCCAACACACCGCAGACGTAGTACCGCCAACAGCGTTTATTAGAAATAAGAGCGAGCCGCTTTTCCTGATGCTGCAGCTCACCCGTCTAACAAACCGTTACACTCAACTGAATAGCTTCACTGCTAACACACACACTGAACTCTCCGCTCTTCCGGTGTTCTGTCAGCTCAGCATCGGTCCTGGTCCTCCCGCTCCCCTGATCCCCCGCCCACATTCCTTGTGTAAATGTGCTATACGTGTTTATACATTTTAGAATCAGACTAAGATTTTTTTAATATGCAACAGCCTTTATTACAAAAGGTGAAGAGTAATAGAGAAATCAGGAGAAAAAAAAAAACATACTTAGAGTCTGTTTTTTTCCCCCCTTCGCCGCTATGTGATTCATGTTGTCACGGTTGCTAAGCAACATACCGCCAAGGTAGAGGCTAAGCAGCTAGCTGAAAGCTACAGCTTCTCTCTTCCGGTCGTCGAGGACCCAATGATGCAAAACCTGACTTCGGACACAGTTGTTCTTTGTTCGACTCCCCCTAGTGGACTGGATCACTTCTGTTTTCAGCATTTTTTGTTTGCATCTCTTTTTTGTTGCATGTGTTTTTCTCGTCTTTGCTGGGTGTTTGTACCTGTTGGCCACCAGAAAATACAGTGGTGAAAGTAAATATACCTTCAAATACTGGCATCAGTAGGTTCCAATATTTTTACTGTAGATTTAGTTTTACTACTACATTCACTTTATGAGTAAGCTACTGCAAAGAAAACTGTAATGCTACTTTTTAAAGTACAGTCTTAGTTTTACGTTAGAACATTAATACCTGACCCAGTGTAGGCTTCTTAGAAGTGCTACAATTGGTGCGGTTTTAAAATGCATAATCAGAACTTCACATAACACAAAAGAGGATGCGATAAGTAACCTTCAGAACAGAATTTTTATTTAAAGCCATCACTTTGCCTAACAAACGTATATATATTTTCAGTACATTCTAAACAAAAAACATAACCATTCCTCTGAGAACTGGTCAAAATAAAATAGCCCTTTGAAGTCAAGATATATTTTCACTAACACATGAATAAAAATTTAAGTATTACTGTTTACAGTCACATGAACTGTGTTTAATTTCTACACCCTTAGGAACACAGGAACACAGTTCTTAAATAAATATTCATACTTTTGGTATCACTAAATAAAACAAAGAAAAAAACACTTCCAAAATCAAAAATTCAACATGGTTGAAATAATGTGGAATCAGGAATCAACAGGGTTTTAAAAAGTGAACTACTAATGGTTTTCGGCAGTCCAAGTGGCACTTACTTTATTAGATGCAGATAAAGGCACCGTCCAACATGGAAAAAGAAAAGAGAATATAATTTAGATCTTAAATGATATGGAAACAGAAATATTTCAAAGAAAAACAAGAACAACTACTAACCTGTATGAAATGCCACTCAAAGTCCATTAGGTTTTTGATAAGAGTGGAAACCTGCACATTAACCGTCTGCCTTTTTTTTTGGATGGTCTTTCCTGTTCTTTTGCATACCATCTTCCCATGGCCAGCTTTTGTTCCCCTTTCTGGGTTAATCCCAACGAAGCGACTAAAACACAAAATCAAAAATGGGACAATTTTTGAGAATATAAATTATGTGGCACTCTGAATACAGCAGGTACAATATATATAAAGCTTCCTTCATGTAATGTGGACAAATTATCCTATTTTTAGTTATGTACAGAAAAAACATCACCACCTTTGTCAAATGTTAATCATTACTTGCTTTAACACTTTAAAACCATGTCATTGTAATCTGCTAATTGTAAGAAAATCATAGGAATGGTTTTACCGTTGAATGAACTCCAAAGTCTTGGCTGTCTCATGTTGGTACTGGAGGTTGAAGATGTAAAAGGTGGCAAACACTGCTGCCAGTCCCGTCTGGAATGTAGGTTGGACCCCCTCAAAGACAGTACGGCCTTCAATGCTCACCATCCATCCAGCCAATGCTTGCTCATTAGCACCTACGAAGGACAGAGAGATAAGTTTTCGTTGAATTTTTCCTCATACAACAAATGAGGAAAGTGTACACTGGACAATACATTGGCACTGAATTTATTTAAGGTCAATATGTCAAAGTTATTCCAACAATAGCTTTTTAACTATTTTAAGGTCCAGTCATTTTATCTAGTCATTTTATTATGTCTAAATATCCTTTTTACAGAATTGTATGCGTAATTGGACAAAAAAATTAAACATGCTAAGTATTAAGCAAAAACTGAAACCATTGATAATTCATGCCGCACTTACGCAATATCAAACGAGGGCTGGCTGGTAAACTTAGACTTGTATCCACATCAGCAGCTGTTGCATACTCCTGTGTTGCATGAACAAGGGCATATTAGAATAACAGTATGCATATGCACAAATTGTGAAAACTTGTAATGTTTGTTTGCAGTGGCGATGATCTTACATCTGTAGTCAGTATTAGGCCGTCAGGTGACTCGTTGAAATGGGCCATCAAAAGCTGAATGACAAGGAATGTTAACTCGCCAGTTGCCTTTTGGGCCAAAATTGTCTGGACATAGGAAGCCTTTACTTTAGTGCGGAAGTACTCTATAACAGTATTACCATCCTTCTCAAATGACAGTTCCAGGACACGGAGTAGGGGAACATCAGTTAGCAACTCAAAGTGAGAAAAGATTCCCCTTTGTGTAAATAGGTAAGGCCAGTTGATTTGTAAATCAGCAATAGAGGGAGCAGGTAACTCATTTATATGTTTACGCTGAAGGCTGTATGTAGTCTTCATCAGGTCTGTCACTTCTGGCCGATCATCTCCATTGATGCCATACTTGTTGAAGGTACTCTGTAGTCTTTGACGTTTCTCCTCCACTGTGTCATCAGTTTCCTCTGGGGGGAGTTCTGGCTGGAACCTGGTACACCCATATATGTCATTTGGTCCACGTTTGACTCCAGCTATGCCACAGGGTCCTGATGATCTGTACTTTCGAAAGGTCCCACAACGGTTGATATTCTCAATTCGTGTTTTGAGTTGAGACAGCAGAGAACTATACCCTCCAGCAATGAGCTTTCCACATGGTGTCATATCAGCAAAGCTACCTGGGTATTGGCGGGTTATCTTCTGGCAAATTGTAAGGCATTGCGAACGTGTGGGGTTAGCCTCATTCTTCTGCACTTCATCTGCAAGAATTCTTATCATTTGCCGCCTCTTGTCAGGACGGGGTCTTTTACCTTCTGAAATTGCTGTCTGAATCTCCAGTGGCATCTTGTTCCATGGAACTTGAAAGTCTTCTGTCCAAGGCTGAAATAGGTTTTGTTGTTCATTCTGGCATAACACAAGATGCAGTGCTGAAGGTTGTGGTGAAATTGGTGGTATGCTGGAAAGTGAGGATGTGGAGGCACTTGAAGGACTGAAAAAAGGCAATGCAGGTGAGGGACTGGAAGTAATCTCCAAGTCTAGTGTGACTGTGTTTGTTTCTGAAATCATAAAAAAAGACATCTATTTTGAGTAAAACATGCTTTTTTTCTCAGCAAAATTTAAAATAGGATAGGGTTATTTACCTCGCTTGAATGTCTCCAACAATTTGCGCTGTTGAACGACAGGCAGCAGATCCTTGATGTCCTCCTGTTGAATAAATTTCAGATCTTCTGCAGACTCAAGCCCAGAAGTTACAAGTGTGGAAAGTAGTTTTTTTTGAGTGTCCTCGCAAAGATTGGGCAAAGCCTTTAGGATGATCTCCTTTATTGTGTTATCTAATGATGACATTTTTCTAAAACACAGGAATAGAATGGTGGAGTATTATAAGACATACACCACAAACCATATATTCTGGAAGTGGGTAAAAATCAAGCAGTTCCTCTGATCTGACACAGCAGTAGGATCTTGGCAGAGGACTTGTATGATAAGAGTCAATGGAAGGAAGCCGAACAGCTTGGTGTTTCTCACAGATGAAGTAAACTACTGAGTATTTATAAACAATCATTTTCTTTATTTTTCCCACTATTAAACCATCATCATTATGACCTATTACAACATACATGTTGCTCTTATACTTTGTCCCTTTCAGTGTCACATCGTTGGCAATCAAAGTGTTTGATGGATCAAGGTCTAGATGTGCAACTGACTTTTGTATACTGTCATTGTAATCATCAGCAAAAAATTCAGTGCCTTTGTCCACAATAACGTCGGGTGGAAAAAGACTGCCAGCACTCAGAAAAGCTTGCAAAAGCTGATGTCTTTCTGCCAAACTTTGGCAAATGTTCCTGAAGTTGTGCAATTTTCTTGCACATTGTTTGAAGTAAGTGTGCTTACTTTCAAACCTTAGCGTCCAAAGACGAATCAAAGGCCCAAACTTAAAAATGAGGTCTGGATAATGACACAAGTAGTGATGTTTGGGTTTTAATGGATGATCTGGAAAACTTTCCTTCCTAATTTGCAAATACTCCTCTATCAGAACACGGAGGTATGTGATCTGACCAGCAGTAATCTTTGGAGCACAAACAAGACTGACAATCTCTCTAAGCTGTAAAATTAGCTGCCACACTTCAACATCAGATGCTTTGTTGATTTTGTCCCCAATCAACACCGGGAACATCCTGAGGAAACACCAGTTTTGTACTGCATGACCAGATAGTTTTCCAGCGCCTGGGTTTACCTCACAAGGTTTATTACTTGCATCATTACCAAGATATTTGAATCCATTTATGCGCCGATTCAGTTCAAGGTAGGAGAAGTGTTTTTCTTTTGTTATGAGGTGATTAATGAATAATGCCAAATCTGAGGAAACGATGCCCTCAAAAAGGTCGTGGCCAAGGCAGGGAGGTAATCCAGGCTGGCAAACATGAAAGTGAGCAAGCTCATTGAATATTGAGTCAAATTTTATGCCTTTAGCATCACCTGCTCCAGCACTGTTTCTGTTGATCATAACATTTTCTTTATATGATTCTATAGTGCGGTCAGGTCCTTTGGCAAGAGGATCAGTCAAAAATGTTTGTCGATCAATCTCACAATACCTGCAAAAATACAAAGTCCTTGCAAAGCTTTCCAGAAAGCCCCCAATACTGTGTGAACCCAAGTTGTCACCTGCAATGGCACACAGAGTCCCTTTGGTAATCATCCCATCTTGCAAAGCAACACCAGTTAATTCAAGATCTTTTAGATCTTTCAGAAGGGGACTCAACACAAGATCTTGTCCAAAGTACTTAAAATCCTGTTCCTTACAAAGTAGCACAAGTTGCATTTGATCAATGCTAGATCTGTTGTGTGGCAAAATATTTGCAAGTGTGAAATACACTGCTAAAATCTTGTGCTTCTTTTACCCAGAGCCAAGAGGATTTACTATCTCAAATGAATCCTGATAAAGAATGACACCCAATGAGTACTCTGGATCCTTGGACAGTTTATTTTCAATAAAATTTGTGCCATCCCAAACATCCTGAAAGACTTTGTCATTCTCCTTGATGGATTTTAGTAGTTTATGTTGTTCCCACACTGACTTACATTTAAATAGGGACTCTATTGTTTTTAAAATGGGGATATACTGTGCAAAGCATTCTCTGCCTGATTCATTCTGACCAAGACGGATGGATACTGGATCAACATAATTAAAGCAATTTTTAAAGACTGTTTTTCTGCGGTGATCTGTGTGAAGCGCCTCTGTATTGCAAGCCCTAAAAATGTCCTCATTTCTTAATGTGTCAATCACAGTTCCTATTTGCGTTTCTGAGAGTCCAAGAGTAATTAGTTTTTCTTTAAGATGAATTAGCAAATGTGACTGACTCATTGCATGTATTTCCAAAAAGTCTTCAATAATAGCATTAATGGTGGAGGATGGTATCAGTAGTTTGGCTTGTAATTTCAAATAGAACAAAGCCAACTGTCTCAAAAACATGTCCTTTTCTGTGTTCTCTGGAAATATCTCCTGTTCATTACTGATGCAACTTGAAACATCTTCAGCCAAATTACAAGCGTCAGGAGTATCATGAGAGCTAGAAGGATCAATTAAGCCTACAACTGAGGTCCTCTGACTTATTTCAGAAGAATGTTTATGTTTTCTTGACATGTGTGAAGTAAATGTAGACCTAACTGTAAAAGTTTTCGTGCATTGTTTGAAAGGGCACAAAACTGATCTTCCCTCTTTGATATGGGTTTTAAGATGCCCAAAAAGACTCCTCATATCTTCAAATGTAGCATTACAAAACTCCACATGACATTTTAAAACAGTTTCACTTCCAATAGCAGTCCTATGAATGACTTTATGTCGATAGATGTGACACTTAAAAGATGAAAATTTACTGAACTGCCTGCTGCACCCAGAAAAACCACACTTGAACATTACATTTGACATGCAGCAATGTTTTCGCATGTGCCTTAAGTAAGCAGCTATATTACTGCACATTTTGGAGCATATGTTGCACAATGTCATTCTTAACAATGTTGTTTTTAATTTGTTCAAATCTCAGGATAACAAAAAATGAAAAACTGAGCAATATCACACTTTGTAATACCAGTAAGTTCAAACTGTACCTTTTATGTCGTCCAGCAACAGATGTTTTAGTTCTCTCCCTAGTGGTTGTAACAACCTTCTCAGCAAGTCAGTGTTCTGCTTAGGCCTTCTAATGAGCCATCATTTGATCCAGGTGTGTAAAACCAGGGAGAAAACTAAAACATGCAGGATGCCGGCCCTCGAGGACCGACTTTGGACAACCCTGATGTAGGGTGTGCATACTTGCGACGCAAACCTGCGACACCTGCTACGAACGCGGCGTCGCAGATTTGCTTCCTGCCTGGTGACTAAACAAGTGTTGAATTAAAACTGGATTTTTAACATACAACACCAACACTGTTAATCGAACACTTTTGATTTTGCTCTGTAGATTTCCATTCATTCCCTAAAAGATTTATTATGGAAAGCATTTTTTCTTTCCGTTTAATATTGACTTTAAATGCTGGTTCTCTAAGATGCAAATACAAGTAAAATGTCTTTCCTAGGAAAAAAACTGTATTGTACAATTATTTTACAGTAGTTTACTGCCAGTCACCAGTCTTGATTGTGACAACAGAAGACGACATCAAATTGACAATATCCTACCGTATTTTTGAATAACAGTATGTTACTGCTGGAATTCCGCCGTAAATTTACAGCCATTTCTAAGAGTGTAGACAAGCCATGACTGACTGCGTTAATCGCTGGTTAAATATATACAACCAACTGAATTTGTCTTTTGTTAACAAGTGATTTTTAACACATGAAATAGATAGTCACCTTATGCCTATACACATTTTTTTTATGTTGTGTATAAAATAAAAAAAACAGAGTTATTTGTGAAGCAAAGGATGCCCTGAATGTATGAAGTGCACAGTGAAAGTGGCATAGCGTCTCCACCTCATTAGTCTATTCCTAGTCCTAAACGCTGGTGTTTGATGTGGAAAATGCTCTGACTGCATGTTGCAGCTTGTAATAATGAATCTTTCATGCAGGTTGAGACCAAAATAATCCATCAGTTTGGATTACATTGTAATTACTGGGGTAGAGATATATTCAAATAAGTGAGATCTGAAGCAGCTCAAACCGGTTTCGACTATTTACCGGGAGCCTCGAGTGTTTACGCTGCAGTTTCACAGAATGCTGGAGCGGCTCCTGCACTTAAAACGCGCGCACGTCTTAATGCATCATTTAGCCAATTAGCCAAGTGCTCTTCCGTCTCGAGCCTTTACCGCTCCCGCTGCCGCCAACGCTCCTAAATGTGTCAGGCTTTCTGTCTGAAAACGGTGGAGGAGAGCGATGGCTTTCTGCAGGTCCCTCGGAGTTCAGAGTGTCAGGTAGATAAATATACGGGCCGACCAATTCGGTTCTCTTTCAGTCTCAAACCCTCCCTCTCAGCGCCAGCATTGGTTTCCATTTCCGCAGGTCACCGCTGAATGACTGCAGATTACATCGGCTGCTCTCTGATGTCTACGGGGACGGGGCCATCAGGCTGAAATGACACGGGGTGGTGACAGGCAGACCCCTCGCCGACACCCACCAACATGACACCCATTCACGGCCGCTGGCCCCCGTGACACTAATCTGATTCTAGTCTGTAAAGGACCTGTTTTGAGCCCACCAGTCTCTACTAAAAAAAGGAAATGACCAGGAGGGCAGGGCATTCTTGTGTGACTTGCAGGTATTGCTGAAGATTCTGATGAATATATTTTTTTCTCTCTCCCTCTCTCTGCAACCCGGGGTCATGTTTAGACACAGATAGTCTGCAATGTATCTTCTTCCATCTCCAAACAAACCTCCAGCCAGATCCATTGGTTTTGAGGAAATAAATATATCTCACTTGTTAAATGCTTTTAAACAAATGGAAACCCGGTGTATTGTAAAAATAGGTAGATTCATTTAACCAATGGGGTACTTTGCTAAATTAGCTATATTCCTTAAACATTTGCACATGGTGACTTTCAGTAGCATTTATCACCTGCTGCCAAAAAGTAAAGGCAGAGCGATAATGTTGTTGTCTGTGTCCTTTTGTTTGAACCGTTAGCAACATATCTCATGAATCGATTTTAATGAAACTCATTTGATGAACATCTGCATCTGATTAATGGTTGGAGTCAGCTTGTTTCAAAAAGAGCACAACAGCCAACTGATCTAAAAAAAAAAAAACACCCAAATTGCTAAACCTCAGTCAATTTTTACAAAAAATTACCCAAGTTTTAGTGTGGTAGTAGCTGAGACTCATCACCAATATATGTTTAGAGCACAAACAGATTGGAGAAAGTGTTCATTTAAAACTTTGCCATTAACTATTTAAAGTTAATTCTGTCTGTTAGCAAAATAATTCATGAACCACTGCACAGATGTTAAAGAAATTTTCAGGAAGCAGTCATTGCATGTACCTATACAACTGAGATTAAGATTTGTAGCCGACCCTTTTCAAGATGGCTGCCACAGCCAACTGACCTTAGAAAACACAAAAGTGGCCATAATTCAGACTATTTTACAGATAGTGTGCTCAACACATACACCAAATGCTACAAACTGTGCAAAATCTTTTCTTTAAGCATTACAATTAACTGTTGGAGTCAACTCTGTTTGTCTGTTAGCATAATATCTTGAGAACCACAAGGATTTTGATAAAACTTTCATAAAGGAACCATTGGATGCTCATCTACAACTGATTAAACTTTGAAATCAACCCAATTCAACATAGCTGCCACAGTTAATTGACGTTAGCCAACACAAAAATGACTAACTCAGTCAATTTTACAGATATTGATGTGACAGAGTCATTCATAACACATATCCTAAGTGTGACATCTTGTGATTTTGCATGACACTACGCATATTATTTTTTTATTTTCAAGGTTTGATTATAGCATTTCTCAATGTTGTAAAATGACAGTAGTCTAAAACTCAGGGTTGAAAGATGGCGGGCGATTTGCTTCAAGAAATGTACCTATGAAAAGCCCTACAATTGAAATAAAATATAACTTTTTTTCCCCATGATTGTATACTAGTCCAGCATTTGCAGTTGTTGTCTGTTGTTGTTCTGATTTTTCTTTTTTTTTATTAAAAATGTAGACTATCAGGGAGTACTGTCCATTGTTTTACTGAAACTCGCTTCTTCCAACCATGTAGCTGCAGGGCACGTGAGGTGAAGATGCATCGAGTCAGCTGACTTGTTTAGAGACGAGAGACGGAGCCCTAATTGGATATCATCTCACTCTCTTTCCCTAATTAGCGCTGCGTTGCTTTATGAACTGATATTAAGATGCAGGAGAAATGGTAATTAGCTAAAGGTTATTACCAGCCGGGGGCACATGGAGACGGAGCACGCTGAGCTAAAATAATGACTCCAAGCAGTTTTGTTTATTTTGGCCCACTGGAGCACCCTTATTGTAAGTTCAGTTTCCCCACAATAGATGCTTAAAATGATGATTACTCGCTTTTGGAGTCATCCTATTAATTATGTTTCAGATGCTTTTAAGCAGTGCTAAAATATTCCAATTATTTACCTGAAGAAAAATAAGTTGGAGTAGAAAAATGCTGCAATACAACTCTCTTCAATGTGCTTGCTATTTATTGGTCTTTGGCCAACTTGATAATCTTAATTACAGTTGAAGGTATTATTCTTGTTTCCAGGCACAAAATAAGCAGGTGCTTTCTGATAACTAGATAATGTAGTTTGACATTTCTTTTGTTCTGCTTGAATATTTAGCCTGCTTGTCACTCTTGGGATGCGACTGCTTTATCTATTTTTTTTATCTCTTAATGGGGGGAAAGAAAATCCACCCCTTTTCAGTCCAGGGATTGTATGTATAAAAAGGACTGGGTCTTTACCAGGTTCTAAAATTATTCAAATCTAACCTGAAGTGTACAAAAACACACAACAGAGTCCACTATGTCATTACTTATTAAAAAATAAATGAACACTGCATGATTCAGCTGCTTGTAGAACCAACTTTACCAGTGACACCTTGTAAGTAGTCGCATGATCCAGTTTGGTCCAAGTTTCAGCTATCGAACAGATGGCCTCACATTTTACTCTAAAATCCTTTGGTCTACAGAGGAGTTCATGATCGACTCAATGACTGCAAGGTGCCCAGGTCCTGTGGATGCAAAACAAGCCCAACCTATCACCTCTGCACTGCTGTCTTTGACAGTTTGCATGAGGCGTTTGTGCTGATAGGCTGCCTTTGGTTTTCATCAAACATGGCCTTATGCATTATGGGTAAACATTTCTACTTTGGTCTCATCTGTCCAGAGGACATTGTGCCAGACGTTTTATGGTTCATTCAGATGCAGCTTTGCAAACACACGTCCCTCTGCCCTGTTCTTTTCAGAGAGAAGAGGCTTTCTCCTGGCAACACAACAGCCCAGGAGCAATCAGTGGAACTTCAATAAACAAAGGAATAAAAAGTGCAGCCAATGCTGGGAAGTGATTTTTCTGAGCCCAGAGAGTGTGTTGTTTACTGCTCCCCACAGCCTGAGCAGAGGGCTGTTTACTCTGCAGAGGGGGGGGACGACTGAACAAAGGGCTTGACATAAAGTTAAATACATGCATACAAATGGAACAAGGAACAAACCCCAACCAGTAGTATATATATATAATGTAGCCTGAAGGGTAATCACTAAATGAAGAGCAGGTGTGCTGATTACTAACAGTAATGATGTGAAACGGAGAAGCAAGAAACAAGAATGTACTACAAGCATCTTGGTAAGCTAAGCTACCTAGGGAACTCTGGTCTGGTTCAAGTGAAACATACCTAATCCAAAGATATACTCAATAACAAAACATATAGATTTCAGTTGATTCAGTTGTTTTTGACTATTTTTTTTGATTTGCCATGTCCTGGATAAATAATAATCTACACCAGCAAAAAAAAAATATCGATCATTCCTTTAGGAAAGCATATCACCCGCTGCCTTTCGTGCCAGTGTTTAACACTAAAGGATCATCTGACTGTATGTTGAGAAATGACAGAGTAATAGATATTTAGGACATACCTTAAAAATAACATTATGCGCAGTCCCAAGAAACATTGTGATACCTCATCCAAACTTGCATGATCTGTTATCACTTAAATTATGTGTTGTAGATGATTGTCAGTTACTAACAAAATTTTAGCTCAATGCTTTTTCAAGCTTCTAAAGCAACTCCTTCTCAAAAACAAAATACCAGAGTGAAAGAATGCTACTTCAGCTAACATTATAGCTTTACACTTTTTTTCAGGACACTGTTTGTTCAGTTTGCCAATGTTTTCTCAACCTAACAACGCCCGTGTTCAGCTACGCTCAGCACTCATACATTTGCGTAATACCAGGAACAATGTTACGTTGAGAAAACAGTGGCAAACTAAACAAACAGTGTCATGCAAACATGTGGAGGTTTAGTAATGGTTAACATTCTTTCACACCAGCATATTGTTTTTGAGTAAGATTATCTGACCTGGCACTCGTTTGGCTAGCCGTTAGCCTACCCTGGATGAAGACTTTTGCCTCCATTCCCATATTCCATGCTCTGTGACTGATGTCACGGCTGATGAGGCAATAACTATTGATCACTATGTGATAGAACATCACTTCAAAGTTGACTGGACTTTCCCTTTCAACTTTAATT
The DNA here is from genome assembly GCF_001649575.2 of Kryptolebias marmoratus. Classification (NCBI taxonomy): domain Eukaryota; kingdom Metazoa; phylum Chordata; class Actinopteri; order Cyprinodontiformes; family Rivulidae; genus Kryptolebias; species Kryptolebias marmoratus. Next base: position 11,805,324 of record NC_051436.1, read on the forward strand.
GGTGTAGGAAATTATATAATCGTCCGTAAAAACAACATGGTAAAATCTGCATAAGTACATTTGTCTTCTGTCCGACGCCGCCTGTTCTTCATCACCATCACATACAGCTTACCTGTGAGGTTTAATACAGAGGTAAAAAGCACATATAGTAGTTTGGTTCAACTCTTGGTGGAAAACCAAAAGACTAAGATGTGACTTCTTATTCCCAGCAGAGCCATTTATCATGCTGCCAAGACAGAGTGCGCGCAGCCTTGATGCAAGGAAGAGACTTCCCCCTGATAGGAAGCCTCTGCTAGGGTCTCAGCGGACACTGATTATTACTCCCCACGCTGGACTACACAAACACAGGAATAAAACATTATGGTCGGCTCACCACAAACACACACACACACACACACACAGACACACACATGAACATGGGCTGAGGAGGAGACAGCATCAGTACTCTGCAGTACTGATGCTGTCTCCAGAAGCCGAGACAGTCACAGTGTTTAAATCCACACTACAAAAATCCATCTGTTTACTGCTGACTGTACACAAACAATTCTTTTTATATCCTGTGCGTTTTATCGCGTGTGTGTGTGTATGTGAGTGTGTGTGCAGGAGAAAGAAAATGGCTTTTTGAAAAATTGTGTTTGATTCGGCTTGTCAAAGTCAAACATGCTGACGTTGCATTTTGCCCGACACAAACAATATTCCGAAGATTTCATTTGATTTCTTTAAAGCCTGTCGTTTTAACACTCTGTCCATCAAGGTTTTGTCTTTTGGTTTTTTTTTTTCTTCTTTTCCTTCTCCTTCTTTTTGCAGCAGTGTGGACTTTATTGCTCAGCTCAGAACGTGCAGTTTGCTAATCCTCCAAAAGAGGACACTGTGGAACATGTGATCTCCAGGGAGAGCGGCGCTTGGAGAGAGAGAGAAGCCGGATAAACACGGCATCTGTGGAAGTTTTGTTTTTCTGTCATGTAATTAGGGTCTCAAAAATACACAAACATTTATTGTATATTTCTCACCAACGTTGGCTGTCATTTCTTTTCATTTGTCTTCTGTTTCCCGGCCTCCGTGAAAGGTGGAAGATCATGTAAATGCCTGTGTGTATCTCCATGCATTTATTTGTCTGTGTCTTAGCAAAATATCAAACAAATCTGTGGATGGATTTTAAGAATACTCTGAGAGAGTAATCATCAGAGGCACATCTACAACTGATTTACTTTTGGACCTGATAAAAAAATGGCTGCTACAGCTAAGTGAATTAGGCAAAGACAAAAATGGCTATAACTCAGTTATTTTTTTACAGCTATTGAGCAGAAATTTGGTGTTGTAGTAGCTAAGAGTCATTCACATTAAATACTCTAAGCACTATCACACAAGATTGTTCTTTAAAAATTTGGCCTTAACTCTTGGAGTCAGCCCTTTGTGTCTGTTAGCAATAAATCTCATGAACCGCTGGACAGATTTTAATAAAACTTTCTGAACATAATCATTGGATTTACCTCTACAGTTGATCAACTTTTGGAGTCAACCCAATTCAAGATGGCTGCCACAGTTGATTGACATTAGAATATACAAAAATGGCTATAAATCATTAATTTTTACATATATTGAGATAAAATGAGGTGTGATAGTAACTAAGAATCATTCTCATCACACACTACAAATGCTAACAGATCAAGAAAGATCTTTGGTTAAATATTGGCATCAACTGTTGGAGTCAGTACTATGTGTCTTTTAGCAGCACATCTCATAACCCACTTGACATGTTTTGGTGAAACTCTCAGAAAATTATTATTGGACAAACATCTACAACTGATTAACTTTTGTAGTCAATCTGAATTAAGATGATTGCCACAGCTGACCAACATTAGCAAACACAAAAACGGCTATAAATCATTCATTATTACAGATATTGAGCTAAATTTTTTTGCGTGGTAGTAGCTGAGAATCATCCGCATCACATATTCTGAGTGCAAGAGTTTTGTTTAAAATGTTGGCATGCAAGCCTGGACGCAAGGAAAGGTAGTTTCATTTTTGCAAGATTGCATCTTAAACTAAGAAAAAAAAACTAAATAAATAAATAAAGAGAAACCAGAATGGCATTATCACAATCTCCTGAGACAGAACAATCCGTCTCAGTTACTGTTCTCTTTTAGTTTAAGCTCTCTCCTGCTCTTTTGGTCTCATTTGGAGTCTGGACAGTGCGGCACGTTGAGCCATTATTACAATAGCGTGTCACTCTGCCCTGCATATTCAGCAGGCAGAATACCACTGAAGGTGGAGATGGAGAGAGGAAGAGAGCGAGAGGACAGGGGGCAAAAAAAAGAGACATGCAGAGTAGTGAGAGAAAGAGGTTGATGGTTAAAGACAAAGTGAGAAAGAAGGAGGGGGGGGGCGCTATGCTGCTACATTAGAGGAAGTGAAACAGACAGCTGCGTGAAGCTCACAGGAAGAGGCAGCAGCCAGGGGAGAGATGTTTCATGCCGAGGAACGTGAGCCGTTCTGACACATGGGCAGCTAAGCGAAAAGGGCCGACACAATAGAGGGAGGCAGAGAGCACTGGGAGGCATCATGATTTACAGTAGGGCTACAGCCACTTCAGGTTCTGCCGTGTCTCCATGGCAAAAAAAGAAAGAAAAAAAAAAAAAAGAAGCTCAGTGGGGATGTATTCATTCAGCTGAATGGAGCTCTCTATTCCCCCATGGACAGGTTGTCGTTGTTCTCTCCGAGTGCTGGGAGTTACAGCGGAAGGTTATTTATTGAAAGAGGTCAAGATGGAGGGGAATAGTTGAAGGATCCCACGCGCGATGCTGCTGCAGTACTTCAGCGAAACCGGCATCTTCAGCAACACCCAAGTTAAGAAACATCAGGTGTTTGGGGGAAAGAATGGCTTGGGGTGTGAGGTTAAAGAGATAGTTCCGATCCGCTGAGGTGGAGTTCTGCGGAAAAGTACAAAGTACAAATAATTTGGGATAGGCAGTGATTTTGGAACGTTCGAAGTCAAGTTACAATGAGATGAATTTAAAGAACTTACACAACTGTTGCAGCTGTCTCTCTCTAATAAAAAAACAACTTGGAATGCTTTAGCAGCTTTCTGCCATTGTAGTTTATTTTTGAAAAGATTATTAAGTGGAAACTATGGTTAAGGATGAGTTCAACTTTACTTTTAAAATACGTACATTGAGTCACTGAAGCAATGAAAATGAAGGACTAAAAAAATCCTAGGCTAGCAGGAATAGCAGCAGCAGCCTGTCACGATACCCAAAGATTGTTTCATTACAGAGGTTTTCAGCTACTGAAATTGGAGTGAGTAAACATTAAATCATAAGTTCCAACCATGTGGTCATTTTTCCACAAAAACATGAAGCAGGCTACGGTCCTAAATCTTTAGGCAGCAGCCGAGATCAGTGCTCGTTAAGACTGATTTTTCTTTTTGTGCCGTATTTGGGAGGTGTTGAATATTCAAAGAAAAATCAAAAACTCACCAAACAAATTCAGAGTGTTTTTGCTTAAAATGCATATCAATATGCCCGACAATAGGGAAAATTTCCCCTATTGTCGGAAAAATTGTTGTCTCACGCTTGCCGATAGGTTGGACAAATTGTCAGCCTATTGTTGATAAACTACACTTGCCAGTCCATTGATTCCCATAAACCCCCACCGAGAACAGGGGTTTAAATAAACAGAAGGAAAAGGAAATTGTGAGACAGGTATGTTGCTACTCTGACTGAAACAGATTAGTTCTGTTGTTAGAAAGTCCTTTTTTAAATTAAGACTTTTATCTAAAGTGAAAACATTTTTATCTTTAAATGACTTTGAACGGGTGATTCATGCTTTTATTATCTCCCAACTGGATTATTGTAACTCTTTGTATGTTGGTGTCAGCCAGGCCGGCCTCTCACGACTACAGCTGGTTCAGAACGCTGCAGCTCGNTCTCTTAACGCGAANAAAAAAGCGTGAACATATCTCCCCAGTGCTTGCTTCCCTTCACTGGCTCCCCGTTCGTTTTAGAATTGATTTTAAAGTTTTATTGTTGACTTATAAGTCCCTAAATGGGCAGGCACCTGCATATTTGTCTGATCTTCTGCAGCCTTATGTGCCCTCTAGATCACTTAGATCAAGTGCCCACTTGTGCTTAGTTGTCCCAAGATCCAGGCTGGTCCACAGAGGTGATCGGGCGTTTTCAGTGGTAGCTCCTAGACTGTGGAATCAGCTGCCCCTNCATATTAGACAGGCTTCAACACTTGNTGTTTTTAAATCTCTTCTTAAAACACATTTATATTCACTGGCTTTTAATACATTGTGAGAATTGTAATGTTATTGTATTTTTGTATGTTTGTATTGAATGTTTATGTGTGCAGCACTTTGGTCAACAACAGTTGTTTTTAAATGTGCTTTATAAATAAATTTGATTTGATTTGATTTGATTTGAATGGTTTATTTAGGTTCTCAGCGGTGGAGCACCAGATAGACAATAAAACATGACTTTCTAGAGGAAGTAAAAGTGGTAACAATGTATTTTGCATGGTCTCAGGTTCCAAGTCACCTAACCTCCTGTCTATTGCCTTTCTGGGGGATTCCATGGCAGGTGGGCCATACCCACCTGGAGAACTTGTTTTTGAGTCTTCTGTCTGATAATGAATGCAGGACTCTAGTTCGGGTCCGGCAACCCACCAATTATGCCTCTGTGTCCTGGACAGTGCAGAGTCCCAGCGTCCTGCTCTGAGGGTTCGAGGTTTGACAATGAGTTGTGCTTAGAGGTTTGATGTGAGGCTCGGTGTGTCAGTGACTCCCAGTTAAACTAAATTGTGCAGTGCGACGGCCTCTCCACAGAGTCCACAACAAATTGTTGTTCATCGTGCCAGAACAAACAGTCTTGACAACAACATTGCACTGGATTTATAAATGATAAGATCAAGTCAGGGTTATTTGGCTTTCAGACGAAGAAAAGCATGGCACGGTTAACTTTTTATATTTAGCTGTAGACTGGTTGGTCTATTCCACACTCTAGAGTCATACTGAGAAGTTTAATAGGACCAGACATGTAAAGTATTCGGCCAAAATAATAAAACAAAACAAAAAAAAGCAAAGTTCAAGACTTTTTGAGCTGATCTATTTAAAGGCACAACATGTTGTTATCTTAATAAATATGAAGTTTACAGGACAGAAATTCTGCTGATATGGGTCAGACGAAATGAAAACAGACATCAAAGCTCCATGAACAACTGTTGTGACAGCCAGAGGAAGGAACACAGGCTAGAAAGAAATAATGTCACAGACAGCATTCGAAATACAGTAATTAGGTTTTGCTTTTGGCATTTCATATATGAACAATAATCCAAGAGAAAACAGGGCCAGACAGTGACGTGAGGGGGAAAAAATGCACTATAGCAACTACCAAGTCCTACTTTTCACATTCATCCACGCAATTTCTGAAAACACATGCGATTCCACATCGCTGCAGCAAATCGGTTCACTGAACATTGCTGCATGCATGACGTGACAAACCTGACAAACACACATGGCAAGTAAATTGGTAGCCTGCCAACAGCCTCAAGTTGGAGATTAGTACTGATATAGCCTGACTTTGAATATCACTGGTGTTCTTGGCAGACAAGTCATGTGTTCATAATGTTACACCATGCTGTTATTACTGCCCTTTCAAAGACTAATCAAGCAATTAACGTCTCTTTTGCAAGCGCTTCTGTATCTATGGCAACGGCAACCCCACGGTCCATGTGGATGGACCTCAGTGTCCTCTGAGAAATCAATGTGTCTGAAATGTGAAGTTTCTATACGGCTCCCTGTGTCCTGGCTGCAGTATTGAGTTATTGGTGCCCATTAATTACAAGGAGTGTGACCTGGAGCTACAGATACAGGTGCTGAAAGATCTTTAGTCAAGTTCCAATCAGATCTGTGCTCTATTTTGGGAGACTGCACCACAAACATACACATTTACTCCATTTTTTGAACAACCCTCCAGCTATTTAGACTATACAACAAAACATGTTTATTGCATGTTTAAAGCTGGATAAACTGCAAGATGTTCATTATGATTTACTGTTTTGTACCACAAGTGCATACTGTACCTTGGTATCTATGCCTGGTTATCATAGGTTGACCATCCAAATCCCCAGACACAAGATAGCCATTCATTCAAGGGATATGTTGGAACAAGTCTGATCCACAAAGGCCCTACCCTACAGCGCCTAAACCATCCGATTTTAAAGTACTGTGCCAGACACCAGAAGAAAATATCAGACTTCCTGTATCAGAGCCTCTGACAAAATGGAATTGTTTGTCCGACAAAAAAAGGATGTGTAGTTTTAATATCTGGTCTAATCAGTTTACATATTTACATGAGCGAGTTTCCATTTCTCTGTTCAGTTGAATAAATCATCAAATGAAAATAAGTGGTAACTATTTTCGGGCCTATAAGCAAATACTTTTTTTCTTATCCAATAATTGGATGACACATAATGCATGTCAGACAAATCTCATTTTCACCATCATAATCTTTTTCCTTCATTTCATCTGGATCAGTGGACACGACCCAATCCTGCAATCTTACACTGTTTGCATCCTCAAAGCAATATCTACTGAGTAAATGACACCTGCTAGAGAGCAACATAAATGCGTTTGAATAGTCCATTGACAGAACCAAGGCATTAGGAGCCGTGGATGAGCCTGAACTGCAATGCTACAGAGAAGCTCCAGGCACACGGTGCTCCAATCCCAACCTCTCAGATCCAGAGGAAATGAGATGTTTGCAGTAAATGGGGCTCTTAGAAGCACCCGCAGTGTTCAATATTGATTCAATGAATCGGATTTGTAAATATGAGGAGAAGCATCAGTTTTCCACTCTGCGAAACATCAACTTCTGCATAAAGAAGCAGCTGGAAAGAGGCACAGTTGTAAGGCAGAATGATTTTTTCCCCCCTTTTATATTGGTGTGTGATATTTCCTGTTGTTTTTGTTGCACTCCTCATTTCAGTGTCATGGCTGCTTGTAAAATTTACTGTTTTTAAAATTTATTATTCCATGTGGCACAAACGTATTTTTGGGTCCATTATTATCACAAAGGTCTGAAAAATACAAAGAATCTTTATATAAAGCTTCAATATTTAGTTAAAAAAGTTTAAAATTGCATCAAAATAAATATAAATCCACATATAAACATTTTTTAATACATATATGAATTTTTTTAAACCTCATCTTTTCAACTAAAAAGAACAAATCTGTCATATTACAATGCTGCATCAACTCGCTGACATACTAGAATCACAGCCCTGTTAAATTCCTTCTTAAACGTGTCAAGTTGCAATATGCTGGTATAGATTCTCAGTCATCCAGGCCATGGTAAATTCAAAAAAGGTTAAAAAACAAAAAAACAGCTGGACTTCTATTCTGTAGTTGAAGACGTTTCGCTTCTCATCCGAGAAGCTTTCTCAATTGAGAAAGCTCCTCTTTTACTGATCTACCTATTTTTCTTTTCTTTTTTTGTAACGGTGAGTCAAGTCAAGTCAAATTTATTTATGTAGCACTTTTCAGCAACAATGGAGGTTGTATTCATTCTGAAGGCCTAAGTAAAGACATCTAATAAAGATAACACAAGTGTTTTTGCAGGTCAAAAACAGAAAATGTGAAACAATTGGTTCAAGAAAGCTTTAGTTCAAATGGACAATTGCTAAAAAGCTAAAGAAGCCTTTATGAAATCTTGTTTTCTTGAGAATGAGACAGGCAAATTGGTAAATGGACTCAGGGACAGATACCCCAAAAGTTACTAGTTCAAAGAAAAACAAAACAAAAAAATTCCAGTTCAAACATACAATGAGTATGACACAAAAAAGTTGATTTATGTTAAAAAAGAATGCAATTACAAGCCCTATTTAAAATGTCTTATCAATTTTCCCACAGTGCCTTGCTAAATTTAAATAAAGTGTTAACTTCAAACTTGCACAGATTGCACGAGGCTCCAAGTTTCAGTGTTCACTAGCTCATTCAAAATGCTCACGTGATAAATTTTTTTTCAATCCAATATCTCAAAGCCCTCTTAGACAGTTTGGCAATTAGGCAGCTGAGGCAAAAAAAAAAAAAAAAGAAGAAAAATCCCACATAAAACTGCACATTGTTACATTCGATAGCTACTGTAGGGTTTGTGATAATGTCAGTTTCACAGAAAATGTGACAAAGTCTGTGGTTGTGCAGCATGGCCTAGTCTGCGCCATGGCAATGGCCAGTGCAAAACTGAACTTGTGAACTGCAGGCAACAAAAATCACACTCACCACTTCCACTCACTGACTTTGAAATTCTGCCCAGCTTTTGTCATTGATTTAACTTCGATCACTTTGGTTTTGTCCGCGTGAAGAGCCGACATGAAAAGGAGCCATTTCAAATTTTAATTAGTTACCTTTTATAGCTCTAACAAACATACATTCAGACCAACATTATTCTTTCATAATTTTAATTAACAGCTGCCTCTTGGTCTCACTACATCAAAAGGTCGGGGTGAGTAATAGTGCTTGTATGTATCTGCCTGTGCTGCGAGTCTAAATGTGTTTGAGCCCGTTTGTTCTGAAGAGCAAAGGTGCAGAGGAGGGCAAATTGTAATGAATGACGTACTTTTTTGTCAGCTGTATGCCAGAAAGGTGCCAACTCAGTGTTAGAAGTGGACAGAAAGATAACACCTCAAATGTTCTCAAATGAGAAGCTGGAAACATTAACCCTTTGACTGCTAACACATTAAAGTATTAGCTCAGGAATGAGGCTGTGGTTCGTCCTTGTTGGTGGCTGAAGGTTATAGCAACTTCCACTCAGAAACTTTAAAACTTTTCTATGTTAACTTCTTGGTCTATGTGGAAAATTTACTTTTATTGGCTAAATTTTTTGTTGAGGGTGCTCCTCTAACAGCAAGTCTTAGTTTGCCTTAAAGTTGTGATATATTTGTAACTTAGTTTTAGAATATGTGTAACTGATAAATATGTAATCAATGAACAACAAAATCAACAACACTAAAATTTATTTTTATGGGGCCACAAATTCACAAACGTTTTTGAAAACTAAGATCAAAAATAAGTTTCATAATTTTGACATTAGGTAGGCCATAATTATGCCAGCATTATGAACCAAATGTTAAAATGTGTTTTGTTATTTCACTAACATTAGGTGTGTTGTTCATCCATTTCTTGTACGTCAACATTAACTGTGCCAATCAGTAGAACAAGGCAATCTGGCAACTTTTTATTCATGTAGTTTTTGCAAGTTTCTCCCTGTGTAGAGGTGCCAGTGTATCTGTGACATGAGACCCATGCCCACTGGTGTGGCTTAGTCATTGAAGTAGATGGAAGACAGGTCTAGGCTACAACCATGAAAACAGCAAAGAAAAACCTAACTGGCAAACACCAAGAGCCTAAAAGAGTCAGGAGTGCCTTCACACTGAGGATGGTTCTCCTGTTTTGCCATGATCCAGCCACATTCTAATAGATTCTGGACAGATAGCTGGTTATGATCCAGTGTGAAGAGTGCCTTAGTGATGTATGGAGACACAGCTATTCATCACCTTCTCACTCCTTGCTCCATTTTGAATGCTCAGAAGTACCAAGTTTAGGTGGCAGTCATGGCCCAGCGTGGGCACTCTGAGAGGTTTATGGCTATACAGTCTCATTAACAACAAACTGTAACCCATCCAATGAAATTTATCAAATATTATCTAAACTTTTATTATAGGTTTAAGCTACCATAGTTACTCAGATACATTGGGCATCACAGGGTAGTCTTCAATCGCCATGTGCAATATTTCACCTTTGTCAAATATGATCATATCTCAGGTTCATTGTTTTTTTGTTCCTTCCTTGTGTCTGTTATGCTACACAATCAACCTTATTAAGGTTTTTGCCATCTTGTTTGTTAATTAGCTGGTAGCTGCCTGTTTGCTACTTCTTCATTTGCATGTCGATTAGGTTGTAGGTTACTGAGATCGGACCATTCATTCAGGTAACATTTTGGTGCCACGTGTGAACAGTTGTATGTTGCGGTGTCCACTTGTGGTCTCATCAGCCAGGATGCATGCTAGTTCCTGATTTTGACAGATACTCAGCTAGGCGTTTCTTTAATTAATTGTTCAAAACATAGACTGGTATGCGATTGTACAAGAATATAGTGGAGGGTAAATATTTTGTTATGACCACCTTAAAATGTCATTCCCTTTTGTATTGCCATGTTGTTCTCTTTGACAACACTGAATATGTTGTTGCAAAACTTTGCACAAGCCTTGTAGAAGTAGAACTGTGGGGAATAAAGCTTTTTAAACACAATTTCAGTGCCTAGCCAGCACATTTTTTTAAATCAGATTTGACATGCAGTTTTTGCCAGATCTTGTTGACTAAAAATAACAGCCTGGAGCTATTTCCAAGACAGCTGCTTCGAGGTGGGATGGGTGTATAAAGGCTTTGCTTGCTCTTTAACAGCTTACACAGTAGTTTTTTTTCTTCCTTTTTTAACCAACACAAGCTCCCTGTAGTGTCTGACAATGATGACAATGACACTGAACCTAAACAGTAAAGATGTGGGCCATAAAACCGGAGCATATAAGACAAAATACAAAAAACAAAAAAAGATACCAGCTCAGTGAAAACCTTTTATCAGTACTGCTTTAGTCATTTGAGCCTTTAGTAATGTAACATATTGATTGGTGCAGAAATAATTAAATTTTGGTGATAAACACAAGAATTTACGATCTTTTACGGCTCTAAATTGTGAGATAACTTGAGTGTGAGTCTGACATAGATGTCTTCTACTGCTTAGCCCAGACTGTTTTCCAATCCACCAAAACACTCATTGTCAGCTCATGTTTTATACTGCCTGTCTTCCCCTCTCTCTGCAGGATAAACTTTTCAATTCCAGCCACTATCTGCATGACACTCATGCAATGTGAAGGGCTGCGGTGGGAATGGGCTCAGAAGCTTGCTGCGGGAAGGGGAGGGTTGGGTTATGGCTCTGTACGCTCCCAGCATTCACCCTTGTTAGCCTTTACCAGTTAGACAATGCCCTGATGAAACATGACAGAACAAGCTTTCATAGCCATATTGGGGCTGATGCTTTAAAAGGCAAGCAACTTGCACTGTTTTGTAGCTCTTCCAGAGAAAGAGAATTTTAAATGGCCATACAAACGCTTTGTTTGTAAGTGGTACAGCCAGAATAACAATGCAATAAAAAGAAATACCACGCTGAGGCGCATCTGAACCCCAAGAGTAAGTAACTGCAAGATTCCTGTTTGACAAGACAAACAGCATTTCGTGTTACGTCAATGATCTCAGATCATATTTAATATGGGGAACACTGAGTATCTGTAAATATAAACAATCCCAGTGGGCTTGAGTTTGTCTTGCCTTTAGGAAAAACAACTTAGAGCTGTTCTATTCATGAAAGTTCTAGTTTGTTTAGTCTTTCAGGAGGCCATCCCAAAAGAAATCCTAATTTTTCTCATATGACAGCCAAGAGAACCAAGGATAACCTTAGGTAATATCAGTGTGTTCTTCACTAAGTCCACATCCTGATGATTTAAAAGTCAAGACTGCCAGCGGTCATCTCTGCAGGTATTCCTTGCCTTTGCAGTGATCAAGAAACCGCAGAAAGCTCAGAGGATCACCTATGTGCCTGTGTGTGTGTTCATGTCTGTCTAAATGTGTGTGTAAGGCCCTGCTGGTAGCTGTGCGACTGATTGATATCATAAGTGAACCACCGGCTGAAAGGTCCCATGGAGTCAGATGAAAGGCAGGATTAACAGAAGAGGGGTTGAGCCGTGATGAACACTGTGAGTGCATTGGGAGGGNTGGAAATAATGGAGAAGGGTCCCTTGCCTTTAGAGTGGGGCACGAGCAGCAGAATATGAGATGCGTAAAGAGTTGGAGGAGACTGAATAATCAGTTCCAGAAAGTTGGCAGCTTTCCCAGCTAAGTTCCCAATCCTTCGAAGAGAATATTAATAATTAAAAAAATAAAAGCAATCTTGATAAACCAAAAAAACATACAGTAATTTAACAAAAAGTAAGAGCAGCAGGGTCAACAAAACACAATTACTAAAGTCATTTTTTCCCCTTTCACAATCCACTTCAATATTCCTTTTTGATAATTAACCTCAATTTACACATTCACTAAATATCCAATTGTAAGTTTTTCAATTATCAAAGATTTTAGCAAGAACCCCCCCCCCCATTTTGCATGACATTACCATCTCCCTCTGCACATGTTATTTAGAGCTGGGCTAATTGTTTGGCTGGAGTTACAAAATGTGATATGACAGTTTTATGTTAATTAGAGAAGAAAAACAGGCTTTAATTGGAACAAACAGTCCAGGAAGTTTGAGAACAGAGCAACAGATTTCGATTGATACATGTCTTTTCACACTTTTCTGTTTTCCACAGACAGAATCCAGAGCTTTAGATGGTGGAGGTGCAACTTTGCAACTGATTGCTTCATGCAGAAAGGACTCATTGAAATTCATCCCAAATGAAGCACTTTGTTTGTGTTGTGTCTCTTATTCCAAGTGGAAGGGGAAGTTTTGTTATTGTTTCAGTTGTTTTTTTTTCCTTTACTTTTTCCAGGCAAACTAAGGCAAGACAAATGAAGAGGAAACAGTATTTGTTGTCGCATCCTAATAGGCAACAAATCCACGAGTCATAGTGTACCTTACCTCGCTGCATTGGTGTTTTAAAGAACATTTATGCGTATTTAGAGTTCCCTAGAGAAAGCCCAAAAAAGTATAAAAGAAAGACAGACCGTACTACTACACCGCTAATTGGCTGCAAAACACATTCAAACGAAGTTCAGACCATATTTTCTGAAAATAAAAGGGGGAAAAAAATTAAACAGGGCTACATTGTTATTCAAATTAGTCAGCTCTGACTCAGAAAACATGCCATTAATGATGTAACAAAAGAAACTCAGTGTTTTGGCCCAGCTGCAGTCATAACACAGACAAATGCACCACATTGGTTTTCAATTATTTTATGGAAGTGAAAATGCCTTATAGCAGTGGTTGTTTTTTCTTTCCTTTCTTCCATTTTGATTATTTGATGATGACACAAGGAGAATGTGATGGCTTACAAACTGGTGATAGTTGTACTGGGAGACACCAAAAACTGCAGGAAAGGTTGTGTGTGTGTGTGTGTGTGTGTGTGTGTGTGTGTGTGTACTTGTGTTTTCGTTTTTTGTGGCCACATTGAGGTGCTGCGCATTTGTCTAAAAGTTGGAGCGCTTGGTTTTCAACACAGAAAATATAATTCAGTGTATCAGTTCCTGAATATACAATGAATTCCAAATAAGTCTGTTTACCTCACAGAGTTAGTTTTTTTACAAACATATTTTCACATATAAATGGTTCATCCAAGCAAAAAAAAAAAAAGAGAGTGGGGATGTATAGTTGCTAACCAATAAATAAGTTGCTCATTCTTTTATCGTCTGCCACTGAAAGGCTAAAGGTGGGCAATAATGTTTTTGCCTGTGTCTCTGTATTTGTCTGTTTGTTAGCAAAATATCTCATGAACCAGAGGACAAATTTTAATGAACCTCTCAGAAAGTACTCAATAGATGTATTTCTACAACTGATTAACTTTTGAAGTCAACTCAATAAAAAATGGCAAGCGGTCTGACCTTATTTTATAGATGTTGAGCTAATATTGTACCAAACTGGCAATCAATCGATAATTTCTTAAAACTCTGGAATAAAAGGCAGCATGCGATATGCCTTTCTGCCAAAGGATATTAGGCCTTTAATTTATTTCTTTGCTCTTCTTGTCAAATAATTGAAAAGACAGTTGCATTCTTTTTTAAAGTGGCATTCAAATATTGATTTCCCTTCTGCAGATTCAGTATATACAATTATTTGAATGAGCTCTAAGTTTTTTTCTGATGTAGTAAACAAGCTAACAGCTAACCTGATCAAGATCTAAGTGGATTGCTGCCATTTTAAAACCTCTTCAAATTTAAAAATTTCGGTCGGTTTTGCACCTATCATCTCCTTTACCCACTTTTCCATAGAATGTACTGGAGTAGCAGGTGCCTATCTCCATCAGTCATTGTGTGAAAAGTGGTGCATCACAGGGCCACACAGAGAGGACAGACACCCTCACTCAGCTTGCTAGAGTGCTCCTTCTGCTTTTGTAAATAACCACAGTTTTGATTTAAATAACCATGTAATGGTTAACCCTATGTCAATGTAATAGATTTAAAATACTGTTTGTGTCATGTTGGGTGGAGTAGGAGGCAGACTCAAGGCAAGAACTTAAATTAACTAATTTTACTAAGAATAAAAGAGCAAAATAAAGGCTGACGTGGCAGCAAAACTAAACATAACAAAATCCAAACACGAGGCAAGACATGAAGCAAGACAAGAGGCCAACAAGACAGCGCATGAAGCGACAATGAACAGAGGAGTGAGTGGAGGAAATGACCAGGTTTTATAACAGAGGGTAATTAGGGGAAGTGGGCACAGGTGAGATGATTACAACTAGGATCAGGTGAAGATGGGCGTGGCAGGAAAACAAGAGACTGACTGAGGAGAAGTGAATGATGAAATTAAACAAAGACACAAGAAACAAGAACTGAACTAAAAAAAAGAAGAAATAAGAAGAGATATTAAAGTTGTTTTCAGAAGGCAGCAACCCACTTTGGTCTTGGCCCTGCTTGACTAGCTGCTAGTTATCTAGCTTGTAGCAGACTTTGTCTTATAATGTTATTTCTTACAATACACCAAATTACAGATTACCTAGAAGCTCTCAGAAAGCGCAAACCTCCGCCAAGGCCATAGTGTCAATAAAAAAATTGTGTAATCTAGATCATGATCTGGATCAGTGTCAGAGTTTAACAAATTAGTCTTTTGTTTGCTTTTGTGAATATCCAAACATTTCCTGAAAATTCCATCCAAATCTGTTCATTGTTTTTTATGTAATGTTGCTAAAAGACAGACAAACAAACAAACACGACCAAAATCATGACCTCCTTGGCAGAGATAACAAAGTTTTAACCAAGGAGTCAAATATGATCTTGAAATCAATAGGCATCATCCAGAGGTGTCCAGCTGTACAGTTTGACATTCCTATGTTAGACAGTTGCAAAGTTAGAACACAGGATCACCTGTGATCTTTACCCTTACATTTGACCAGATCACCACCTAATTTTAATCACTTGTTCCTTGTAGAATGTTTGCCATTTCCTGAAAATATTTTTAAGTGGAGGAAATACTAACATTTGCTAACATAACTTGTATTTCTTAGTGTCAAGTTTCCTTGAAAAATCACAGTTTGAAGGTGTTAAATAGCCCTACGAGTTCACCCTTGACCCACCACAAACAAATTTAGACACCCCTAACCCAATGAATGCACAAAAGGAAGGAGTAGGGTTGCATGATAGGGGAATTGGGTTGAATTGAGCCTCAGTCCAAGAGCATATTAAAAAAAAGAATTACATATTCTGCGCACATTTCATGTCTTAAAATGTATAATTTCTGTCAGTGATACAAAAGCCTTGTTGAAATATTGTCACTTTTCTTCATATAGTTTCCTTCTGTTTCACCCTCACTATACAAAATTTACAATCCAGCTGCGTCAAGTTCTCTTGAATAAAATGTTGCTCATTTCGTAGCATGAAGCCAGTGTCCTGCATTTTATTGAGCCAATTCCCTTACTTTCATGCTGTTCCAAATGTCTCAGCTCTATCCCCAAGAAAATGTAGAGCCTTGACAGCCCATGAGGGTTTCTGAAGAAGATTAAAGCTGATGTTTGTGTGACTGGGGAAGAGGACAGTGTTTTGACAGATTGGTTTGCTACCGTGACGGTCTCAGAGAGCCTGGAGTCAAACGGTAGACCTCTACTTTCTGTCAGTTTATTATGCATGTTTGCCCAGGAGAGCTTTATATCAGAACCATGCTGTATGGCTTTCAGTGTAATAGTTATGTTTAGATACAGTACATTTAAATACATTCAGAATGGAGATGTATTAAGAAAAAGTTCAATTATTTAGGTTTTAATTTAGATAGATGTCCATGTTCTAATTTTAACTACATAATTTATAGTCTACAAGTCGACTCATGAATCAGCAGCATATGTAACCCACGTTAAAATCTGACAAATAGGAATAAATAGCTGCTCAGTTAAAATCTGAATAAATAGGAATAAATACTTGCCCATGTTAAAATCTGACATAAATAAGAATAAATAGCGGATTAAAAGTCTGAACAGAGAATAACGTCGCTGCCCCTTTAAGGAACCAGCGTCACAGACGCGACGCCGGGGTGACGCTGCGGTGCACAAACCAGAGGGAGAGAGCAGAGGAGGAATCGGAGGAAAAGAGCAGTTGATTGATTAACGGAAAAAAGTTAATATTATAGTTAAGAAGACATAATTTACCTGGTCGGAAACTGACGGGGATTTTATGAGAACTGAGTTACATCGGTTTTGGTGAGTTTTGTGTTTATTTTCTTACATATTCACCGTGTTGTACTTTTCCTTTTGGCGGGAAGCTAACGCTTAAGACGTAGCTGTTTGCAAGAAATGCTCCATTATAAACTGTGATCAGGTTAACGTATAAACGGTTATCCAGTTAATATGTTGAGTTTATGAAGAAGAATTTATTTGTATAATTTAAGGATTTAAAAAGAGTTTTGCCGTGTTTGTGGCCTGTTACACAGGTCAGGTTTTTTGTTCGGTTGGAAGCTCGGTCGGAGCGAAGATTGGTCTGCCGTGTGCGACGTCCACATTCACAGACGGGATTCAAGATGGCGAGCCAGACCTAGACCTTCAATTCATCTTCTCCATCATATCAGGGAGGGACTCTCCTGCGTATGATAATTCGCTGCCGGAGCGGTAGGAACTTCAGGAACTAGTTCAAACCGAACTGGACAGGATTAAGAACTGGTGAAATTATTATTATTTTTCTGAACTGAATCAAAACTGAAGCTTTTCATTGAACCGAGAACCTGAACTCACATTTGGACTTGAACTTGAGTTTAAAGTGTCATACTTAAATTTTCATGTGTTATGTCTCTGAATGTGAATTGAATAATTGTGGTCCACTTTGATTTGTTTGAGGGTATTTCCTTACCTGTGGAAGGAAAAAAAAACGAGTTAACTCAGAGAAAAAATAGGAATCCTAAAATAGGTGCAACCTAAGAAAAGGAGACTGGTCTAACTAACTTAAATTAGTTTGACTAAAATAACCTAGGGAAAAGAGACTGGTCTAACTAAATTAGATTAGTTTTACTGAAATAAGCTAGGTGAACTAATGAGTAAAAAGAAGTGATACACTTTTCTTTTTCTTCTTTTTTTTGGGGGGGGGTTGTGTATAGTGTTTCATGTGTGTTTTGCATTCAGTAAATTGCCGGCTTTTTGCATTTAAAGCAGCGGTCTCTGGTGTTGTTATTCTTGCTTCCCCACTCCTTAGAGCCTAGAACTGGTCCAGTAGCGCAGTTAGCCGTGTGATACCGGTGCTACAACTTGGCGAGCCAGCCAGGAGTGGCTTAAAGCATTTAAACTAGAAACCAGAGACCGTATAATATTGTTCTTAGTCTAAAAAGAATAAAAAATGGATGTCGTTCAAACCAGTAGTATAAAAATCCCTAACTCAGTCATAGTTAGCGGTATAAGTGACACAGAAACTGATGATGAACTAAGCGACTTCCTGAAACAATATGGTTCCATTCAAAGGGTAATTCCAGTAGACCTCACCGAACCAGAGTCAGCCAGGCAGATTATTGTAGAGTATACGTATAGTGTAGCTATGCAATCTCTCTTACCTTCTTACCGGTGCTACACATATCTAAGGTAAAAAAAAAAATAAAAAAAGTATAGGGCCTCATATTATAGAAAAAAATACCATCAAAAATTGAGGTGGCCTTATTCTGGGCTACAGGTGCCACAGAAAAATGTGGTGATATAACTCTCATCAATCCATCTACCCGTACATCAATCAATTTTCATTCGTTTGTCTGAGGTAGGCTTGTGGAGGGAGCAGGTTTCAGAGGAAAACCCATACACAGTATCTCTCTCTCTAGTGCAGCGGTTCCCAACCCTGGTCCTCAAGGAACACTATCCTGCAAGTTTTAGTTGTTTCTCTGCTTTTACATACCAGATTTAAATAAGTGAGTGATTAACAGGCTTTTGCAGAACTTGAAGACCTGCTGAAGAGCAGGAAAACAATCAAAACATGCAAGATAGTGGCCCTCAAGGACCAGGGTTGGGAATCAATGTGTCTCGTGACACTCTCTGGCACCTCCTAGGGGATCTCAAGATGTTCTTAGTCCATAAGGAATGTATAATCATTTTAGCAAATTCTGGATCTGCCCTGGGGTCTCATCCAAGTTGAATGTGACCTTAAAACCTTCAAAGGAAGGGATTTAGGAGGCCCAACTCCTTTCAATGAAGAGGAGCAAGAGCTCTATTCTGAGTGCCTCTCAGGTGACCAAGTTTCTCACCCTATCTTTAAAACTGAGCCCAGCCATCCAATAGAAGAAGCTCATTTCAGCCGTTTGTATCCAAGATCTGATTCTTTTCCTCACAGTTCATACCTTATGTACACAGGAGTGCGTTGGGGTATAGGTCAAGAGCTTCGCCTTTCACCAACAGATTGGAGCTATGCCTTCTTTACTGCAAACATAGCCTCAATCCATCTATCCATCCTGCCATCAACCATAAACAAGACACTAAGCTACTTTAACTCATTGCTTCAGGCAGAGACGCAGCATCCAACCAAAGGAAACATTCCTTCTTCTTCCAGTCCAGAACAATGTCCTCAGAGTTGAAAGAGCTTCATACTCAACTGTGAAACTGTCCAGTACATGGTGAAAATCATAGCTTGAAGACACCAACAGAACCACATCATCAACCACATCATCTGTAAAAAGCAAAGATTGTGCTGTACCCTGATAATGACATATTTAAAACATTATATCAATATAAAGAACACTCTAATGTACCCCGTGCATAGATTCTGAGTTAGGTACTCACCTAGGCAAAGTGTAAGCTTGAATTAAGAGATGTCCTTTCCCTAGATATCAAATTTGATTTTTTAATAAAAAATCTTGATGGAATTTAAAAGATGCTGATGTTCTGAATGTGCAAAAAAAGCTAAAATTCTATATGAGATGTGTCTCATCAGTGTGAAAAGTTGACAAAAATGTTTAACAAACCCAGCTCTTCTCTTGAAGTCCTTATGGGGTCACATTTAGAGCCACTTGGTAACATTACTTACCTGATAGATGATTGAATGACAGACATATTTAGCAGCTAAGACATTTGACATATGACATCTGAAAGCTGCCAAAACATTCAATAAGGAAACTACATTTTGGTTTTATATTTAGATTTTTTTGTTGTTGTTTAGTTTGATATAGGCAGCAAAGCTACTTAACGAGGTCACTGGCTTCATCGGTTTTCCTACCATCTTATGGAGTATTTGTTTTACAAATAAAATTCCAAAATTATGGAATGCAGCCAATTTTTGACCAGTTGTTTGCAACCATGTATTGTGGCTTACGACCTTCTTCCTCTTGGTACACACACGCACACACATAAAAAGTTGACCTTTGGAGGTGGAGGTGATGTTGGTAGCGGAAGAAAACAACAAAACTTTTAATAGGAAACCAGGGTTCATGTCCCCTCACGCATGAGTGATATAAGTTTTAACAGAATTTTATTCTACATTTTTGACTTCTCAGTTTCTGTGTAACACCATTATTTTCTCAAAGCATAATTGATTTTTAGTCCATGCATGACACTGCTTATGCAAAAAAGTTATTTCGTATTTCAACAAATAAATAATTAAATAAAAATAAAATAATTAAAGGCCATGCATACTTTGAAAGAATGTGTATCGTTGGCCACCTTTCGTGCCAAGGTTCTAAACAAAAATTCTCTTTATATGTTGAAAATGACAAGAGTTAGGTCCATTTGGTCAAATCTTAAAAAATAAGGTGTCACAATGTACAGCACTCAAATAATGTGTTGGGGATAACTCTCAGCTACTATCATGACAAATGTGACTCAGTATTTGTAAAACAAATTAAGTGCTAAAGTCAATAAGCTCTGGTGGCCATCTTAAATTGGGTTGACTCCAAAGGTTCATCGGTTGTACATCCACTGATACATTTCTGAAAGTTTCATTAAAACCATCCAGTAGTTTGTGAGATATTTTGTCAACAGACAGATAAACACACACACAAAAAAACAAACAATTACATGACCCCCGACCTTTCAGGATCGAGAGCAAAAAAAAAAAAAAGATAATTTGACATTACATTACAGAGATTCGGAATGTTGCCTAAACCATTGTAGTTCAACAGTGTTAAATATGTCAATAATCTATAAAATGGTGTTTCAAAACTGCATAGTTAACTCACAGCTTTCTGTAGTGGGCTCTGCAGTTCCACCATGGTGTATGTAATAAAAATCACATGCCCTAAAACACTTTCTTTACTTAATGAAATCTTCATCTCAGAGTTAGTTCTACAAGTTCCATCTAACACATCTGACTCCCACACCAGTCAAAAAACACTGGCTGCCATTACGCCTGAAGACAGAACTCCAATTAAGTAACAATCTGTTTCCTTGTAATTATATGTACTAGCTTGCTTAAATTAGGCTCAAACCCGTTACAGAATTGGAACTTGAAATTGGGTCAAGAGTGTGTCACAGCGTTTCAGCTCAGGGGGGGGGGGCTTACGGCTGAAGTGCAAGCAGTGACGGGGTGCTGAGGAAGACGAGGACCCCCGGAGTCACGAGGAAAGTTCCCTTCACAACACGCCGGTCAAGATTCTTCAGACAGCCACAGAGCAGCCGCATCAACAAACAAATTCTTGTTTTCTACTCATTAGTGCACTCTGGTGAAAGAGGAAAATCCTGTAGCTGAGAGTGGCTGGAAGGAATTCCACGTCAAGTCGTGTCATGCCTCTTTATTCGGTTCATTCTCGGGGGCTGGGGGTGTCAAAAAAAATAATAAAAGGAAAAGACTGAGGGGTAAAAGCATCATGTTTTTAAATTTTGGTTACAGGGAGGCAAGTGTGTTAACGCGTGCTTGTGGCGTGCCATTGTGTGTGTGTTGTCTGCGGATCACTGTTGAATTTTTGAGGACGAGTTATTATTTTTGTTGGCCATCACTTTGTCTGAAAGTTTAGGTTTGGGTAAAGGAAAGACCGACAGCATTAAACTACAACTTTAGATAGAATAACTTAAAAAATAACTTTAAAAATAGATTACATAAATAAACAGAATAGAAAAGTCTGACAACTATAATGCATAGAAGGGAAAGTTATTAACATCCTTAACTGAAATTTAATGTAGCTTCTTGGAAGCACACACACACACAGAACAAAGACTGCAAAAATGCTCAGGAAATCATTAATCTAAGCTTACCCAAAATTGCAGAAAAGCAGAAATACAGTTATTGTTAATTACATTTTATATACAGTATTTATTATACTAAATGTAAAATATATTATGGAACTGAAACTGCTTGTTTTGTTGATAATATTTAGTTGAGACAAATTCCACTCTTTCATCTGGGATATATGAAGCTGAGACCAAAAATGATATAGATTTGTTTAACTCACAGAAAAAATAAAGAAATAAAGAAAACAGAGTCTCTCCTCCTGAAAATATCTAAATCTCCCAACCAGTACCTCTGAAGCTCACTATAGTTAATCTTCTAAGGCTGCTTTTAATGAAATGCAGACTGGAAGCTACTGTTAGCGTGATAAGAAGTCTAAGAAATATGACCAGTTTCATCAAAATGCACGCCAAGTTGTTGTTTTTCTAAGAGGCAGGTTTGCATATATGGCCAAAAAAGAAAGCCTGACTCTGCAGTGTTTTTGTCATATTCTGGGCTCGAGTCTTTCTCATTAGTTTTTCATCAGGTTTCTGTTTTCAATTAGGCGCTTGCCTCAGTGGACAAAAGTGAGGCAAACAAACAAGAAATTAGGGAAAGGTGCAACTAATAGATCTGCCAGCACATGCGTCACTGCATCACATAGCTTAGTGCCAGCTCTGCTTTCTTCTGTGGGCTTTTCAGGCAACAACAAGATGAACCCACAGATAACCCTGTCACTTCTGTATGGCCTCTCTAACTCAAATTACAACAAACAATCAGAGGACAAGTCCACTGTAAGCAACTGTGAGAAAATATATGTATTTTTAAGCAGTCACTTTTCTTTAAATAGAAAGGTCCTTGCCTCAAATGGATAATACAAAAGTCATAACAGACAAATTATTAGTTTGGAAACATATTGCACAATTTGGGGGAAATAATTGGATATTGTTACCTGATTTCCTGCTTATCAGTGCAACCAGCTGGTCCTGGGCCTACTGCTTCATGACAAGGACCTAATTGCTTCCCATATGGAAAATGTAAGTTCATATGGTCACTAATGAGAACTGTCATACAATAGAACCTTCTTTTAAATCTAAACTTCAGTTTTCCAAACAGACAGGTTTACCTAAAGGTGATCATACAAAAACTATAATAAAACTATAATTAGATTCAGTTTAAATCATGTCTTTATACAAGGAAATAGTAACATGACCTATGTGTCCTCTTGTCTGTTAACCAACAAACCCTAAATTTAGCAAAACCAAACTTTAGCATTTATGAGGTTCATGTTATTTTTTTAATACTATCTCAATGTTAGGTTAATTGATGACTCTAAAATTGTCCCTAGGTGTGAGTGAGAGTGTGAATGGCTGTTTGTCTCATTTGTCTATATGTGGCCCTGCGATGGACTTGCGACCTGTCCAGGGTGTCCCCCGCCTCTCGCACAGTGACTGCTGGGGGTAGGCACCAGCTCCCCGCGACCCGGAATGGAGAAGCGGGTAAAGAAAATGGATGGATCTCAATTAAAATGAAGACAGTTCCAACTAAAATAAAGTTTTGATCAAGCAAAGGTTTATGAATATCCAGCGACCTATTCGGGGACCAGACAACAAACATGTTGGTCACAGCCAATCACTCAAATTTCTAATTCTGAGAAGCAAGCCCATGGTGTTTAATTTTATTGTTGTTGTTAACATGACAGAAAACTAGCAGAGAAGAGTATGTGATATACTGTACCCCCCCATCCTTCACAAAGGAATGAACTATGGTAGTAAAGCCCAGCTGAGGGAGGGCACACATGTACAAACTGCTCCCAAGTACAGCTCTGGCTGCTGTTAGACCACAAATACAGTATATTGTTTTTACCAAAGTTGTTCATTTGCCATACCACATCACTTATTTTCTTCACTCAGGATTTGTTTTCTCAGAGCTTTTATCTCTCCATGGGTTGGCTTTTCTCTGCAGTGGTAAGCAGAGGGAAACTGGTCCATCTAATGGGAAATTACCATAATTTCTGGAAAGGTCATGCCACTTAAAATAAATTACCTTAAATGCAAGAAAAGGTGCAGGTAAAAAAAAAAGCACAACAACAACAACAAAAAAACCCAACTTCATAGAAATGTAACCAATACAGTTCTATATATAGGACCTTATTTGGGTCAGGATGCGGTCCATTTGCAGATCCATGCACTATCCTTTTAATTGAGGCAGCTATCAAGTGGCACTGGTTGCTTTGATCTACTTTTTTACTTATTGCTTTTGTAGATCAAGTTACCTCCACAGTTCTTCTGTTATAAATAGGGTTGACCCTAATCATTTTGGCAGAATAGTGCATACCAAGGATAAATGTAACGATAAGAAACAAATTCTTATTTGAAGCAATATGGGCTTCTATCATTTCTATCATTTACATGCAAAGCATGGTCACACAAACAAGAGCAAGAGAAAATCAATACAACAACCAATGTTCACAGAAACATAGATAAGAAAATGCATGCAGATACACCAATATACGTTATACACCAGAGAACACAGACACATACAAAAAGAACAGACTAACATTGTTTATGGTCTACATCTCTCTTTTTTCAGGTATGTCTTGGTGTTTGTGTTAATATGTTATTTCTACCTACTATGAGTTTATTCACCACAGTGAGTGTTCTTCAATTCCACTGTGAACCTTATTTTCTGATTTATTTTGCTGGGGAAGTGGTTCCCAAAGTCAAGGATGGGACCACACAAGGAGTTGTTAAACACCAAGTGGGGGAGGGTCTTGAGCTGAATGTGAAAAATAAAAGTTAATTTAAAACTATCGCTTAAAAACTAATTTTACAATAAATATTATAGCCAAAAATGGTTTTCATAAATGGATTCAATGGCTGCTGTACTTCTTTATGTCATAATAATTATCTTGTTTAAATAGATTGTTAGCAATGCTTGTCTACCTCAACCAGCAATAGTCAGGATCAAAAGTCTCTGCCTGATATTTTGCAGCTAAACTAAAAAGTTTAAGAACTACTGTGATGGAATATTACTCTTTGTGCTTTTGGTGAAGTTAACTTACTGTGTCTAATTCACACCAGGTTTTTCTTTGTAATCAGGTCCCCTGCAGTGTATTTGGTTTTACCTTCCTCAGTATACCTCACGTATACAGTCCCAAGGTTTCAGTTGTTCTTTCCCACATCCCCCTCAGTCTTTCCTTCCTAGTTTTACTTGTTCATGCTGAGGAAAATTTAATTTTTTTTTCTTTCTGCAGCACTCTACTTTAGCTTTCTTGTTCAAAAAATTGTAATTCACCAATTGCCTGCTTTAATTCTTGTTACCCGGTGTTTTGGGCCCTTCACCTCTGAACAATGGATGAATGTAGACTCCAAAGACCCGAAGTCCAAACAACCTAATGACCTAAACCCATAGTTTTCAAATTGTGATACAAGTACCACTGGTAGTCAGGATCCTTCAGGTGGTACTCAGAAAAAAAATGCTATAAACTAATTAGAAGTTCAAAAAGGTAATCAATTATCAGAAGCTAAATAGTAACATGAAAAAGTAGAAATACTTAAAGGGATGAGTGGTTCAAGCAGTTTACAATGTTGAGTATGAATGGAAACTACTGGAAACATAATGCAGAGGAGAATATTTGAACAAACCCTGTGGAAACTGTAGTGCAATATGATGTTTAAGTTTGAAAAAGATAAAAATAGGAATGTATGGTAACTTTACCCTGAACTGAAAAAGTGACGCAACCCTCAACTGCAACTTTTAACGACTGAATGATTTATTTTTAATCTAGAGAGCCCAAAGCATATTGCCAGTTACAATTTTTTTTGGCATTTTTAGTCAATAATGACATCACACAACTCCATATATGTTCTGAAGCTAGGAAAAGGTGATACATTTTAAAATATGCCCCCTTCAAAAAGAACTTCCATAAACCACCTGACGTCTGTTTTTTGTTGTTCTCACAGAACTGATTAATTCCTTGCACACATTATTGTTTGCCATGTTTCTCCTGCCAGTGTTTGCTTTCTGTTGTGTTTGTCATGTAATTATTATCTACCTCAGTAAATGGGAGTGAACCAGCCTGTGGCTGTGCATCCTCTCTGAAATTGTTGACACATCTAACAAAGTCTTAGTCAGTTGGGAAAGAAATTTACACATCAATAATGGTCAATGACAAAGATTTTTGCAAGACTTTCAAAGAAGAGCTTGCAATGAGGAATAAAAAGGTGAGACTGTTGTCACAAATTTATCAGCACACTTCTGAGTTTCCTAGCAAGTTGAATAAAAGCAGCTCTGCTACGTTTTTGATTACTGAAGACATGGGAAAGGAAAATATGTTTCTTGAAGACGAAAAAGGTTCTTAAAATCATTTTTTTAAAGGAAGCTTCTTGGGTGAAAAGTGAAAAGATTTTTACCTGAACACCAAACACTTCTTAAAGGAAGGTTTTTGGGTAAGAAAAGATGGTTCTTGAAGAACACTCCTTGGATGAAAAACAAAAAAAATGTTTCTTGAAAACAAAACACTTGTTCAAGGCAGCTCCTCAGAGTGGGAAAGATGTTTCTTGAAGACAAAATGATTCACGAAGATGAAACGTTTCTCGCAGAAAAGTTCTCGGATGAGAAAAGACCTTTCTTGAAGACAATGTATCATGCGGACAGAGACTACAAAAATATGTTTTTTAGAAGCCTTTCTTAAAGTGGAACAAAACGGCTTCAAAAAGCAGATCTTTAAGAAGAACGCTCATATGAGAAGCAACAAGACGTTTATTGAGGACAAAATGATTCTTGGAGACAAAAGGTGTCTTAAAGAAAGCCCGTTGGTAAAGGAGAGCTGTGCCTTGAAGATATTGTTTCTTAACAGAGCTTCTCGGATAAGAAGAGCTGTTTCTCGAAATATTATTCTGGGGTGAAAAGTGAAAAGATGTTTCCTGGAGTCGAAAGACTTCTTGAAGAAATCACCTTGGATGAGAAACAATGTTTCTTACAGACAAACTGTTTCTGGAGGGAAGCTCCTCAGGTGAGTAAAGACATTTCTTAAAGACAAAATGTTTCTTGAAGAGAGTGTTTGTTGAAGAAAGCGCCTCAGATGAGCAGCAAGAAGACATTTCTTGATGAGCAATGAAACGTTTTCAAGGAGAGACAGGCATCTTGGAGAATCAAAAAGTCCAGTTGATTTTGAATTAACTTGTTAGGATTATTATAGTCTGGATGACTAGGAGTCTACTGTAGACCAGCAAATATCTTTGCATTTCTTGTCCATCTGCAGTTTTGTCACTTCCGTTCCATTTTATTTTATATTTTGTAAGAAAAGACTTCTCCTTTTGATTCTTTTTTTTCACTCCAAGTTTTAAAAGTCACAGGACCAGAGGAGATTTAAGATCTAAGGATATTTGGAAAAACCTCCACACAAAATCAGCTGTGCATCTCTGGATTAGTGCTGAACCGCTCTGTTTGGTTTGATTTTGATGTAATTCTAACAGAGTTTCCTTTTGACCTCATGGTCAAGCACGGCTGTAAACAAGTGAATGCGGTGCAATCCCTGTAGGACTTGTGGAGGGGAAAAAAAACATCCCATCCCCTTTTATTACTTTTTATATATATCAGCCAAATATTGCTGTAGCAAAGGTGAGATCTTGATATCCTTGGTTCAGGGTGAAAAGTGCAAAACGATAAGAAAAAAAAGGAAAAACAGTTTTTTCCTCAATCAAAATGTGTCCTATGGCTATTGTGAGTCAGGGTCTATTGTCAGGGTCTATTGAAGCTGTTGGCTATGAAAATACTCATACAGTGCTTTTGCCTGTCCCAAGACAGATTTTTTTCTATGATAACTGACCGTTTAGGCGAAGCATATTTGAAAGCTGACCTTGCTTTTTATTGAGGTTAACTCAATTAGAGTACACGATTACAATCAGCATATTGAAAAGCTGCCTGACGGTGATGTTTAAAATACAGCAAAATAATCATATGTCAAAACTAAACAGATAAAGCTGGCATGGAAAAATGAATCATTTAACAACTGAAAACGTCACAATGTAAAAAAATGTAATGCAGACATAAATAAGTTTCTTAAGGCTGATCAGCAAAACTCCTGAGCAGCTTTGGTAAGTTGATGAAAGGGTCTCTCGTTTTTGTAGTTGCAATAAAACTATAACTGGGACAGGGTGGGTTACACGTCTTTTTCTTGTTACGATAAAAATGTTTGTCTAAGAATCTGACAGTCACATATGTTACTTTGACATTTGCTTTCTCCCTGAACATTCTGTACAACAATTAAAAAACACCATTAGACAATAGCATTCCCTTGACAGCATCAGCCCACAATGAACTAATTAAAGCCTTTTTTGCAGGATTTTGAACTTGCTAAAGATCTGACAAGAATGACACTGACTCCCACACGGTCTTTTTTTTATTTTGGTTTGTTTTTTCTTTTAAGGTCCTCGGTTTGGATGTTTATGTTTGTTGGCTTACTGGCTGTCCATCACATTGCTTTGAACAAAAGTGCTGAGGTAATGACTGGACGGACATATTGCCCAGATGATCAAATGTCCCCCCAAAGTGCACCTTGCTGATTGTGAAGAGGCCTGAAAGTTTCATATTCTGGCCTTATCTACAAACTCGTAGTTCTATTTCGCTGACGTCGATGTCTGATTCATTGCAAAAACATATTTATGTGTGTTGTTTTTAGTTTTCCTACTGACTTTGCCACTGTGAGGTGCAGATCTGTCATTTTAAAAGAAAAAAAAAAGAAAATAAAACTGCACACCAGAGAATATATTTTTGTCAAAGAGAAACCAACCAGAACTGTTGAATTTGCTTTCAACAAGTTTTTCTACTTTTAATTCAGCAATTCAGCAGTTTGCAAACTCCACTCTTGCTGATTACAATAGATCAAGTTGGAAAATATAACTGTACAACAACAATACTGAAACTGTAATTGCTTGCAGGAATGCACATTGCCTGCCACCTCGCAGACCAAAGTTTTAAACAAATTATTTGTGTGATCTGGTAGCCCTCAGAGTATATGATGGGGATGACTCCTGGCTACTACCACACAAACCTTTAGCCATTTGTGTGTTTGCTAATTGCATATGGTTGTGGCAACCATCTTAAACTAGCATAATTCCAAAAGTTAATCAGTTGTAGATGTATAAACAATTTTTGTTTCACTGCTTTAATAAACAAAAATCAGAAAATAAATAGTTTATTGCTATTGCACAGTGATGACTTCAAGCAGATCAGACCATAATTATGTAATTTGAAGTGAATCTCACTTAGAAGGTCAGTTTGAGAGGACATGGAGTTGAACAAGATCATGTCAGTTTTCTTCATGTTTAGACAGGCAAAATAAAACTGCAGTGGTGTAGTTCTGCTTGTCATGCTTCATATTTAGGAAAGTGTTCTCACGTCCTACGTGAGTCGGTAACAAGGTCACCAAACAGTGCCTCCGATTTGGAAGGCATTTTTATTTTAAATTTTTTACCAGTATCTGTTTTCTTCGTGTTTTTTTTTTATTTTTATTTACGTTTTTCAATATAACTGCATACTGTTCTACTGTATTTTAGACATTCATATATCACAACATTTAGCTCATCTGGGAGATGCTATGCCTATTTTATTTATTTTTTTAATTAAATAAATAAAATTATTTAACTATTTACAAAGACGTTTTCTCATAGAAATACCCTGAAATCTCTTCAATCTTCTTTCTGCTGCCTTTCATTTTATTAATGAGTTATATATCTATATTTTGTTGTTGTTTATTGTATATATATGTATTTTTTTCATGAAATGAATAAAGATTTTCAATTAATTTCAATTCCTTCAAAACATTGTTCTCTTTGAAATCAGCTCAGCATACTTGCTCTATTTTTGTCTTCTTTTGGTACTTTTAGCTTTTACTAGCCTTAATATTTTTAGCTTTTAGCTACCATTCTGCTTTTAGCTTTTAGCTGACCTTGATACTTTTAGTTAACCTTCTATCACTTTAGTTTTCAGCTAACACTCTGGTACTTTTGGATTTTAGCAAGTAATACTTTGAGGGTTTTTTTCCAGTGTTTTTTTTTTTTATTATTAATTTTTTTTTTTCTCTTTTCAGCTCTGTAAAACCTCCTTGGACCCCGTGGATTTCCAATTTGCACCAGAGTGCTTCACATTGCTTCACAAGTTTCCTTAATTCCAACAGAATCCCCCAACTCTTATGTAGCTTTACTATGTATTCAAAGTTCCCATTTGTTCCAGAAGCTTCCCTAACTACTAACCAGATGAGATGACAGCTCCGCTGGCCTTTCAGCGGTGCCTTAAGAGACACGTTTCAACTCGCAGTCTCTAATCACAGTTCGTGCCCTTTCACATGACATCAGTTTTGAATGGAGCCAGAGGTTTGGCCTCTGGGCCACAGAACTGTTTGCTGACCTTTTTGTCTGCACTGAGTAAATGATCACTAAACATATCAAGCAGTATTTTCTCTCTCTTTCTTACACTTGAAGCCATTCTCTTCATATTTTTTGCAATACAAGCTCCAGAATGTGTGCTTTCAAGGTGTTTTTTTTCCTATTCCACAAACAAACTCACATCGTCTTCTTATGTTATAATTTTAAAAAATGCATAAACATTGTCCAAAAATGGAATATACACCTTATTTCTTCCCAAGGCTTGGTTATGTAGACATGAACATATCAAGGGAACCTGGTGGTTAGTAAAACTGTGAATACCTTAAGCCTACAACACAAAAACTAAGGCAAGCGCTTGTGATATGGGTGACATAAGTGAATAAAATGAGGAGGAGATGGTGAGATGGCAATTGGGACAAATCGCCTCTTAAATTGAACATGACAAGCCTCTGATTGTAATCCCCATGTGGACCTTTGGGAATAGAGGGACTATGATGATGTGACATCTGAATGAATATGATCCTCATTTGAAAAAGAGGTAGGTAGAAAATTTTCAACATATAATGTACATACAGACATGCATATGTAACATGCGTTAACGTATTAAAAGACAAGTGTTTTTTTTTAAACTACTTGGTCACATTTTTACAGCTTTGACCATTGTTCCTTTCAGACATGCTGTGTAACATCAAGTTATTTTCTAAATAAAACAATTAGTTTTGCTTAAAAAAATAAAATAAATAAAATATATATATATATATATATCACACGCACCCTTTTATGGCAGAGTTGTAAAGCTATAGCCAGTTAGTCAAACCTTTTAAATGACGTTATGTGAAATTTAATGCGATATAGAAAGATCTGTTAGAGCACAAAGTACATGTGGATGGTATCTCCTAACACTTCAGCTTAATTTCTGTACACCAAACTAAGTTATAGCCATTTTTGTGTTGGCTAAGAGCGATTAGCTGCAGCTAATCAGTTTCACACCAATCTGTACCTCCATGCATGTGACCTATCAAATCTATGTTGATATGGTTGTCATATCTAAAGTTAAACCTTTGACCTTGGGGTTAAAGCGCCATCGTCCTACCTATCACTACAACAACACTACGATGCAGTACAAATAGGGACATGCATCTCAGCAAAAGCACCTGAATGCATCATCAACTTTGTTAGCTATTTTTCTTTACAAACTTTGGAAACTTCATTACTTGTCTTTTTTTCCTTCTCCCTTCTGATCTTCTTAACTAGGCTGGGAATTAAAAAGAAAAGTGTTGTTCAAAAACTAATTTTCTCGAATACAAACAGGCAGGATTTCAAAGCATGATTTCAAAGAATAAGAATAAAAAGTTAACTTTTTCTGTTTTGCTCAGATAAGACTTGAAGAGGGATTTTTTTTTTTGGTGCTCATTTAATGACAGTTGTCTCCTTGTTTCACTTTCTTTAATTCATATATTAATTTTGAACAAAGTGTACTTGTTTCTTTTGCCGTTTGGCTTTCTTTTTATACATATATCTTTGCGGCAGTCCTATGCTGACTTTCAGTTCCAGTCCCCGTGGACTCTGCTTTTCTGATCACCCATCTGTTCATTCAGTGTGTTGTTGACTGTAAACATATTCAAGACTTCCTGCTGACTTAGGTTTGACACAGTTCTTTTAGATGCTTAATGTAAGTTTTGACTTAAAATTAAATATTTATTTAAAAAATGACCTCAGTCAGTTTGTATAAAATATTAGAAATGCACATTCATTGCACTACATTCTGCTTAAAAAAGCTAATTATCAGGTTTCTAGACAAGCTTTAGCCTAAAACCTTAGAAGACCTTTAGGGAATGCATGTCGCCCACCGCCTTTCAGTTTTAAACTAAAATCATCTTATGTTGAGAAATAATGGCGATAAAGCCATTTTGGTCAAACCTTAGAAACTACAATATGCACAGTCTCAAGAGGGCTTGTGTAATCTGTTAGCTCTTAAAGTATGTATTGTGAATTTCTCTCAGTTACTACCACACCAAGGTTTAGCTCAGTATCTTTAAAATTTATTGACTTATGGACAAGTTTGTGTTGGCTAAAATCACTTGGCCACAGTGGCCTTATTGAATTAGGTTGGTTTTAAAAGTTAATCAGTTGCAGATGTACACCTAGTGATTTCCTTTCTAAGAGTTTCATTGATATCTGTCCACTGCTTTATATTGACATTTATTTTTGAATTATGTGGATTTGTTGTTGAAAACTCCCATAGCAGCTTTATAAAAATCTGATCGAATTTGTCTTGCACTGCTGTCTGTATGAAATTCTTGTTTTGCTATTGTTTAACCTCAACATTTTCAAGAAAGGTCAAAGACAAGAGCTTAGAAAAAGATGGAAAGTTGTGAATTTGGATGTTTTTGACTGGACATTCAATTGTGGATTAGATGAATCTTGCATGCTTGACTACATCTTTGTGAATTATGAAAGATTTCCACACCACTTAGAGCAAAATTGTGCCTATAGACATGGCAATTCACCACAATAAAGCTGGTGTAAACTGTAAAATATTGTGCATCACAGCAGCATGTATCCCATGACACGAATATGCACACCACTGACTGCATTTGGTTCTGTATCTCGTTCTTTCTTTATTTCTCCCCACTCTGTAGGATTATTCGTGGGACAGCTGAACAGAGTGCCCGTGATAACTACCATTAGCGTGCCACTAGCTGGGTGTTAATATGCAGTTTCTCTAGGATCCCATTCTGCACCGTGTTATTACCTCTGTCCAGATGTCACTGGAAGGGTCGGCCGTACAGCTTGTATTAGTGAGTCTGGTTTTACAGCCTCATTGTCTCTTTCAGACCCTCTCATTTTTACCCCCCTCCCTATTCACCTCTGCCATCCACAGCCTGGCATTTATGTTCCTCATTTAGTGCAGTGAAAAGTTTCCCTTTGGAGATTTCCAACCATTTCAGTAAAATTTACATAGTTGTAAATATTCTATCCATCTTCCTGGTGTGCTCATGCTTTCCTGCCTTGTGCTCCACAAACCTTTACATTTACAAGGATTAAAGATTATTCCTATTTCCCTGGAAGTGTAACTAACTATTACGTCCATCGAGATAGAGTGTACCTTTTTATGTGTCTTCATCATCTTTATCGGGAGCAGCTAAGATACTATGCTCTATTGTCCCCTGTGCTTGGGACAATCTGTTCTCTAATCGCCTGGACAGACAGGAAGTGGTCCAAGCTTCATTTGGTGAGTCCATTTCACGCAGCCTTGTTTCCCCCGTCCTTTAGCAGATGGAGCACATTACACATCTGCAAAAAAATGAGAGGAGGGTGTAGTATGAAAAACAGTTCATTTAGGCATGGAGGTCATGTACTTATCTGAAAGTCGCCTATGTGACTGCTTGCACACCAACACCCCCACCTCACTCCCCATTGACCCTGGGGTGCAAAACATTCAATACGGTTGATACCTCCAGTTGTAGTAGTAGGAATATACCAAGCGAGTATCATCATAAATTAAAGGCTGCTTGGCTCAACAAAAATATGTGTTACCAACCAAAACATATGTGGACTAAGAACATTGAAACTGGACCAGAAACCATGTTTTTTTTATCTTTATGAACCTGCTCCTGAACTGGTTTGCAAAACAAAGCCTGGACTCCTGGTTAAACTGAAAGTTGTATTTGTCATCGAATTTAAGGTAACAAGAAATCAAGCGGACATTCTAGAACAGACAGATTTGTCTAAACAGTCAAAATATTTCTGACAGAATAACCATCCATCTTCTTTTACCCGTTTCTCCTTTACGGGTCGCAGGGAGCTGGTGCTCATCTCAAGCAGTCATTGTGTGAGAGGCGGGGGACACCCTGGACAGACAAGTCCATCGCAGGGACACATAGAGACAAAAACAACCATTCACACCTACAACAATTTAGAGTTACCAGTTAAATATACACGTTTTTAGTCTGTGAGAGGAAAACGAAGTACCCAGAGTAATCCCACGTGTGCACAGGGAGAACATGCAAACTTCACCCAGGCTGGTAGGTGATCCTGCATCCTTTTTTCTGGGATGCAGCAGCTCTAACCCCTGCCCCGCCGTGCTCCCTGCCAGAATAACCTTGTAATGCAAAATTGGCAGCATTGTAAAACTTTATGAAATACCATAAACTGCCATGACATTTTTGATATTGCAGTTGTTTTAGTACAACAGCAGCCCAGTACAGTCAGAATTAAATTTTTTATTCAAACTGAAGTTACTCAAACAGCTATCTATCTGTCTAAGATATTAATTGTTCATAACCTTTCAACAGAACTCTACTTCAAAAGAAAGGTATTGATGGTCGAAGGACGTTTCAAATTTTGCACTCTATCACCCTGATGAGCTGCTTTTTAAATACTGGTAACATCTGGGCACCATAATCCCAGTATAATCATCATGTCAGCACCATTATTATTTCTTTGTTGTTTTTGTTGGCTGAATTGATCAGGGGGAGGAAACTAACGAGGTGGCTTCAGACTATTAAATTCTGCCATTAGTGACTTTTTGTTGCATTCTGCGGGCCTGTTGAACAAATGCTTATTGAATTTTCAGTCCAACTCCAGGGTCATCTCCACAGTAGGTGATAAGAGAAACAAACAACAGAATTTTTACTTATTAATTCACCTTACCAAGTGTGGAAGGTTATTGAATCCTTAGCTGGGAGTAAAATAAGAAAATAAAAATAAACATCAGTATAATGTAATAGGATAATTCTCTGACCTTTTGTTTAAATTCTGCAATATATGTTTGTGTGGTGGCAGACTGTGTTAAGACACAAGAAACAAAAATCGTGCCAGTAATTTCAATAAAAACAATAACACAAAATATCACAATGGCCATGGGATCTTTTGTTTCTGCTTAAATTGTAAACAATCTTCATCAAACCCTTTAAAAGTCTTGAATGTTTGTTTTAACATACAAGCTGTTTTTAACCTCTTGTAATAATGTAATCTAATACACATCACCATCTATCAATCCGTTCACCCATGCATGCATTCATCTATTCATCTATCGCCTGGCACTTAGAATATGTAATGAGGATGACCGTCAACATCTACTTACAACAAAACTTTAAATCAGACTAAGTTATAGTTATTTTGTGTTGGCTAAGGTCAGTTACCTGAGGGGAGGGGGGCATCGTGAATCAGGTTGACTCCAGAAGTTAATCAGTTGTAGATGTGTTGATGTACACCTAGTTATTACTTTCAGAGTTTCATTAAAATCCATTTAGTGGTCAATGGGATACTTTGCTTACATAAACAAACACAGACACAAGCCACTGGCAGCCTGTGATACGAATGTTAACTATAAAACAGAGCACAGCTTGATCCTGTGCAAAGTAAATCCAATATGTACATGGGTTAGAAATAATAACACCTTTAAACCTAATGGGTACCAAACCTTATTTGGTTGGTAAGAATGACAAACATTGGAAACAAAACATACAAACTGAGGTACTTTTCTAGCAAACTCAATTTTTTGGTAGGTGTCATGGGTTTCTGATGAGACTGATGGCCTTTAATTTATGATGATATTTATTTGCTATACTTTCCGTCTTATTATGAGTGTATTACGGTGATATAGGTGAATGTTGAAGTATAGGTGTAAGTGGTTTACAGTACAGTACAAAAAAGAAAATAAAAAACCCTGAAATCCCAACTAATCTTTCAATCAGACAAATTAAGCACAAAAGCCCATCTCAACTTTGGCTGCCATCCAGGTCACCTCTTCTTCCCATTTTTTGTTTTGGTGAAGTCTTCCAGCAGTACCCGGAAAAGTAAGAGGAGTAAATGAATAAGGTGGAGGAAAAGTCAAAAGGAGGCTGAAACTGGGAAATAAAATGGTAGAAAGTATAAGAATGTATATGCAAAATTTAAAAAGAATTGAGAAAATACCAGTCAAAGAGTAACCTAAGAGAAAAAAGTAGAGCTGCTGGTTAAGCCTGACAGATACAAAGAAGATCAACAATCTAAAACCTTTCAGGGTCAAAGAGGAACAAGAGAAAACTCGGGAGAGACATGTCAAAAACCATGAAAGGCCAATTAAAAGCAAAATCAGAATAGTGATGAGCAGTGTGAAGTGGAATGAGACGAAGAGCAGAAAAACAACTCGGAGCTGGATCATAATTACCAGGAAGATTCTCTGATCACTTGTCAACTGTGATGCTGATGATAGAACAGTCGAATGAGTTTTAATTAGACACATTTTTTGAAGGTTTAGCCTTCCTCAACCTGCATTGGTTCTTTGTTGGAAGAATCTCTACCATGTTAACTGCTGAATATATAAAAAAAAGAACATTCATCATTTTTCATGTTCCTGCTTCCTTGTGGAACACAAGACGGTAATTGTTTTGGAACATTATGACAATTTGTAAGAGGCAAAATTTTACAGTGTATATTATTGAAAAGTTTTTCTGAATTGCTAGGTGGTTCATTGAAGCGCAGATATTTAAAGCAAAAAGAAACACTAACTTAAAAAGAAAAATTACCCAAGATTATTAGAACTTGGATCAAAAAGTACTCAGCTGACCACAACTACCACAAGCAGAATAGGTCAAATTGTAATTTAGCTCTGCCCGTATTTTTTGATGTTTGTCTGTCAGGTTGTGGTGACACAATTTTGAGGGACACACTAAAATGCAGAAAAGCATGACTAAAAAAGAAACTAGATAGTATTAATGTATTCCCAGATAAAAATAACAATAATTGTCCCGACAACCATTGTAATGTCTACCTTTTAGCTGTGGAATGGCTTTAAGCCTTAAATAAAAAAGGGGGGTTCTTTTCTGTCCATCACAAATAATCAAAAGAGTCCTTCACAAAACCTCTGCAATATGGCTTCAAAGACGAGTCCCTCTTCAAGCTGTCTCTGGCCATTCATAAATTATCAATAGACCTACCCATGTCCTGTGAAGATGTGAGCTTTCATAAATGAAGATGGCCTTGAGAAACCAAAGGAGGCATGGAGTGTAGCTCAGCAGAGTTGACATGGAGGTTTCCAACTCCAATTTTTTTTTTTTCTTTAGCCAAATCTGATTAGGCCGTTTGTCATCACTACATCACGCCCTCAAGCCACTAACCTGGCTTATTCTTCCATACATCAACTGTTACTACCTCTATTACTACCTCAAATGGCAGCCTTAAAGATGTGAGAGTGGCCAGCTGACGTCAGTCCTTCATCCCACCTTGGTACCTTCAGAAATCACACAGAAAGGACTAGAAGGCATCTCAGGCCTTGCTTGTACTTTGTGAAAGGGGCTAAAGACATACTATCATGCTCCTAAAACTGTATTGTAAATGCCCTCATTTTATACAGGTTGTGATTCAACTTGGCCATCATCAGAGTTATTGTTTGCTTCAATATAGACTTCTGTTTTCTGATACACTAATAAGTATTTTAATGTCTAGTTTGATGTGTTCCAATGTATTACTTTTGGTATGATTGTCAGTTATACATAACTATTTCCAAAAATAGCAACAATTAAATCGTATTCTGTCTTTAAAAAATGACAGTGCCACAAAACCCATTGTTTGGTGTATTTCAGTGAATTCTCTTTGGTTTTATGGTCAAGCGTCTTTAACAAATGTAAAAAACACTGTCTGTCAAAGTCTACTGAGAGCTGGATAACTCCTTACATATAAAAGAGGAATATTGACATCACGTCTGTTTATGTAAAAAGAATCTGCCACAATCAATAACGTATTGGCGTTTTAAAGGAGAGTCCCATTTCAGAGTAAAAAATTGAAACTGCCATCTCTTGTGACTTCCAGTAAAGAACCAAGAGGTAGAGACAACACTAGGAAAAAGGATTCAGCTAACCAAGCTCCCCAAAGACAAAGTGACGTGTTCTGATCCGGTGAGCCATCTATAACTCTGTATGATAAGAAAGATAAAAGAA
The DNA here is from genome assembly GCF_001649575.2 of Kryptolebias marmoratus. NCBI lineage: Eukaryota > Metazoa > Chordata > Actinopteri > Cyprinodontiformes > Rivulidae > Kryptolebias > Kryptolebias marmoratus. The sequence goes on from NC_051436.1 coordinate 11,842,985, forward strand.
GCTGCAATTTTGGGGCTGGCTATTTCATTTTAACTAATGCAAATTCATAAATAACATCTATGTCCAATTGGATGTTTCATTAATACTAACCTGACAATCTGGCTGAATTATTAACATCTTCTGACCCGATTCCAAAGGGAACTATTTACCAAAATAGTTTAAAGTATTCCAAATGCTCGCACACATATATCCTACTTGTTGCTATGTTTTAATTTGATAAATCTCCATTCAATGCAATTACTTTAGTTATTCTTCATAGAAATATTCCCTAAAATGTTAAAATGTGTTAGTATTTTTTTTCCATTGTGTTATCCTAATTATTTTTTTGTCGATTCTATCTTCTTCATTTAGATTATTTTTGTAATAAAACGTTAAAGACAAAATTTGGTTTCTTCCTTTTCAGTGTGATTATTATGTAAAGGGTTCCCTGTAATTTACAAATTTAGCTTTAGCAATATATGAGATATAATAATGATAGGGGTGAATATAAGGTATAGACAATCTGTTGTTGTCACATAGTGATGAGTTGGTTGAACCCAGAAAGCAGGTGAAAACAAGGAGCTCGAGAAACTGTTTTCAATAATTCTTTGTATGGCATTTTAATTGTGTAATTATTATTGTCCCGTAACCTTGCTGCCTCTTGGCCAGGAGTCCCTTAGAAAAGAGGTATTTAATCTCAATGGGACTTTCCGAGTGAAATAAAGGTTAAATTAAAATAATAATAATAAAAAAGAACTACAGAAACACTATTTTAAACAAGAAACCTAAGACTAGAAATTACTCAAAAAACCTCAAATCCTGACAGTTGTTTGGTCAGTCTGACCTGGTGCCCCTGCTATAACAAGTTTGATATGTGGTAAGTTGAAGAAATGTTATCACCCTTCCTTACTGTCATCTATCCGCTACATGATTGAGACTTGTACACAAATCAGTATTTTGCACTAAAATTCCTACTGCCCTGCTTCAGCCACAGGTGTCCAATCCTGGTCCTGGAGGGCCACAATCCTGAATGTTTTAGATGTTTCCCTGCTCTTCAGCAGATCTTCAAGTTTTGCAGAAGTCTGTTAATGACTTACTTTGTATCTGCTTGCAGTTAAAGGTATGATCTTTTCTTGCCATTTTGTTTCGACTAAATTCTCATTCAGTTTACTTTTAATACTGAAAGTCTTCTTTACCCTTACAAAAAATATTTAAGTTATTAACCTCTAGCAAACCTTACAATAAGCTACATTTTAAAATGACAGGGCTTAAACATTGCTTACAGAGTTGGTTTGATAAAATTTGTGCATTTAACATTTATTCAGATTTGCTTTTATCTAGCTCAGTTAAATACATCATTTTTATTTGGCACCACAGAAGCTTCTTTAATCTCTAAAAATACCTACCTGAGGAGAGAAATTATCAGAAGCTGCATAATTTTGCAACCTGTGGCTGTAATAACTGTGCCTTGCGTTTTCCAGCGAAAGATGCAATCTAAAGGTTTTATCCTAAACAGCCTGCTAACTCATACAAAACACAAACTTCATACAGAAATCTAAATACATGCAAATGAAGCTCCACAGAATTGCTGTGTTGCTGCACAAGGATGTTTGTAAATCTGACAGTTTTGTGCATTCGGAGGGCCTTCATTCTGCTTCTCCAAGGTAGGGTACCCAAGACCCACCAGAGTGCGTTTCAGCATGTTGGCCCCCAGAACACCTGCCTCCACAACCTGTTGTGCTTGTTGATACCTGTTATCTCGATGTTTTTGGCATGGAACAACTCTTGAGGGGATTTCCAAGAACCAAAGTGAACAGAGATAGAGGAAGTCATTTATAATTAGCTGGTAATATCTGTGATAACATAAAATATGTTGTGTTAATTATGTAAATTGAGTTTTTAATTACTGTAAGTGAGTTTGAAAAAGTTAAATTGGCTTGGCTAAACTACAGTCAGAGGATTGTTTATGGTGTATTAATCAATATATGGAGCTCTTTATCAGTGAAAGGTTTTTACATTACTGGGTTTTTATTTATTTACTTATTTATTTGTCATGTCTTTCCATTCGGCTTGACAAACTTAAGTGGCGATTGGGCGAAGGGCAAGTTCTATGTTTTAAAACAACATACAAACAAGAAATAAATACTACTGATATTCACAAATGTATAGTTCTGCCTAAATAGTCAGAACTTACTTTCTTACTCATAAGAGGGCATTAATAGTTCATTCTTTTAAAAAAAGTTCTCTGTTCAGTTTTCTTCAATAAAAACTTCGATTTAATTGGTTTTAAAAGGATCAAAAAGAACGCAAATGATAACTTTGTCCCATGTGTAATGAGTTATCATTAACAAATTCCCTGGGAAATTAAACTACCCAGTAGTAAATCTTTAAGAGACCATGCTGTACTTGGAAAGGCAGAAAGCGTCCTTGCCTGAAGACCAAAAGTTTCCTTGGTTTTTATTCCCAAGAAACATTTGACTGATCCTTAATCAAGACATGAAGTTCCCTCTGGATAAAATGTTGCTGGTCTGTATATGAAAGCATAATAAATGTGCCTTCAATAATAAATACATTATTTCTTATTGTTCCAAAGATATATCACTGACAAAAATGTTAAATGCCAAGAAAGAATGAATCAATCTGGATTGATCTGGTCCACATACAGACCAGCAATGGATGTGTAAAGGATACAGTTTCGAATAAATTTTTAAGCCTACAATGGGCACTAGAGGGCCTAAATATAGGCATCATGAGTGGGACAATAATGTTATCAGGTGGCTGCCAGAACATCTGACAATCAGTCACAACAGTGAGGGGCGGTCACAAGACACAGAAGATAACTTATAGGCACATTAGACAGTGCTACCAGCTCTTAATAGAGGGCCACATTGTGGGTTTGCATGAGGCCAAGTGGTCACATTGTGCAATTGCCCTGCATTTAGGGCATGCAGCTATTAAAACCAATGGGTATGTGAAGGCATTCACATGTGTTGTGAAGTTTTAGGTGACTCAAGGCAGACCATGACAAGGGGGGATTGTCGTATTGTGCCCCAGATATTATAGAACCCAATTACATCAGTAACTGCCATATGAACACAAGTATTGGACCTTTTAGAACACTGTTCCTCCTACATTGTGTCCTAACTCCTGGCTACTACTACCTAACTAGGCACTATAGGTTAAAGTCCCATGTGTAGGCTAGCATCAACTTTAGAGCAGAAATGACTGTGTTTGGAGTGGCATTGTAACTGGGAGACAAGGACTGATGACAAGTGGTGTTGTATCACAATCGGCAATGGATCTGGGTTCTGTATTGGAGTGACTGGCCATTGCGTGCACATTGAGGGGAGAGGATCAGTCCAGCCAATGTTGTGGAAAAACAAAGGCATGTGGTATGTGTATCTGTGAACTGCCTGCATTATGTTGAGGTCCTCCTGTGGTCACCCAGGTGCCCTGATGTTTCCCCAGTCAGTCACATGTGGGATTAGCTCAGTTATTCATGCAAACCAAGTGTTGATGTGTTGTATCATAAGGACCAGCTGCAACAGCTGTGGGCCAACTTGCTGCAGAAGAGGATATGATCTTATAACTCTGTTCTGCACCAAATCTAGGCCAGATGGGGTGACCCCCCTAACAAAATGCTACGAGCAGGGTGTCCATATTGCAATCTTCATTATACCTTTGATCTGATATTGTAATCGTTGCAATGCAGTCACATGACCTTTCAACATATGTAGTTGCATTTCATTTCCTAAGACCCATTTGGGTGCTTTACTTTTTTTGTCAGTGAGTGAATTTTTGAAGTTCTGAGCATCTATTCAGTGAGATTATTTTAACACACAATGCCAACAGAAGAAAGAACCACTGTTTTTTGAAAACATACTTGTCTTGAACAGACTAATTAAATTCAGATTCAGAATTCCTAAATCTCCTGCAAACATCACTGTGACCTCACAGAAGCACTTCTGATGTTAGAAATTACTTTTTTATTTTGAACATATCGATTGAAAGTCATGAGCAGCCTCTTGGCTGATCATGTTTCTACACTACATCATACAAGAAATATTTATAAATGATTGCTGTACTCCTGATCAATAAGGCAGTCAAATATTTCATCAACACTTAGCCATACCAATTCCAGACAAATTACTTTTTTCCCTCTTCTTCTGGGTGATGTAGCATATCCAACAACATAAATCATTTTGGAGGTTTCAACTTTCACTAATATAGAGCATAGATTTGATCATTTACAAAATGCCTCACTTTTTTTTTTCTTTTTTTTTTTTTTTTTTTACAAAAAAAAATCTCATTTCATAAGAACATTGGCTCATGGAGTGTAGCCTTAAAAGTAGTTCTCACAAGCAGAGAAGTGCCGCAGGGGTGAAAAGTGACATGACCAAAGAGAAATGCCAAAGGAAAGAGAGGCGTTCCTTCATGTTTCATGAGGCCCTCAGCTGTTTGAAATTCATTTTCTGGGCTGGACCTCTATATACTGACAGCGAGCTCCAAGGATCTGCATCAAAACTTTAAGATAGAGCTGAGAAATTTCACACAAGCTTGGCTTTTGTAGATTTCACCACTGCACATCTTCCCAAGCAGGAGTGTGTTCACCAAAATCACAAGCCTGAATGAATCACAGTTCTCTCATCTCTTTTTTCCCCCTTCCATTCTCTGAAATAAGAAGTATGACTGCAGTTGTCAGGATATTTTGCAAAAAAAAAAGGATAAACCTTGAGAGGACTAATGGCACCAGATAGGGATGTGGAACAAAAAATAAATAAATAAATTGGTCGGGGGAATAAGTATGAAAATACAGAAGAATATTTCTAATAAAAGAAAAAAATCACAACCAATGCTTGACGACCATGGCTTAACAAGTTAGGGTAGGGTATTTTAAAGTAATCTTTTCATTGTTTTCTTTTTCTTACTTATCTTATTTTGAATTCCAAGATTTAAAACAACACTGATCATTGCTTCCGACCACTTTAAATGTACTTGTTTTGTTGCCAGTTTGGCATTCAGTTGCAAAACAAAAAAGGAGTTATGAATCTATGACTTTGCTGTATTTTTGTGTTGGCATTTTCTGGTTTCAACTTATGTTCTGTTCCAGCCATATCACCTGTGTCTAATAAACTGATCAGCCACCACTATGTAAGATCAGCTCAGACCATCATCTGGCACCTGACTGTATCATCACCTTGCTGATCCCTGTGGCCAAATTGTTATGCTATTTGAATGTACCTACGATTTCTAGTGAATTTGTTATATGTACCTGACCTCCTGTCAGTGCAGTTTCTCCTCTGGTGCAAAGATGGCTGGACGGACTTTCAACTCCTTGTGTTTCATGTTCCCTGCTGTTTTGGATTACATCCGTGGACCCGGTCTCCCTATGACTGATGGAATTTGTGAAAAGGGAATCATTTTCTGTAACTCACCTGCCTGCCCACTCTCTATCTTCTTCTCAATGGATTTCTGGAACCTTGATTCCCCCTTCTCGAACCTAAGAAAAAGAAAATACATAAGTAAGCATAAATACAGTTGCTGCACAAATAATATTTAAAAATGCCTCTCAAAACCCAAGCACTAATTCTTCCCTCTTCTCCCGAGTGACAATTCCAGACATTCATCATCATCCTCACCTGCTGTAAGTGTTTTGAAACATTGTAAATTAAACCATTAACCATTACCCCTGTTTTGGGGTATCTGTATCAGCTACCTGAGTTTATTGGCTGCTTTCAATAAATCAGTTACTCAGTAAATTAGCCCAATTTTTTGCATATTTTGACTACAACATTTAAAATGATAAAACTGCAATAGAACAGTAGAAAAACAGCACTTTAAGCTTTATATGCAAGAATCACACAGATGATTTGTGCTGGTTGGTCTTAGATGTACTGTAGCTGGTTAAAAATTTTGCTCTTTGAATTAATGGAAGTGTGATTAGTCTCTACAGATATACTTAAACTTAATATTACAATCAAAGCAAGTGTTTTCACTATTAGCTGAAACAATCACTCATAAAAGCCCAACACACATTTGAAAGTTTATTTTATTCTTCTTTTAAACAGAAATTCTTTAAAGTAAGTTTCTCTCTTACCTGTAGCATCCAATATTTACTGGTAGTGAACCCCTGTTAAAAATTCAATCTTCCTGCTGCAGTTTGTTTTTTGTGGTTTATGTCATCAAGGCTCTTTTTGTAGTCTGAAAGGATATTCAAGCTGCAGTTAGAGCGACATTAAGACAACCTACAGGACTGCAGTGACACAGCAGCCACCCTATTGCCCTCCTTTTTGCCTGTTAATATCCTGTGAAATCCAGCAAACTTAATTTGAAGGAAAGGAGCTGAACCTGAACTAAGCGGATTGAATTAATAAATGTATTTTCCATTTAACGGTTTGATTTCTCCAAAGCCTGTTTACAGCCACCAAATGATCTGCCTTTAAGTAAGGTGCATGCTCAAATCTGCTTACAGTTGCCTAAATCTATTATCTGTGCTCCACCTTATGGCAAGTCACTGACTCTGTGTCTAATGGAGGGGAACGTTTGTCTATAGGCATTCGTGTGCGGTGCCATGAGGTACCAGCATTGTCATGAGGTGAACACAAGCTGAAAGATCCTCACTAAAGACTTCAAAACATAAAAAGACATTTTAGTTTTAGGAAAACACTGAAATTGTAACCATAGATGAAACTGAGTTTGTTCATAAGACTAACAGTATTATGGAAAAGCTTCAGGTCATGAATTCTTTTTATCATTTAAAACATCTTCGAGATTTTATGTATTGCTGTGGAAAAAGACCCCCAAACCGTTAGGATTCCAATTTTGGTCATTTTCGCCCGCCGCCATGCAAAGGAGGCAATGATGCTTTTGGATTTTATTAGGATCACATTCTTATTTCACTTATTTTGTTTGGCTTTGTATTGTACTGCTGGTTCAGATGAGTCAGATGAGCAAAAGTTTGCTCTTATGATGAAGCCGTGGAACAAAATGAGCAACATTTACCCACTGACAGTTCTACTCACCAGGTAGCTGTCAACAAAAACCCATTCAGGTTCGATTCTGACCTATCCTTGACATTTTCAGACACTGGCGCTCTCACTCGGTGTTACACTTCCTTTGGCTTCATGTGGGTTATTTGTCAGCGGTCCTGGCTCAGCTCGGCATCGGCTTAGACACACTCCCGGGCTTGAATAAATGTTATATGGTTATGCAGTTGTAAACAAATGCACTTGTTCTAGCTGTGAATATTAAATGCCAAGAGTATTTTCTCTTTCCAGAGCTGCATGTCAGCCTGACGAGTTGCTGAATGTTTATCCTCACAAAAACCTTAACAGGAAGCTGCAGGAGTGTGGGGAAATTAAGACTCAGTACCAGAAAAAGTTATGCTGAGAATTGGCAACAACATAAACAAATCAGCTGGTAAAAACTCCCATCACAGGCGCATTTTGTAAGTGACAGGGTGAGGTTAAGAACTTTACATTTATGTCAATCTAAAGCTTTTTCAGCTTTTGTGAATAATGGAGCGATATGGCTATAAAACCCACTTTGGTAACTGTGAAAATTTCAAGCTAGTCTGGCTGGGGCTTTGACATACTGCTTCTGTTTTTCATGGTATTTAATGGGGGGAAAAATAATTTTTATTTGCAAAAATCCACAGTAGTATAATAAAAGTAAAAATGTGCAATTATCCCAGATAAGCTTCTCTGTGAGAGTGTTGCAAAGCAGAAATGGGCTTTATGCATGTTTTTATAAGTGCCTGTTCTTGTAAATCTGCATTTGAATTGTTTTTATTTAGGCGTGTGTCCGTGTTCATTGTACTTTGGTTTTACAACTGTGGACACAATATCCAGAAGCGTGATTGCACAACTGGCAAACAACTAATAAATGACTGTGCACACAGTCCTGAGACAGGAGTAGGCCTGGGACAGACTATCAGCAGCCAGGAGCAAAACTGTGGGAAGTGAGGGTGCTACAGCACCCCCCTGGGGTATCCTGGAGAAAATTCATATCCAGTCACAGCTTAAAAAATAGGAAAAAATTAATTTAAACAGGTTATTAAAGTGTTTATAAATAAATTATATGTTTAAATTTATTTTGGTATTAATGAGTTTGGTAAATCTAATAAATGAACCAAAACAATCCATCTTTATGAATAGGAGACTGAACAGTGATATAAGGCAGTGTCTGATAAGTTGCAAGGACACATTGTGTTCATGTACATCAAGGTGAAAAAGATGGACATGTTTTTTTTACATCTTTTTATGTTCAAATTTAAAGCCACAAGGTCCCGTGTATGGGTGTTGTTATGGTGTATTTTTGGGAACAGAGCTCTAGCAACAAGGGGCCTCATCCCTCACACCAAATCATGGGTGAAAAATGCATATTTGAACATACAAATAAGAACTACAGAAGTCAACACCTAAAAACATTTAACTGAGGTGTATTTTTATTTTTTTTTTTTACAAATGGTAATGGCCCATTTGTTGACATGGAGGGTACAGGACCTAAAACCTGTCCTGGAACCAGCCTACAGAGTCCTGTTGTGGCTTCAACTTTTGGATTCTTAAGAGATGTCTAGTTTTCTGTAATGGTCAATGTTCATGTGCTACATAAAAAAATACTTTGTTGTTATTTAAACTTATTCTGAGGCTAAAAGTAACTTGAGATCATAGGTATTTGCACCATTGCTGGTTTGCCTTTTGATTTCCCTTTTAATCTTAAAATATTTTTATTATCTTTTTTACTTCAATCTTGAAATACTATTTTCACTTTTTTCCCCTCAACATTTTAACTTCATTGTCAGCATTTTGACTTTATTCTCGTTGTACTATTTTAACCCTAACCTGCCATCCAATCATTTCAACTTTAATCTCAGCTTTAAGAGTCTGTTCTTAGAAAAAAAAAAAAAAAATGATCTCTGCATTTTTACTTTTTTTTTTTTTTTTTTTTTTGGGTGACCCTAATATACTGTTGCATACTCTAGGTACAAGTGGTGACTTAAAAATTTAGTAATGACTGCTCTGTCATAGCACTTCTCTCATTTTTGAGGTCATCTGTTCTGAATAGCTCACAATCCTCTATTTAGTGTTTGCAAAGAAAACTCCTTCAATAGCCATGTTGGGGCAAAGATTGGGTCGAAGCATTTTAGGAGTTTCTTTTGTCCCTAATTGCAGAAAATAGAGCGGTACATATTAAATATTGAACCTTTTCATATTATTTTGAATATCAAACTGAGAGTGGAAGCCCCTCATAGGAGATAAATAGACCCATCAAAAGCTTATTAATGAAAAAACCATCACTACATTTGCAGTTCTTGTCAAATGTCAAAGGACATTTACGCACATAGCAAGACAGGTACTACTATTACTACCCATTAGCACTGCTTAAAATGATTAAATTACCTTAATAAAGGCTTTAAAAACCTTTTTTACACACACATACATAAATTATTTTATTACTGTTATCTTTGAAATTAGTTCAATTAAAGTCAGGTCAATCATTAGAATGACAAAGCTCCTTCAGGTGAAACACCATAGCTTTTATCTGCCTCTGCAAGTCACGCTGTGCATTATTTTATACCAGATATTGAGCGTTAAAACAAAAAAATGTCCTTGAGTACCTTCCAGTAATGCTAAGGTGCATTAGAAATAAACAAAACAAAACAAATCACATGCTTTTTATGCTGTTAATTGAAAATTTCTGCTAGGTCACCACTCTCTGATTTTGAAATCACTTGTCTACAACGGCTCCAGGCAAGAAAAGATTTGACTAATTACAGTTTTTTTGCTCTGGCCTCACTTGCGAGATGGGTTTTGATGCATGTAATAGGTGCTAAAACGGTTTAAATAGAAAGAGAACAAAAACTGTTTGGTTTGTAAATACCGGGCGTATCTGAGATCGACGGTGAGATTTAAAGCCTTGGGAAGACTCTTTGTGTTTTTTGGTCAATGGTCACTTCGATGTGCATGTATGTGTTAGAAATAACATCAAACCCTTTGTAAAAATAATAAAAGAAAAACTGTTTATCTTGCAGCTTAACAAATTCATCAACTACACAGCCTCTTCATTTTAATTCTAATCCATTTAACTTCAGGCTATTTGGTAATTCTGAAGACAAGATTAATTAATAAGATATCACACCCTTGCCATTTTAGACATTTTACAAAAATCTGCTGTGCGTTCGACATCAACACGTTTAATGAGTCTGCTAATTAACCAGGATGATAGCACGCACCACAAAGTGGCTGTGGCGTGTTTTGCCCAGCAGTGCAAACTTATTTGTTTCCGTTCTTATTTATTTATTTAGTTGTACACATTTTTTTTCTCCCACAGGAGAGATATGTGAAGCCTTTGCTGGATCCCTATCTCTGCTACCCCCAGAGGCTATGGCAGGCATCTAATGTTTTGAAGTTTTATCTGATAAAAGAAAATGACTTTCAGGCTGTGCTTCCTAACACCCTCAGAAACTGGCTGTCATAGTTTTACTGTAATTGCAGTTATCCTGATTTAGTATGGATTAGCAATCAGAATATATTACATTCTTTTTTTTAATTTTATGGATTAGTAGGAAATCTGATATCAACATCCAAATTTTGAGCAAAAATGCAAACATAACAAAACTAGATCTGAACAGAGTTGGAGCCAAACCAGGCAACAGATTCAAATAAAGTCAGGTTGCAGTGCTTGTCACTGCACCACCTAGTTGGTCTATACTCATGAAATGAAACGGATGACCTTCATTAACTTGAAACCTCTGTTGCTATTAAAGAGCAGATCGAAATTATGGAGAACGTGTTGTGCTGGACCCTCAAAATTATTATTATTATTTTTCTATCAATTCTAAGAGGCTGGCTAAGTACATATTCCATTTTTATATTGTCTCATTGATCCCAGTCCAATTATTTTTGTTTCAAAAGACACCACAGAGGTTGTTAAGTGTCTTTGTATTTGCATACTTGAAATGCCCTCCACTTTCTGTGTGTGTTTGTGTCTCTGTGTGTGTGTGTTGGGGATCTACATAGTTTTTGTTACCTTTTTAGGACCTTTTCTGGTAAAATCACCTTCATTATCAAGGCCAGAAGTCCTTATGGGGACCAAATCCCGGTTCAATTACAATGGAATGTCATTTTGGATTTAAGGGTTTCGGTTTAGAGCCAAAAGGTAGTATCTCACTGGGATGCAACTGGTGGAGACTAGTAGTTGGTGACTGGAAATTGAAAAAAAAAAAAAAAAAAAAAAAATGGGCAAAATTTCTATTGCAGCCTCACTGAATTCTAAGTGTTTGGGAGCAAGCAAGCCATGTGGCATTTTGATTGGATACTTTTTGAAAATCACAGCATATATTTGTGAAAATCTATCCTGGGCGGTGCGTTTTATGTTATTACCTACCTCACCTCGCTTTGTACCCACCTTGGCAGATGTCCTTACGTTGATGATTTAATCTTCTCGAGTTTGCTTTACAAACCAAGATAATTAGATGTGAACCCGTTTTTTTAAAATATAATAATAATTATTTGTTATTAGTGTGGATAACAGATTTAAATATTAGTCTCTGATGATTGCGGACGAGTAAGAGCTTCAGTGCTGGTCTCAAAATACACCAATGCTCTCGTTATGAGTTGGGAACTGAGATCATCTGCGACTCATCTGAAAAAAAAAAGTAATGAAAGACGTTCACTGTTAATGGTTAACATCTGGGTTAGGCTACAAAAAATATTGGAAGTCAAGACAATGTCCTTATAAGGCTAGAAATCAAAATTTGTGTTTATCTGAGTTCTGTATTTTTTTATTTACTGTTATAGGGTCCAAAACCTTACTAGAAACTTACTAATGGGGAGTCCCTGTACAGTAATGATTATATCCTCAGTAAAAAAAAACAGGAAATATTAAAGTTACCACATAGCACTACCGCTTCAATGCCCATGCCCAGCTCTAGTGGAAGGGACAAGCGGTTTGGCTATTTAGGCCTTCCATCTGAGATTTTACTGGGGCACACATCAGATTATGTGGTATAAACTATGTCACAAATGTAAGAATTTTCTCCATCATAATTATTTTCTTGTCACACTAACAAACATAATGCCTAGTTTGTACTTTAACAAATATAGTTTGATATCATTGTTGAGCTTCCTTAACAAACATTAAAAATAATAAAAATAACATTGACGATTTCTTTAAAATGATATTGTCATAAAACTACTGCACAATCTAGTTTGTTATATCCTGAGATTTTACATTTGGTATCATTATCAATCTTTTTTAAACAGCATAAGCAACACTATTATATTTGTATGTCTTTTGCTGGCTCGATACCAATATATATGGCATATTGGAACTCCAAAACCACGTGCCTATTTATATAAACATAATTGGTGACTACTGATGGCATATTGGCTTCCTGAAGAGGTGTCACATTTTATAGCGGGATACTTATATGACTGAACATCATGACTTCAAATTGGGGAGTAAGGGCACACTCAAAGTTATGGGTATTAGTATAAATGGGCCAAAGTGGCTCCAAAATGGTGAAGGAAAGAGTCAGTGGTGCATCTTTTATTGGCTACTTTACAGTAGCATAGAAAATGCAGCTGTTTTTTTTTATAAGACTAAAGATGATTGTTCTGTCTCACAGATTTTTTTTTGTGGCAACAACTTTCATTTTGACACTTGAATAGCCTGTACTATCAGGATTTATGCAAATTAACATGTCAAGATTGAGTAAGCAGAAAACAGTGAGATAAGTGTGTGTATGTTGTGCAATGAAATAACAACTATAGCCTTTGGGACATGTACTAAGGCTTTTCAAAACAGCTCATTTTGGCATTCAATGCTGCATCAAACAGCAGCGGTAATGAATGACTAATGTTTGCTTGTGTTCTCAGATCAAACTGTGACATTTAGCTGATTGGTTGCAGCACTGAGTGTTCTCAACTTGAATAAGGCAGATGGTTGTCACCACTGATGGTGTATAGTTGTTACCAAGAATAATAGGTTACAGTGTCTTTTTTATAAGAAGAAAGAAGTGCAGATGACGAGAGCTTAAAGACATTTTTTTTTGTTGTTGAAAATCTAAAGTTGGAAAAAAAGAAAGTGAGTAATGGTTAATGGAGGGGTGCAGGCTGCTGTGCTGGCACCATTTGAGCAATTTTCCCAGTGTGACAGTTGTTTTGGATGTTTGAGCTTTTTACCCTGCAGACAGTGACAGGAGGCTGCAGGAGACCAAATGAATAATATAGATTTTAAAACAAAAACAATTCTGCATTCCGATGCTGACTTCAGGGGGCATTCCAGTAGATTTTTCTGACTTTGAACTCGGAAGTTCCGACATTAGAATACAAAACAGAATGCACCAAAGGAGAAGGGCTGTTATCATATTGTCAGTAAAAAGTCTTTTAGGTTGCCTGGTCAAGACAACATAATAGACGTGTTATTTTAAGGACGCTTAGGCTATACTATTTGAAACACACACTAAAGGCCAATAACATGATGGATGAAAAAACTGACTAGCAATAAGGTGAGGTTAGGGTCATATTAAAAACTTGAATTGAAGGGTTTTGGTGGGAATCACTTCACCCAGTAAAAACTCAACAATGACCCAAAGAGTGAGTGGCTGTAATTTATGAACAGACACTCACTGGCTACGTCACTAAATTCACTTTAATATTACCGGGTTGGACACCCTTTTGGCTTCAGAACTGCCTTATTCATAGATAGATTCAACAAGGTGTTAGAAACATTCCTCAGAGATTTTGATTCATAATGACATGAGCGCATCATACAGTTGCTGAAGATGGAAATTGCTTGGTCCACAACATCCCAAAGGTTCTCAATTGGACTGAGATCTGGTGACTGTGGAGGTCATTGGAGTCCAGTGAATCAAGATTCATCAAACCAGGTGTTTATCCAGTCTCTAATTGTCTAATTTTGGTAAACCTGTGTGAATTGTAGCCTTATTTTTCTGTTCTTAGCTGACAGGACTTGCACCTGGTGTGGTCTTCCACTACTGTAGCCCATTTGCTTTAAGGTTGGATGTGTTATGAATTCAGAGATGGTATTCTGCAGACCTTAGTTGTATTGAGTGGCTGTTTGAGCTTCTGTTGCCTTTATATAATAAGTCTGCCCATTCTCCTGTGACCTCTGATGTAAACAAGATATTTTCATACACATAACTGATGCTCACTGGATATTTTCTCTTTTCTGAATCATCTTCTGTAAACCCTAGAAATAGTTGTGCATGAAAATCCCATTCGATCAACAGTTTCTGAAATACTCAGACCAGCCTGTCTGGCACCAACAGCCACATTGAAAATCATTTATATCCCCTTTTTCCCTCATTCTGATGCTCTGTTTGAAGTTCAACAAGTTGTCTTCACCAAATCTAGATTTCTAAATGTATTGAGTTGCTGTCATGTGATTGGTGATTAGCTATTTGTGGTAAAAAGCAATTAAACAGGTGCACTTAATGTCGGGTGGGGTGGATATTGCGGTGAACCCAATGCTCATCTTAGCTTCTGAAATAAAATGATGAATTTTAAGAAATGAAAGAAACAAAAACAAAAGCTGATGAAGCAGCAAGATAAACTAGAGATTTTTAGTGATTTCAGTTGCGAGCAGGTGCAGATGGGCGTGACAGGTAAACAAGTGCTGACTGAGGACAAGTGAATAATGACATGAAACAAAGACACAAAGAACAAAGATTGAACAAAACGCAGACGAAACATGAAGACAACTAAATAACAAAATAAAAGAAACAATAAATCCAAAAGAAACTCAAAAAACAAAACAAACAAAACCCAAATCCTGACACCTAATAAAGTGGCCGGTGAGTGTATATACTTGACTTGATCTAAATTCAACACAAAAAACCTTTGTTTGTGTTTCAGTAGGAGGAGTTTCTAAGAGATTTAGAGGGTTAGGGCTGAGAAAGAGGACACCCACTGTAGCCAAGGCAAAGGGGTTTTAGATTGAAGAGTTTGACAGATTCTAAAGATTTAAGTAATGTGAAAAAGCAGTAGGTTAAAAAAAAAGCAAAAAATGGCTTTAGCTCAAGGAGACATGGGCATTGCAATTCAAGATGAAGGTTAAGAGAGCAGGAGCTGGTCAATAGGAGGGGCAAAGGCTCCCTCTCTTCCTCAAAGGGTGAAGCGCCTTCTGATTCAGGGGTCTATTAAATCTTGCCATCATCTCAAAACCACTAATCCTGCCAAGTGACTGGAACCCTTCAATCACTGTGCTCGATCTCTCTGCCACAGCCTGGTGATAAGACTTGGCTCAGAGGGATTTATGTTTTGCAGGAAGCTTGTTATTTTTGTTGAGCCTCAGAGACTTTCATTACAAGATATATTATGAAATTAGCAGCGGAGCTGCCAGTTCACATTTTAAAGGAGCTTATAACATCATATACAAGCAATGCATATTTATTCTAAAAGTTTCTACATATTAAGAGCAATTTTGTTTGCCACAGAATTGCAGTTTATACAATTATGTCTTTGTTTTTAACACTGTTGTACAATCCCTACTCCATTAAAGTTAACTTTACAATGCTGCCCATGGAAGTGGGTAAAGCTGTTTTTGTTACTTTTATGAAAACCTTTAACGGTGCTTAAAAATTATGAGCCAACAATAATTTGAGCTTGACAGTTTTGTGCTTTTTGGGTGGAAAATAGTCACAGTTAATGTATTTGCATGAAAGGTGGGCAATAGTGTAAATGCCTCTGTTTGCTTGTCTGTCAGCAAAACACAGCATCTCATGAACCACTGGACAAATTTTTAATGAAAGCAATCGTTGCATGTATATCTACAACTGATTACTTTTGGACTCAGCCTGATTCAAGATGGCTGCCACAGCTAATCAACTTAAGCAAACACAAAAAAATAACTATAACAGATATAGAAGCTTCAATTTGGTGATGTATTATGTGAAGGTTATCCCCAATATTTAGCAGTTCATGTAAGAACTTTGTTTTAAACTTTGGCATTAACTGTTGGAGTCAGCCCAGTCTATCTGTTGGCAAAATATCTCATGAACCACAACATGAATTTTAAGGTAACCCTCAGAACGTCATCACTGGATGTGCATCTACAACTGTAGATGCACATCTACAGATAGCCACTGTAGATGGCCACTACAGCCTTTCATGTTTGCAATATGCCGTTTACATTTGTAGGCATTCCAAGAATGCTAGGCCTTCAATTAGTACTTCACTTTAGAAACATGTCTTTCTGTTCTGTGTATTTTTGTGGTTGGATAGTCCATGTTAATGTTGTTTTGTGTGTGTTTTTACACCACATAATTAAGACTTTTTGTGATAAAAGCTCATGAATAAAAGGAGTTTTAGCATAGGTGTTTCTCCCTCAGTTTCCCACTGCCAGTTTCTGCTGTCAAGACTGCACACCAACATGTTCAAAAAGTCGAGTCAGTGACAGCTGGCTATAGTTAGAATCCAGCCATACTAGAAGATGAATCTAAAAGTCAGGAAACCATTAATGCCAGCAGGGTTTATCCTCTGGGTACCATGAATCTATAAATTTTCTACAAAACTAAATGCAATCTGTTGAGTAGTGATAAAGCAACTATGGTCTGAACCAGAGATGGACTGTTTGAGTTTATTTTTTGAGACAAGCAATAAATGGGGCAAATAGCTTTTTCTTTGTTGCACCCAGCAGCCTCACCTATGTGAAGTGGCACCTACTACTGTGAACAATCTAGAATTGACCATAAATGTAGATGCTTATATCCTGCTATATCCTGTTTAATTGTGCATCTATGATCCACAAGGCCAAATTAACCACATCTGAAACTCTTCTAATATTCTCACTGATCAAAAATTGGTGGCTATTTCTTGAGCTTTGATAGAATGCAACAAGTATGCCGAGTGTGTTCTCCAAACGTAGACATGGAAAGCTAGAACATGGAATAAAATATGAACTGTGAACCACGAGCAGGTTCAGCTGACAAGGATGAATGTCTGCCTGTACTTTCTTTAATAAAACATACACTTGGCCAGCAGAGAGGTCAGAGTCAGTGACAAATTATGTGATTTATTCCCAGTTCAATCCAAACTGACTTTTTGCCACCCCTGATGCAAATTGTCTTCTGTTTGATGAATTTCCTATAAAAAAGAATGCTATGATTTTGATACCTTGTGAGTTAATCGTGTCATGAGTGGTGGCGAAAGGAGGATTCAGGCTCAGACAGAATTCCAGAGGCGGACAGGCATAGGTGAAAATACACTGTATTCTAGAATAAACAAAAGGCACTGTAATGGCAGGGTGAACAATAAACAAAACCAGAAACTGGGACAAAAGAAACCGATACTAAATAAAAGGGAACATAAAAGATAGCTGAAGCAACAATCAGGTAATTGAGTGACTAAAACCCTGGAAAAAGAAGTACACATTTACTACATGTGTGCTGATTGGAAATTAAAACCAGGTGTAACAGAAACAGAAGGTTAAATTAACAGAAGGCGCCAAGGGAAACGCTTACAAAATTAAAACCTAGTAGACCTTAAAGGAATGCATTTCACTGACAGCCCAGCATGCCAAAGTTAAAAACAAAGACGTTGCGCGATCTGTTACCGAACGGAGTATGCGTTGGGAATGACTCACAGTTACTACCACATCAAATTTTAGATCAATATTTGTAAAAAAAAAAAAAAATACAAGTTATTGCTATTTTCCTGTTTACTAAAGTTAATGACCTTTAGCAACCATCTTGAATCAAGGTTACTTTATTGCTATGTTTACATGGCAGGCAAAATTGGCTCAAATCAGGGTTTTTTTTTGCCCATATGTGATCCATATCTTTTTTTTAATGACAATTTGAATGTAACAAATCCAATTATTTTCAGTTTTGACCCAGGTCACTCTTATATGTGGTACTAAATTAGATATATATCCAATGATTTTTTTTAAAGCAACCTTAGTCTGAACGATCATGTCACATTTTATCCGACTTTTATGTAATTTAAGTTTGTGTATGCGGATCAATCCAAATATTAATACCATCAATACCAATGTCATGCAGTTTATAGCTTGGAACTTTGCACAACCTCAGCTACACAATAGAAGTTCAAGTGCATGGTAGTATTATTATTTTAACTTTTTAGATCTGCAATGATATTAACATTGATCTCTGATTGTATCTATACTAGTGTGATGAGAACAAGATTTTAAGTTTGTTTCTCTCTCTCCTCCACTTTCGCTTTTGCTACCATTTCAAATGGGAAGCGGCAAGATCAAGTGTGAACAACAAAACAGGCAAGACAGACAATATTTTTGTTGGCTCTGACTGCACAATAACTTTAGAAGTGATACACGCATGCAAACATTTGTAGCTCCCATATTTCCTACTATAAAATAAAGCATGCTGGATGTGACGTCACCTCTTTTTCTGCAAAAGCGGGATGCTTTAGAGCCATAGACTGTTCACACTGGAGCCTACGGACGGTTGCATTTAAATTATAATGTAAACAACCACGCAAAAAATCTGAACTGAGCACAAAAATTGTAATCAAGTATTAAGCCCTGCAGTGTGAACGTACCTAAAAGTCTTTCTGTGTTTCATTAAAACTGTCCTATAGTTCACAAGATATTTTGCTAAGAGACACATAAATGAACACACACACACACAGGCAGTTACATTATCCCACACCGTTCACTGCAAGGGGTAATAAAAAAGTAAGATTGACAATTTGCATTACTGGATAACTAAATAAATAGACTTTGTAACTGACTGGGAAATCAAATATGAACACAGAAATCAGAAACCACATACCCTGACAAACAGGTTTTGGGGGAGATTGTTCCGTTATGCCAAATAGCTTAAATATCAGATCAGATAATCAGGTTCCTACATGTGGCTTATGCTGTAGCAACAATAACAAAAAACAAGCTATGTGTGTTATTGGAAAATTACAGGCTCCTGATTATTAACAGGTCTACTTGTTTGCAACTCTACTTAAATTTGCAAAGTTTCTTGTAGACAATTTTAGTGATTATTGAAATAAACTCAGTGCAACTGTGTTTTCAGTCTAGCAGAGTTTTAGCTCCAGACCCAAAGAAACATGACTCTCTCACAGGCACCGTGTACAGTATGTGCTCAGATGTTACTGTGAACTGCTTAGTAAGTATTGCAAGGCTTTACTTGCAACATATAGACCACAAAGTATTTCACACCGGCTACTGGAGGGATCCCTAGTCCTACTTAAAGAATAGTGTCAATCTGCCTTGTTTATGAAAACAAAAACCAACCAAAGATGAAAAGTTAGGAATCAGGACTGAAATTGATGCCAGCTGCTTTGAGTATTTTGTATAGAGGATGGTTTGTAATTCAACCAGAGAGATTAGTGAACTTAGTACTCTAAATTTAGGCATATTGGCTAACCATATTTGTAGAAATCCATGTTGCATTTATGTTGAATTCAGTTATTTTTAAAAAGCTTGACAATTCTCTTAAAAATTGCAATTCTAACACACCTCTTGTGGTGTGTTAACATTACACACCAACCTGATACTTCCCTGTTAGTTCAGATTAGCTGCCTGTCTGCCAATCTAGCTAACACAAGGGTATTAATTCATGTTGCATAATGATGTAAAGGCACATGAAACTAAAACAAAACAAATCAAAAAAACACTGCTATTCAGGTAAAAAAAAAAAGTATTATCCCTATCCCTCTTAATTAAAACTCACAATAGGTATCAGCTAAACCAGACCTGTACCAAATGGGGGATCTCTTCAAGAAGCTGACACATTATCTGTTGTTGTTATGCCAATATGTGAACAGATTTTGCAACAGACTTTGGTAAAAACACAAACAAACACATTTTTATGCATTTAAAAAAATGACAATACTGTAATACATCCATACTTGCTTTATCTTTGGTTGCGAGGAGCTGATGCCCATCTTCAAAGTCAATGGCCAAGAGGTGGGGTACACCCTGCACACGGGTCCTTAACAGTATACCAAACATGTAATATGTTGGATTATACCAGAGTAGATGTTACAATTGTTGTTATTACACAAAAATATTTGCAGTGAAGAAAATACATAGATTTCTGGGCCTTTTTGCAGGCACAGTTCATACCTTTATGTTTAAAGTGTACTCCTGAAAAATCTCAGTTTAAAAAACTGAATAGCCTTAGGTCTTCACTTTGCAACTTTATAATAAAAAAGAATTGGGTACATCTCTATCCCCTCCTCCCTACAATGAATGTGTAAAATATAAGCCAGTTTCTCACTGAGCTTCCACTTTTGCCAACTAGCTGAGGACACAAAATTGAGAGAAAATAACATTACACAAACCCTCACTAGGAATCACGCTGAAATGTGTATGTTACACAAATGTTGCGTGGACATTGCACAAACTCCCAGGAAAATTTGAGCCAAAATCCGCCAGGAGTACACACAGCCGTTAGTGGTGTGATTGTTATGTGTGACAAGTGAGAAATCTGGACCATAAAAACAGGGGGGCCCTCCCCAACCCAGTAATCATTTTCTCATGAAACGTCAAGCAACATGGACTTCTGCAAAAAGTGCAGAAGCTGCTTTGATGAGGATCCCACAGTGGATAAGAACCAGGCTGACATAGTGAAGGCTGCAGCACGTCTTGCTGCTGCTCTGGTCAAGAAAGGCCGGGTCACACGGGGCCATCACGTGGGTTCAGTAATCTCCAGTTCTTACTGTTGTCTTTATCAGTTACAATTTCACAGGTCAACAAACCCTCCCAAAGTTGCTTCACATTTCTGACTCACGGAAACTGAACTGAGAAAGCTTTGAGAAAGGTTCCAGATGTTCACATCGACTCTGTGTATGTTTTGAGAGACTGACAATTTGTGGCCAGCAGTTGCAGCACAGTGAGATACTCGCTGTAGGGTAGGATTAAGAGACAGGGGGATGGTTTTTGGCCCAGGAATACATCAGGATTTGTCTTGCGAGGATTTTTACTTGACAGTTTTTTTATAATAAGGTTATTGGATGCAGTGTAAAATATATCATGATGTAGAGATAGAAACAGCCAAGATACAGAGTTGCAAATATAATACTAGAAAGCAAATCTTCCTCTCTGCTCTCTGCAGAAAGTTATCAAAACACACAGTACAGTTTCTCTGGAACTGCTTTTGCCTGGAGTGCATAAAGTAAGACTCAGATTAACCTTAATTCTCATTCCTGTCTCATAACCTCCCAGTTTCTATTTTCCTGCCTTTAGTTTTTGATGTTTCATGCTTTGCTTGCCGTCACAAACCCCAAACTGATAGAAATCAACAGCTTAACAAGCACAACATCTGCACGTAACAATGACTTTGCCATGTTGATGGGACAGAAAAGTACACGGCTTTGTGAACACACACCTGAACTTCTGTTAGTACACAAGCATCTGAGCAGTCAAATGATGAATTCAGGGAACGTTTGTGAATTAAGTCGCTTTTAGTTTGCTGGTGCACACCCGCAGCTTAATTCTAATTGTGCACATGGTCAGCTCATTTCAAATGCACAGCCATTCAGCAGCCTAATTAGTTTGCTAAGTCCCTTCATAAAGAGCTATCGATCCTCATTCCTGTTGGGGGTGAATTAAAAGATTTGAATATCCTTCTTTACTTTTTTATTAGCCTCCCTTTCAACAAACACATGGCAACTTCAATCAAAGTCTGTTGTTTTTTTTCCTTCTTTTCAGTCCATGTAGTGCGAACACCTTGGTGAGACATGACCGCTATGTCTTCCTGCTCCATGGATGCATTCTTATTCCCCTTGCAGGGTTACAGAGTGCTGTGTACAGATGTGTGGTGGAGGGATCCTCATTATTTTCTGCGGCGGTGGAATCTCATTGGTCGAGAGTGGGATCAAAGGCAGACGGCTTCATCTGCAGAAGAGAGAAAATGGTGGGGAGCCTCGGCAGCCAACACTTCACGGTAATCTCCCATGAATGCAGCCTCAGCACTATCCCACTCTGCAAGTCTCTCTCTCCTTCTCCCCACTGGAGCTGCTCTCGAACCAATATATGGCTCTGAGCGAAGGAGAAGGACAGGATAAGTGAAAAGTGAGGATATACAGGGAATTGGTTTTGGGGGGGGGATTCTTCTGTAGTGAGTCCTACCAGAACCACCACCTTCAACTCCCTTTGCAGTTTCTGTGTGTCATCTCTTTTTTTTGTTTGTTTGTTTGTTTATGCTCCGTCTTGGTTGTCATTGCTTCTTCTTTTGAAGGTATACTTATTATACTTTTATAAGACCCTTCCAGAAAATACTTTCAAGCCAGGTCTGAGATGACTTCGTCTCATCTTAATGTAATTTATGTAATGACTGAGAAGGCATAGGGGTGTTGCTTTAAGTTAACACACCACTGTTACATCCCTGAGCTGCTGAGAGAGGTAGTCACAGAGCTGAAACAATCCATACATGAAAAGGTAGGCCAGCATTATGGTTTGAGGGTGTGATGTGATGACAGATGCTCTGTCCAACTCTACATACCCAATTGTCTTTTATGCAAATACCATCTAAAGATGGCATTCCATAATAGTAGAAATTAGATTTTTTTTTTAATACAGTAATGTCAGTCGATGAATTAGAGTTATAAGCAATGTCAAACTGCAACTAGCACTGTTTGCTCAGGATTTTGTCACTTTGTTTTTGCAACACCACTGGGTCAGTCTTTTGAAATGAAGCGATGAATCCCATGTCTTTCGTGTCATTCAGACATTAAATTTCTCTAATCTTACAGAGGTTTATGGTTTAAATCCTTTGCCCACTTGTCAGCATTGCAACAATTCACATGTGGTATTTAATGAGCAGCTCTGTGAAATCAAAAAGTCGTCCAAGTCAAAGTATTTCCTGGTCTCACTGTCTTTCAGTTGGCTTTGAAAATACATTGATATAGTTCACTCACCCATTGTCGATCATTATTTCAATCTTCAAACAAAATGAACATGATGACAGAGTTTGTTTCATCTTATCTATACGTCTTCTGTGCTGTGTATTTACAGATGCACAGTATCACCCTATAACATTGTGGGTTTTTAATCAAGAAAAAAATAATGAAAAAACCCACCAAAGACTATGGTTGCGTTGCAGTTGTTCTTTTTTCCAATCAAACGTCTAAGCATTATTTCAAGAAGCACTTTAGATACTGACCCAAAGTTTATTGCTTCAGTCATCCATATGTTCCAGCCAGTTCTGCAGCTACCTCGAAAACCTCGCAGTTGTGTCTTTTTTTTTTCTGGTGGTGATACCCTAAACTCTCCCTCACCGACCTCAGAAAACCCACTGGTTTAAAAATGTATACTCCAGAGTTAGGTTTCTGTGCATAACAAGCAATCTGAACACAGACATATGGCTTTAACCTCCAACGAAGAAAAAACAAACCCACTGGGGATCAACATAAACAAAAATAACGTGAAAGCTGAGGCACTGGAGACACGAGGTGCAGACTCAGCACAGCCTTGTTTAATTACTGCTCACCTGGGCCAAAGGCCTAATGGAAGACTTGGCTGTGGGCCCAGATAAACAACGTTCCACTTGGCTCCGACCCCGAGAAAATCTGGGGCCTGACTCATGCAAGCTTAGGTGTCGCCAATCGAGAAACCGTAAAGGCAAACTGCAAACATAGTAAATGACAAATGAATTCTCACTGAAGATGCACCAGCAGAAGGTGCAAGAGCTGACCACAGTGGTCATGTTATAAATGGACACGCCAAAGAAGATCAATGTTCTGATAGAATGATAACAAATGACATGCTGAAGTGAAGCGCAAGCAGGCAGCTCCTGTAAAATATTCAATAACTGGATTCCCATCAGTTACACAAAACAGACATGGTGGCGGGAAAACTGTAGTTGTGAGTGGACTAGGAATATTGCACTGTTGGTTCGTTTGAACTTTATGTGTCATCATATTCAGCATGAAGATTTTAGAATTTTCTCACAAATTTAAAAAAAGCATTGCTTCAGCTTTTCTGCATAATCATAATAAATGTTCTATTTCCCTAAAAGAGAAAAAAGTGACTGCAGTGGTGTGTCACCCGGGACTAACAAACAGTAGTATACGCTGTGGACAATAGAGTAAATTGCAGAGCTAAAAGGCAGGAATTATGAAGCAGTTTTTCTTTTCATTGCAAAATTAGAACATATGCACAGTTTATGAACCTAATATTAGGCTTTTCCTTCAGTTCTGACCTGGGTTTAATGATGATAATTCCAAAGAGAAAAACAGATTCAGGCAGGTCAGTATTTTCTACTTAATTTCAGTAGCAGCCTTGAGCTAGTGGTGCTGTTATTATTCCTTTTTTTTCCTATTGGATTGTCAGATGTGTTGGCTGTGCCTCATTGCCTTTATTCAAATAGTGCTTCTGTGAATGTTTTGATTTTATCATTCAGTAAGTATCTTCATGGCAACTTTAACGTCTTCCAGCAGATGGTTTATAGAGTTTGATGCAACTTGCGATCTAAGCTGTAGTCACGAGATAAAGCACTTGACATTCACAAATTATATCAGGCACGTGGGAAGTCGACTCACTCAGATGTGTGTGTGTGTCTGGGGGGGGGGTGCTGATGCACGGGCTGCACCAAATTTTTTAAGTTAGGTCAAAAGTTCAAATTTAGGACCGATGTCAGGATTTTTTTTCTTCAGAGCATATCATACTATTTATTTTGTGTAAAGCTGCTATTATCTGATGCTGTTTTTCAGTTTGGTTAAAGAGATGAACACTGGCAACAGGCCACCAAGTTAGAAGTTCTTCTGGCATTGCTGGAGTGTTGCTAGTAATTGCAAAAATTTAAATTAAAACACTGCAACACAGCTATTGAAAACTACAGAACACACTCACAACATTATAATCTTCCTAAGTAACTGCCATATTTCAAAAAGACATCAAATGATTAAAAAAAAAACTATAATCCTTTGCTTTATTTAAAACTTATTAAGATGCTACTTTTCCAGATGTGGCAGCCAGCTAAGCTGCAACGCTAACATCCATGAACAGAAAGAACACATAGGCTAAGGATTTGGTTTCAGCTGTGTTATTTTTGTTTTTGTTCTTCTCTGTAAGAATGCTAATAGAGGTTTGCTAGCATCTACGCTTAGGAAAAATATGTTATTTTCTTTATGTTGTGCAGCTCCCAACTTCCCGTTTTTCTGACCAGATGGCGACAGTTGTACAACTTTTCAAAAGTTGATACATAAACCCAAATGGGTCCTGTTGTAATATTTCAGAATTTAGCATGCTTAACATACTCTTTTTTATGGTATCTTTGTTGGGAAAAAGAAACTTTGGTGGAACAAGTACATTGTAGCCTCCTATGCACATGCTCAGCACTGTTTTGTGTATAGTGCATAAGCTCAAAATGTTTGTCTCACTGTACCTCATCCTGTCATCTTTGAACTTTCATCATGCTGAAAAGGTTAATAACTGAAAGGAAATGGGCAGAAGCTCTAACCATTGTAAAAATGTCCTTTTTGTACCTTAAAGTGTCATCGTTTGCCTACATTGTTGCCACCTGGTGGTGAAGTAAAGGTATTTCAGAATTTTTGTTAGAATTTCTTTGCTTAGAAAATACTATTTTTTTCTAACTGAAGAGAAGAAAGGCTGCTGTTTCATGTGTAGAATGACACTTTTTCATGGGACTTTATATCGGAGACTCATTTTAACCCAGCAAACATCTTCTCTAAAGCCTGAAGAATAAATCATGGAGATTTCAGGCTTGACCAATGGCTGTCCCTGGGCAGGAATTATCTTTGATGGCCGAGCAGTCTTTTTTTTTTTTTACCCCATCAGGTAAAGATAGAGGTCTGAAGCCTGTAAATGACATCTGTTCCACTGAGGCAGGGGGAAGTTTCATTTTGTCCTGTGGTTATTTTCTGTATTTGTCTGCACTCCCTTCATTTGTCTCGCTTGCTCACTCACTTGTCACTTTTTGTCTCTGCCTTTTGCTCTCTCACTCTGCCTCACATTCCTGTCATTCCTTCACCCATACCCACCATTTTCATCTTCTGCTTTCACAGATTTTGCTTAGTCACCTTCCACCTGTCAGCCAAGCCAATTTCCCTGCAACTGACAAAGCTGTGCCAGAAAGCTTTTTCATTTTTTAATATATCTTCTATTGCTTTTTTTTTTTTTTCTAAATAATGTGTGCTGCATATAGTAGACTTATCGTAACAAGATCTAAACCTGAGGGGCTACACATTAGAATATTAAGTGATATATTAATTCTCAATTTCACATAAGTTCATGTCTGCATTTTACATAAACATTTTGGAAATGAGTTAATTTTATAAAATTAACATTTACAGAAGCAATTTTTAATATATAACATATTTTGGGGCAGCACTGTCACAAGGCCATAGTAGCCATGAATGATGTCAAAAAAGGTTAGATGAAAAGTTTAAACCAGTCAAATGAACACTACCTACAAAAAGTATTCACCCATTTTTTTGCTGTTATAAATCAATCATGATCAATAAAACTTGGCCTTCTTTACAAAAAAAAGTGAAATGGAACTTCTACAGAGTGATACTAATTAAATAAAAGAATGTAGTGTAAAATAAAGTATAAATATTCACAGCCTTTAAAGTCACTGTTCTAATTCAACTCAGAGAAAAGATGATTGAAAAGTACAAGTCAGTGGCTGGATGCAAAAGGATGTCCAAGACCCTAAACATTCCCAGGAATTCTGGTAAATCCGTCTTGAGACATGGAAAGAATGTGTAAATAAATAAATAAATGTGGGGCCAAGAAAAGGCTGTCCTCACTGAGTGATCATGAAGGAGGATAGTAAGAAAGTCCAGCAAGACACCCGTGAGCACTCTGAAGGAGGTCCAAGTGATAAATCTACTATAGTTCACATAAAAATCCTTTGGTAAATAAGTTATACTGTAATAATGACACAGGGATCGGATGTCAGTTTGCAAATTAAGTCCATATAAATGTTTTTAACTCCTTCTGCCATCAAGATAATAAAATCTGCAAGTGGAGTGCTTTTTGTATGTGAAAAATTAAATGTGCTTTACATATTGTGCTCTGGATAACAGCAGTTTGTAGCCCAAGATAAGCCCTATAAGAAAGTGTAATTTATTTTTATTGATATTACTGTTCAGGTAGTTGCACATAAAACAAACCACATGTGAAATTGTTTGACCAGCCCTTTTCTCCAGACCTCCACATTCATCCAGTCTCCTCTAACGCATTAAAGGCAATGTCAAACTAATAATACACAGTGTTACATAAATATTTGGTTGCCCTATTGCTACCGAATTATTTATCTTATCTGTGTCTGCTAACACAATCCATTTCAGGCTTCCAATTGCTTTTGGCAAGGGGCATCACAGAAAACTAGATTATCAGGTTCACAACACACTTTGCCTGATACAATATGCAGCGAAAATCAAGTCTATCTGCAGATTGGAAATACAGCGCCATCGCTATGCTTCTTCTTCTTCTTTTTTTTTCAGGTTGTAGGTCACTTGATGGGGTGATATAAATATTGTGTGACACTCTGTTGACAACTGAGAAACACATGCACAAATTTCCATTCCATGCTTGTATTATATAAAATATGAGAGAGAGAGGGAGTAACGGAGCTTGGTTTACAGTGACACTTCCTCCTTTCTGCTTTTATTACATTAATGGGCCATCAGTATTGCATCATTCCTAATATTTTCATAAAATTTAACACATAAGCTTATGAAACACTGTGTTTCTTTTTTTATTATGCTTTTTTTTTAATTCTAGACCATACAAAATGGTGTGAAGCATAAATATCATTTAACTACTACCTATGTGCCAAAGATACAGATCTGAGGAAAAAAAGTTGGTTTGTGAATATGGACCGCTCTCTGATGTTTTGAAGAAATACTTTGACATTTTAAAATTGGCATTCTGAGGAGTTGCTACAAGCGATTAATATTTTACCTGCCAAGGACGCCACTCAGAGGGTTACCAGTTTGGAATATCAGGCAGACGAGTTAACAGCTAGTCTGAATGAGACCAGGACCAAAGCAGATTTCTGCCATCTTAAAACAAGTCCATTTTCATATACCCTAGAGACCGATTCAATCTGTGGTCTGTCACTAGCAATGGTCCAAGTAAAACATTGAATGTAACCGGGCTATAAAGTGACTTTTTACCCTGTATTTAACAGATACTAGGTAAATGGTCTACCCATTCACACACACACTAATTTATTTTATGTTTTTTAAACCTTACATACAGCATGTTATTATTATCTTCTCAGCCACACATACAGTATAAGCCTTATTGGGCAGTGTGTGGTACAGGGTCCTGCCCTAGAATATTTTGTCAAGTTGCAGGGACTGAGGATCAAACCCATGACCCTTAGAGTGGAAGACAACCACCACCTAACCCCTTACTAGCTCTACTTATCCAGGTCTACTGGTTGTTTCAACAACAACCAAAAATCCATGCAACAAAATCAATAGTTACTGTATCTTGTATGAATAATTAAATGGGTAGAAATAATATAATGCTGGTACATACCACAGCACAAGTTTGTGTGTCTTTTTTTTTGTTTTGTTTTTTTACTTCATGATTAAACAAATTACTCAAAGATTGACAGCTGAGAGATTTATTTGGACAATCACAATTCAGTTTTGCAAAGTTCAGCCAGCCCTACAATTTGGATCTCTCCCTGGGACTAGCACCAATAATACTTTTATTTCCTTATTCTATCTGTATGGTAGGAATTAGACAAAACATTACACCCACAAATAGACATTGTCTTCACAAACAAACATGTTTTTATTGCATTAGATGACATTCTGATGCCAAGGATGGTCTATCTAGACCACTTGGGCATTGAGCTAACCAAAACATTGACTGCTATTTTAACTAAGTAACATTTTAGTTTCATTTGCAATTTTTCAAGTCCCTATAAGTTAGGGAAGTTTTTATGTAGCGTATAGGATATAAAACCATACCTAACTGAAAACATAGATTACAGTAATATTAGCTGAAATGAGTGACTCCTTTGGGCTCCCATTATTTTTAACAAAGGGTTAAAAGTAAAACCCTAGGTTGGCAGTGAAGTGGAAGATGTGACGGGTGCTGAAAGTGTACGAGCTGCCAGATGGTGCTCACAGAAGCATGATCATTTGGCATTTTTTTCACCAAAGGGCTTCAGGGGGGAAAGGCGAAAGTGGGGGAAAATAAGAAGAAATGAATGACAAAGGAAATGAATGCACAAAGGCCCTCTTTATACCCTTGAACATTAATATAATTATTCATTTTCTTCATCTTTACCTGTCTTGTAATTCTTTTTTTTTTTTTTCTTTTTGCCATCTAGTGAGACTTCTTAGTCGGTTTGGTGCTCTTGCGATATCTGTCCTGTCTGAAATTTGGCTTCCTGCCTCATGTCTGAATGAAAGCTAATTGGCTTGGCTGGCACCACTTACATCTTGTTCTCAAGCTGCGCCAACAGGGCAAGTACATATCTGGAACACAATCGGCAAACACTCTGAAGTTCAAGCTATTACTGATCGTTTTGAATGTGTATTTATGCGTGTAAATGTGTGTACTCTTTGCATACGTGAATAAGCACCTGGTTGGGATACGTTTGCGCTATCGTGGCCGCAGAGCTGCTTTGTTAGCGTGCTCATTTCAGCTTTGCAGCGAGGGACACACCTGCTTATTAACCGGAACAAAAATGCAGTCGTGTTTACTTTGCTGCTGCTGCAACGCTTGCCCAGACCAACCATTAAATCTTAGCTGAGCTAAAAAATCAGAAAGTGAATTATTTTAATCTTTGTTTTGATGACCTCTTGACCATTTTTGATAGGATGTTAGAATATGAGAGAACATCATTTTTCACAAACACGCTTTTCCTATTCAGTTCACTTGCTGCCATGAAAGGCGGGCAACCATATAGATGCCTGTGTGTATGTGTGCATGTTTATGCACATACACAATACTTTACATAAATATACAATACCACAATACTACGTATACACACCATAATAATACACAATACCACAAAAAATAAAAAGACAGAAATGGGCTACAGTATATCTATTGCTTTGTGTTTGAGAGGACTTTAGAGTGTTTTTAAGTCTAACATTTACTTCTGTCTTATCAAAAGAGTTATAGCAATTCTTGAATTAATGTATATCTTCCACTGCCTTGCCTCTTTATTTAATGCATATTGTCCGGTTTGCACAGGACCTTTTAAACAAAGGTCTTGTGAAAACCATTTGTACACAGAATATGTGTTGGTGGGGATGACTTTCAGCTACTGCCACACCAAATTTTAATATAATATCTGTAAAATTGGTGGAGTTAAAGCCATTTCTTTCTTTGTTTGCCAAGGTTGATTAGCTGTGGCAGCCATAATGAACTGGGTTGACCTCAAAACGTAATCAGTTATAGATGTAAATCCAATGACTACTTTTTAGTCAAGGAGCTAAGGGCTTAATTAAAGTGCAAAGGGGATCGGGTTTTTGCAGTGGCAACCCCTAGGCTCTGGAATAACCTGTCCCTTGACATTTGTACTGCAGGGGTCCTTAATCCTGGTCCTGGAAGACCACTATCCTGCATGTTTTAGTTGTTTTTCTGCTGTTACAAACCTGATTTGAATGGCTTCTGCAGAACTTAAAGACCTGCTGAAGAGTAGAGAAACAACTAAAACATGCAAAATAGTGGCCCTCCAGGACCACAATTGAGAACACCTGATCTATAAAATTTAATAAATTCTGCCTGAAAAGTCACTTTTTTACACTGGCTTTTAATTTGAGTTTAGTTTTAGCTCCATCAAATCTGTTACGCTGTGGTATTTCCTTGTTTTGTTTTTACCCTTTTTTCTAGAACTTGTTGGTTCTTTGAGCAGCTTATGAATTTATTTTATTGGTGGTTTTCCTGCTTGTTTTTGACCTTCTTGTGAAGCACTTTGGTCAACATTGTTATTTTTTAATGGGGTATAAAAGTAACACTAACATTGACATTTTTGAGAATTTCATGAAAATCCATCCAGTGCTTCAAGTTAGTTTCGTATTAAACAAAGTCTCTCACAATCTACTTAAGAGTACATGTTGGAGCAACTGCAACACCAGATATTATCTCATTGTTTGTAAAAATTACTAATCTGTTGCCATTTTTGTGTTTGCTAAGTTTGATTAGCTGTGGCAGCTATCAGGGAATCAGGGTGACTCCAAAAAATTATCAGATGTACATATACATCCAATGACCACTACACACACAAGCAATTCCAATATCATGGAAGTGGGTGATGCCAACATTGTTGTTCATCTAAACATTAGGGGAAACATTTGAGAAGGTTTATAGTTTTTGTTATTTTTACCTGAAGACATTATCCCATCCCGCAAAGACAACACAACAGATGCAGATTATGATCACAACATTATAAGCGTCACTCGCTGTAATTGCAGATCTGGGACACAACATGGTCTTTTCAGTGTTGTCCCCTCAAGGTAGTCTCATCCTTCACTCACTCACTTGTGCTCTTTGTTGACTCTCTTGAATTCTTCAGACAGAAAAAGAACAGTGATGAACAGAATCTTGAATATAACACAGGGGGAAAAAAGCGGGGGAGAGTAGTGCATTTCTTGCTCACGGCCTTCCTCTCATCCTCTCATCCAATTATCATTTATGTATGCCTCATGGTTAATCAGCTACAAAGCTCTCTGTACCCTTCTTTAGCTCTTTCATTCATCCTTTGCCCCCCCTCATTTTTATTCTTTCCATGGCCTTAGGTGGAAGGAATAGGTCAGGGTCCAGAAAAGCAATTCTCTTCAGGCTGTAATTAGTGGCATGTAATAAGCAGCAACAAAGGCCAGGAGGAAAAAGAAAAAAGAAAAAGAAAAAACAACCATAGGAGAGATGGTGATAATGATCAAATTATCAGTTATTAAAAACAACGTGCAATAATGCTCTCATTACCGCAACAACACTTTCCAAACAACCCTCTGCTTGAGAAAAAAACAAAAACCCAAAACAAGGACAATAAAGGGGTATATCCTTTGAAAAGTGATTATAAATTGACTGGAGAGAGAGAGAGTCGCAAAAATTAGAAAAAAGAAAAAAGGATAGAATACGGTGTAGCACACCCTTGTGTTCTATAATTCTTTTCTGAGGAGATTGCAGACGCTTGCAAGTAATTCCACTTGACGGAACAAGGGGCCCCCTTTTTCCTTTTTTTTTTTGGAAGCAATTGGGAAGAAGAAGCAAAGTCTCATTCAGGGAAGTTAATCCCCGTTAATGGGTTTGTTTAAATTCAATAAAAAGGGGTGGGGTGGGGGTGGGGGATATGCAAGGAATGAATTATGAAAAACGATTAATGCCGTCTTAAAACAAGTCCAAGTTTTGATTACTTGCTCCAGCAAGTATTCATTTTCCGGATAAATATGCACATACATATTCATTTTCTTCCAAAGCCCCGACACTCTCTCCCCACCCCGACCCCACCAATTCTTCTTTACCACAAAAAAAAAAAAAAAAAAAAGCCATATTTCTTGGCTGCCCCTACAGACAGTCCAGAGTGTTGAGGTAGAGCAAAGTTACTGATGAGCAACGTAAGTAGGCAATAAATATTTACGCTTAATACTGCAAGTCTCCGGTTTGTTACCAGCGTGTTAAAGAGATATTCTGTCCAGTCTGACTCCCCTTACCATCATCCCTTTGCAGTGAGGTTCTGTGGAAAAGTTATGAAGCATGAATACATTTGAGTTTACATCCGACAGGACTGTTGAGCTAATGGTTATCCCAAATACAGCCAAGAACTGCGTAAATTGCCATCATCTTGAAGCAGCTCTAATCTCACGAGTTTTATAGCAGTCTCTGCAAACACTATTTCATTCACCTGATCAGAACGTCTAGTCAGTCAAAGGTTTACTCAGCTCCCAGCGGACTGATACATTCAGCAGTGTCAGGACATCTACATTTACCCAATCTATGCTCCGCACACATACATTTAAATAATACCACAGACATAGTTCGGCTGAGAAAACATTGACAAACTAAACAAGCTGTGCAAAAGTGTGGATGTTTAATATTAGCTAACAAAGTGTTCTTTCACAGCTGTCTGGAATTTTTGATAAATTGTTTTAAAAACATGAAAAACAGTATAAAACAGACCCTCATTTGGCTAGCCATTAACCTAGCCTGGCAAAGACTTTTGCCCTCCATTCTCCGTGTTCTGTGACCAGTACCATGACTGACAAGGTACTAACTATTGATAACTATCTGACAAAGCATCACCTGTAAAATCACCAGATTATCCCGTTCTTAAAGATACCTTTATTTATGACTTAAAATTCCAGCTTGGTGATAATCATTATGCATTATGTTTTTTTTTAAAAACAGCTTTATGTTCACAGAGGATTCCACTGTTTCAGTAATTGCCTTCACTCAGAGTGTTAGTTTGTTTCAGGTCAATGTTTACATGGTATCTGTTGGTCACAGTACACATGGATCAACCTTAGTGTCTGAAGGTCACAAAAAGGGATGATGGGAGCTTGAACCAACATGGACACACAAACAGTACAAAGCTACACAAAAAAGCTTTTAGATACAGATTTATAAAGTCACACACACACGCATACACGACACAAAGGCTTAAAAGCACCAGGAGCAACCAAAAGACAATTCCAAATTGTCTTTTTGGCTGGAACAGTTGCTATCGTTCATAATTATTTCTCCCTGTCATTGGGGCCCTCTGCATACTACCGACCCCCTGCTAAATGCTGCAAGCACGCCAAGTGACTTCGGAGCTGTGTCAACGTACAGCCAGCCAAAGAAATCTCTCTGTGCAGCTAAAAGCCAATTATTTCCTTCTAGATCGGCAGAACTTTTTTGCCCAAGTAATTATTTTTCTATAGCCTTTTTAAAAAAGGAAGCTGAAACAATGTGGATCCATGAAGAGAAGAAGAAGATAATTTCCCAATAGTTAGCCAGATTTCTTGGCATACTAACAGAACAGCTGCATAGATGCTGGGAAGAAATTAAAGGCTACACTTTTGGACAGTTTTTTTTTGTTTTTGTTTTTTTTTTTGACATTGAAATATTTTGTACTCTTGGGACTCCCTTTAAGGATTGTCAACAACTAAATCTTATAATATACATATTACTCTGTACAGGTTCTGTTGTTTTATAAATAAATAAAAAGCCTAACATTCCTTGAAGGAAAACATATTGCCTGTTGCCTTTCACACCAGAGTTATAGCCATTTTGGTCAAATCATAAAAATGTTTTCCACAATTTCATGCAGTATTACAAGCTGTGTTTGTGCTCAAGGTATGAGTTATGAATGACAACCATCGTCTTGCTCCATGTCTGTAGAATTGACTGAGTTGAAGCCATTTTTTGTTTTGGTTCATATTGATTAGCTGTGATGGTCATCTTGAATTGGAGTAACTCCAAAAGGTGATCAGTTGTAGAGATGTACATCCAATAACTGCTTGTAAGAGTTTTATTAAACTTCATCTAGTCGAGCATAAAAAATATTCACAATGAGTGATGGGGATGATTCTCAGCTACTACCACACTAAAGTTTAGCTAAATATATGTAAACCTGACTGATTTATAGCCCTTTTTATTTTGTTTCAGGTCAGATGACTCTGGCCACCATCTTGAATTGAGTTGGATCCAAAAGTCATTTGCACAGGTACATTTGGTGATTATTTCATGAAAGTTTCATTAACATATACACAGTGGTTCATGAGTTGTTCATCCTAAAAGAAGCAGAATGCTAGCTAAAACCTAAAAGATATAAAATAATATCTAAAACTGAAAGTAGCAAATGGCTAGCAAAAGGTGAGCAAAAAACTAAAAGTAACAGAATGGTAGCTAAAAGCTACAAGTAGTAAAAGGGACAAAAGGCTAGGTAAAAATGAAAAGCATAAGAAAACAGAATCAGAGAAAGTATGCTGAAACTGATCAATGCTTATGAAAGACCTAAGAAGATCTCAATGTATTTCTATAGCAAATTTTATTTGAAAAAAGTTAAATATTTCAAAATCAATAAAGTTACAAAAATGTAGTCATAGCAACAATCTCTTGAATGAGCTGGACGGCCCCTTTCACATATAAGGTACTATTAAGCCAAACTCTTATTTATTCTGTATTTTAGTGGTGGTTTAAGACTGTGGTAATTAATAAAGCTCTGTGACTTATTAATGAACACAGGGACAAAATCTGAAAGACAAACTTAATATGAACTAAGAAAAGACATGAAAGAAAGGGCTAGAATAGTTTTTATAAATGTAAAGGCTGCTCAAAAGTAATTCCATCTGTGCTGTATTTTTTTAGTTAAGTACTGCACAGGGTTGCACTCAGGAGCAGCATTTTTTTCTTTTTTTTGTACTGAAATGGCCTGCACATATTCCAGACAATAGCTACCCAAGAGAAACACAAAAGGTTAGGATGAACTGGGGAGATAGAAAGGAACATTATCTGTGGCTCAAAGTCCCTTTAGTTCTCAAGCTGAAGATGGAAATAGACCAAGATTAGTATGCCAAGTTTTATCATCTTGAGATTTATTATATGTTCTAGGAAGTACAAAGGGAAATAAAAGACAAATGCATTTTTTAAAGTTCAGACCATCCATAATCTACAAGCGCCAGAGACTAGTTCAATTTCATTTGGAACTTTGGAACAATGTCACAGACCTTGAAGGTATATCCAGACATTGGAGGAATAAGAAATAATTGTATGGTGGTGGTGGGGTAGGGGCATGTTGAGGTCAGAACTTGGAAAATAGAGTGGATGATACTGCATGGAGAAGAATCCAAACCATTGTTGTAGGACTAAGAATGGGTGTATATGTTGTTGTGTTTGAGAACAGAATTTATAGGTAGGATACTGGCTCTTAGCTAATTAAGAGTTCCAACACATGAGCATCAAAGCATCCTTATTACTGTAAATTCATGTTTTCGGTCCTGTGATGATTCTCCAGTTGCTTCTCCTCCCACAGAGTTAGAACATCATACAAAAAACCCCAAACATCAATTGGCAATATTGTACTATGTTTTACGCTAACAGTACATCATATGGCACAGACAAAATTCACAAAAAATTGCAGAATTTTGGCAAAACAAGTGGAAATACAAACATGTTGCTGAGTACAAAAGAGTTTACCCCGCTAACTCGTACAGCTAGCATGGCGAAGCCACACCCTTTAATGGAAACACATTTAAAAAGTTGGAATTCTGTGCTGTACAAAAATGCTAAATACTGGAAGTATCAGACTGAGACTTTGTATTAGCCAATACTTAGTCTTAAGTGATTTGGAA
Source organism: Kryptolebias marmoratus (assembly GCF_001649575.2). Classification (NCBI taxonomy): domain Eukaryota; kingdom Metazoa; phylum Chordata; class Actinopteri; order Cyprinodontiformes; family Rivulidae; genus Kryptolebias; species Kryptolebias marmoratus. The sequence continues at coordinate 11,879,206 of NC_051436.1, forward strand.
CAGTATTAGAGACAAAACATCTTGATCGAGACGCCCTAAGTTTCTTTAGTCATTCAATGTAATCCAATAGCTACTGGAATCACGTAACAGTAACTTTTGAGCTGTCTAAATGTTCCACAATGTTTCCAATCTCTTTTTACTCTAAAGTTTGAATCTTCGTGTACTGTTTACACATCACAACATAAGCATTTTTGTCTTTTCTGACAGTGTCTCTCTCAGTCCTAAAGAACTTAGAGTTTTCTCTCAAATCTATCCAGAGTGCAAAGTGTGCAACTCTCAATTGACTCCCGTTATTTTCTACCTCAGCATTTGATCTCTTTAGGGTCTTAGCTTGTCATATCTCCAACATAAAAAACACTGTATGGACAGAAGAAAAATCAGGTGTGGCCACCAAAACATTTTGCCTTTCAGGGGTCAAGACTCATTTTTATTATGACTTGTAGTCTCCCCCCCCACCCCCCTCNAAAAAAGTTGCTGTAGGATGAATTTTCAGGCAGTGCACATTGGAATGCTTTAAGACTGATTTTAAATTTTTTCACTTGTTCTGTTTTTATATTTTTACAAATTAAATAAATAAATATTATACCTGGTGGCTTGGTGGTCATTGCCATAGTCTTGTAATCAGGTTGCAAGTTCAAGCCCAGGTTGCAGCGGGAAGGGCATCCGGCGTAAACCAATTGCCAAATCGTTTGTGCGAGTTTGCTCGCTGTGGCAACCCCTGAAGAAGGGAGCAGCTAAATAAACAAATAAACTTGTATGTATATATATGTATATTTTTTTATGGAAATGAGGGGATTGAAATGCACTGGTAATGTCAGCAAGATAAGTGGAGCCTGACAAACTGTTGAGCTCAATATGACGTATTTCTAGTCACAGCTTTACCACACTCTTCAAAAATAAAAAGGGCTACAATATGATGAGCATCAGCTCCCCCTCGCAAAAGTTATCAATCTCTGTAAAGCCAGCAGGAATAGCATAAGTGTCCTTGTTATAAAACGGACAAATAAAATAATAGCTTGAACATTAGCTGGAAAAACTAACACTAGTTTTGATCAGCATTCAAGTGTAACTGTTCACTTTCTAACCACATGGATAGCCAGAAGGAATTAATTTGACCCCAAGAGCAATATCCCCACAACTCCAGCAATGAAGACAAATGATAATTCCTACCCCCCTGTACATCTCTGAACTAGTTTGGTAATTACTCTCACAACAGCACGACTGCAACAGCGTGGGTGCATTTAGCCTCAGCATTTCAATTAAGTATTGGCAAAGTCTAATTTGTCATTTACCAATTAGGAAAAAAGGGCTGATTTGGCTCACTATTTCACAGCTAAATGGGAACTGAGTTAGGATGCAAACTGCAGTCCCCATTTTCATTTTTTCTGCTTTTTTTAATTTATTATTTCATTCTTCTCATATTAAGGAGGGAAGAAAATGGATGAACATTGTATTCTGGCATTGTGTGAGTGGGTTTTGTAAGCTCAGTCTCAAAATCCTTTCAGTATGTAGGTGTGTGAACCGTCAGCCATCTCAATAAAACATCATGCATCAGAGATCCTTGCTTAAGGCCAGCATCTGTGCCGTGCTCTGATCAAGACCCATCGCACTGACCAGCCAAGCACTCGTCGAAAATGTATTCTGTGTGACACAGAGGCCTTTCTAGAAAAGACGTTTCCTGAATGTAATTTTCCTTTATATGTTGTTCCACCTTTCAGATTAATAGCAAACTCGACGTCATTCCTCACATCCACCCAGCCAAACTGCTGCCATTTGTATGAATCATCCCGAAGTAATAGTACTGTAGATGCACTTTATGGACCCTTTTTAAAGGATCAGCTCAGTCTGTGTGGGTGCCTTCATCAAAAGTCGTTTGTTCCCCACCATAAATTGTCAGATACCTCCATCAGCAAATACGCAAACTGTGAGATTGCTGCTAAAAGCCATCATTATAAGTACAAAGCTGATGAGAAGAGATAAAAGTTAGAAAAGAAAACATGTAGTACCTTCTATGTGGGCTTTTTTACTCTGAAAAGTTGAGGTTTTGGAGATGCAAGGTTTCTGTTAAACAGCAGCAACATCTGATACTTTATGAAAGGCATTGAAACTACATTTTCACATGTACCTTTTTAATATTTATTGGGGAACTGGAAACACTGAGTATATCATTCAATATATTTGTTTAAAATATAGCTTTACAGTAAATCCCAAAGAATTACTAACATCTTTTGGAACCCTCCTAACATCATCTAACATGAAATCCCCATACATAAAGCCCTCCACGTGCCAAAGTGTCAAAACTTAAAACGGAGGTTGGGAGAATCCATTAAGTCAGTTTAGGAAACAGTGCACATGGATTTGCCCTCAATTTAGTTAATCAGTTCAGATGTTTCACTACCCATCCAAGGAGCTTACCCAGTTCTTATAGTTTTTATTGTTGTGAGTTGCTTTGTTTTTTTGTGAGCTAAACTCACATCAAAATCACTTACCATCTCACTTGCCCTCCTGAGGGTCTGAGTTAACCTGATCCATATGCTGTATGACGCTTAGAATGAAAATAACACGAGTCAAACTGTGAATGACTGATGAAAAGAAGTTCATTATGTTAAGATTGGGGGGGGGTTTAAGAGTAATCTTCTGTATTGGGTTTAATTGTTTTCACTTGTGTTAATGTAGTTCTCTTTTGATTCTTGTGATCCGGATGTTTTTGTCCATTACCTGTTGAGTTGTGTAGTTCAACTGCCTGTGCCCTCTGTGTTCCTTTTATTATTATTCACCTGCACTCAGCTCAGTACTGTTCCAGTCAGCCTGCCACGCCCATCTACACCTGTTTGTAATCGCCCACCTGTTTCCTCTTCCTCATCATCAGCCTTTATATTCAGTCTCTAGTCATTTTTTCGGTTGGTTCATTGTTGCAGAAACGCACTGTCTAGTTTTCCTTGTATCACCTCATGATTCGCTGAAGTCTTTATTTGTAAGTTTTGCTGCCATGACAGCCTATTGTTTTTTTCTTTGTTAATAAATCTTTTTATTTTTTTGAGCTTTTCGTGTTTGTCTACATTCTGAGTCCTACAAACCTGTCACATTATGTTTAGTCAATTATTTTAGTTTCTCTGTTTAAATCTGCCCCTTCAGCTTCAAACCAAAAATTAATCTCAACGCAACACCTGCTGCACATCAACATTAGTCTTTTTTCAAAACCCTTTGACCTCTATTTTTATTTAATTCACTGTTTCTCACTGAGTTCCATACTATACCAAATCAGCTAGTGTGAAATAAATGTAACACTGAAGGAATGAAAGACAAACTCTAGTAAGTTTTTAAATTAGGGCTTTAACAAGCTGTTTTCCTCATACAGCCTTTTGGGGGATTTTTGTAGCATCAAAATTCAAGTCTCCACCTATAATCCAGGCTGGCTCCCCAATACCAAAAACTGGTGTCCACTGAGGACCTGTTTGGCCCGTCAAATTAGTTGTTGAATGAAATCCTAACTTACTGACTCATTGCAAAATAATAGGGCTAATGAAATGCCGAGTGTAAAAAAATAATGCATATACAGCTTATGAAAGGACATAATTAGACATAACGTTGTCTACAAACATAAATTTCATAAGACTTTTACAACTGTGGATAAAATGTTTTCTGGGGGTGGTGTAATCTCCTGGCAGTGCTATTTGGCATAAACATTGTGTGTGGAAATGATCATATTTACCTCAGCTGGTGATGTGATCCTCAACTCCGGGAGACTATTGGCTGCAGCTTGATGAATGGCTTAATTAGACCTCTGCATTCACAGTTTTTTTTTTTTTCTAGAGACGAGAAACTTGTCATCACTGCAAAGCAAATCAATCTGCCCAGTCTTCCATATTCCAATAAAAGGTCCTCAATTCCAGTCCAACTGTTTATTGAAGTCCCTGTGTGACTCTGGGAAAGGGTTTGTGAAAGCATTGTTAATCAAGACAAAATAATGGATTCAGATCAAGAACTCATCAAACAGCTCTTGCACTTGGGCAACTTTGTTTGGCATTTGAAGTCTTTGCTAGTTTACGATCCCTGGTATTTGTAATTAGGGAAAATTTGAAAACGTCGGCCATGTCAGTAGTTGTTTACACATCAATCATATGAATGGCTATGTGTAGTTAGAGGTACTCACGCTTGTTTGCACTGGATAATCAGTCCAGGGGGCCACAGCTGTGCCCAGGTTAGTACTGTTTGTTTGCAGTGTGGGCTCCAGGTTTGCACTGGCTGTGCTGTGTGCGACAGTGGAAGGTATTCAATCTGGCTGTGCCAGAGGGGAGTGTGTGTGTGTGTGGTGGGGAGGGGGTCGGGTTGTGAAAAGGAGCACTGCAGCAGATGTTTCCTGTCCAATTCGATGGGGGGAGGAGGAGGGGGGGGGAATTTGATGACACAGTGGAGGAGATAGGTGACCTCTCCTCCCCTGTTCCTCACACCTCCCTCTCTCGACATGTGTCAGTCAGTGCCAGGTCAATATGGTGGCCCAGCGCGCCTGCGGATCTGCCATGTGCTTTCAAGCCAGGGACTGGCAGTGCGGTGGAGCTTTGCTCACCAGCACTAGTTGTGTTCAGCTCCCACCCCACCCCAAGCCCCTCCACCTGCCAAGTGTGCAGGGACCACGGGAATGACTGAAACCTTGTGGATAAACAAACACAGCTGATGAACACATGGAGTCGTCGGAGAACGAAGCGTCACATTTTCTCATCACTTTCCTTCTGTTTGTAGCTTAATATTTTTTCAGTGTAGTCACATTTCCTGAATCTGTCTAGCCTTTATGAAGCTTTAACACATATCTGCATGCAGCCATTTTCCTCACAGCCCCAGCCTCCCCTCTCCCTCTCAGGCATGGCTGTGGGCTGCTGAGGCTATCCGCTCACACCCACCTACATTCACACCACTCAACCACTGCAGTTTATCCCATTTGTAACACATGGCTGGCCGTTGAACAGCAATGACCAAAGGGAAAGGGACAGAGGCAGGCAGAAAGAGAGAGAGGGGTGTTGAGAGTTTACGGCAGCCGGATGAAGGGGCGGGCTGGTGGACTGAAGCAGTGTCTTGGCTCGGTCTGGTTGGCTGTAATTGATGTCCAGTCTTCCAGAAGCCCTGTAGTGATAGCGGACAGGATGACTCTGCCCGCATTTTCCCTGCCATCCATAATGTGTGTGTGTGTCTGTGGGTTTATGTGTGAGAGTGGGCACACATGTTTAGAGGGCATACAACTGGTATCTGAGACACTGACAGTGTCCATTGGGGCTGTGTGAGTAGGTAGCCAAGGGGTAATTGTTACAATAAATGAATGTAGCATCTCATTTGATCACATAAGAACATTTATCTTCCTCTAACATTATGCTTATGGTTTGGTGTGTCCCTGGCACTCTTTGTTTACACCATGAAGGAAAATCTTTTTTTTTTCTGGGTCAAGGTTGAAATAAGACATTTCCTAGTGTTAAACTCTACCTCTTGTTTGCACAGGGTACTGGTTAAAATATTTCTCGAGGAAATAGGACATCATTCAAGATATCAACATGCCATCAATTGTCGTGCTATGCCTTTGTGTAAACAGACGCAACATAAAATTGCCCATATAGATTACACAGCATAGCTAATTAGAAAGCTAGCAACTGACTTCAGCATAACATCTTCTTTTACTCATGTTAATAAAGATGATTAATAGTACAAATTATGTAGTACATCAGAATACGAGCAAACCTGACTTAATGTTGGCTGCCGTAATGATAAAACATTTTAATAAGAAAATAAAAACACACATTAGTGAGATTTTATTTTATTTTGGTAACATGCAAACTGTAGTGGTTTTTGACAAAGAGCTTTTTTATATATCTAAAATAATGCTATAAAAAAACAACCAGTCTGGCTAGCATTAGCCTGATTCCTGTAGGCGATCTTCTCCCCTTTTTCTGTATGCTCTGTGCTTTATGACTGATGTCAAAGCTGATAAGGTGCTAGCTACTGCTAACAATTCAACAAAACATCACCTCAAAAACATTAGGATTGTCAATAACTCAGGCCAAAATGATGAAAATGTAGGTTCTACAATGTTTTTCCTGACAGCCTATAATACAAGAATAGAACCATCCATTCAGCCTACAATGCTACTTTAAGTAGAAGAAAAGCAAACTATGACTTCAGTTAATGCTCATATATTCTAGAGACACTGGCCAATGTCACTACTACTCAGTGACTAAGAGTTAAAGGGAACTTTTACAATTATGACAGTAACACCCTTCATTTAAACTCTGCCCCTGAAAACTTTCTGTTTGAAGAGCCCTACCACTTTACTTTCCTCCTAATTCACAAAGATAATTGGGACACACTTTCCTCTGGTGTGAACATGTAAAATGTAGGGTTAGGGGGATTTGGGTGAAATTAAATTTAGCCAAAAACCCCGTCTACACCACTCCAGAAAATTTTAAAACTGTCATTGTCTTCTATTTTTTGCACTTTTTAGGCAAATGCCAACTGTGTTTCATTGTGAAAAACAAGAGATTAAAAACAAAAAAAATCAAAGTGGAGGTTTTGAAAACCTGCTTTTAATGTTTCTGTCTGGATTTGAGATAAAAGCTATTAAGAAACAATGATGTAGCAGCTTACTTTGTGCATACCCAATATCATTTTGTTCCCTAAAAAGCAGACTTTTTGCCTTTTTTATCCCCGCATCCATGTCACATTTTGCTAATGTTATTTCCTAATGTATTTTATTAACTGAGGGAAAATTGTAAATAGTTTCAAAGAAAAACTTCAATTGAACCTACAACTGTTTTGGAGGAATCATTAGCCAAGCTAAGAATGTTTTTTTTCTTTGTTTTTTTGATATGTCGTAAATGTAAATGTAACTATTCTCGCCACCTAGTGGGACAACATTGGTATTGTAATCTCTTTGTTTTATTTCCTGCTTCTCATCTAGACTAAGATATTTTTTGTGAACTTGGAAAAAAAAGAATATCCATTTTAAAAAGTAGGGTAAATAGAGCCTAAGCTTTAAAAACAAACAAAAAAACATGCATTTGAATTTTATCATGTTCTCAATACAAAAAAAAAAAAAGAATATAGCCATTGACACACCCACTACTTCCACATTTGTGTTTTTGTTGCTGGGATAAAAATAGACTTTTAATGTATGACTGGTACATTTCATAGAGGAGGAAAGGATGTTTATATAGCAGTTGAATTGCTTTGGGTTGTGCCTCTTCTTACAGAAATGATGGTGATTTTACAGGCAGAAAATAACTGGAGAGAGTGGTATTTCATGCAATTAAGGTCTGCAGCTAAAATCCAGCTGGGACATTGCAGATATACACTATGTCATGCATCTTAAGCACTAGGCCACCAGATGGCCTGGGCTTTCTTATCTTAATGATGTGAAGGAGGTGTCCCGCTTTGCACAAATCTCAGTAAAGCCTAAGTTATACTGAGGCTTTAACCGTGAGTTTCACATCTGTGCAGCAGTGAATTTTTGCGTGTGGTAAATTTTGTTATCTGTATGTCCATGTGCAGCCTAAAATTCATTACTGAGTGGACATACCTGTAAACATGGCCATTTGTACGTTATATAAACACAACCCTGCGCATTCACCGAGTCTGCGTCCATATCTGGAAAAGAATTGGCACTGAAGAGCTGGGAAATTGCTGGAGTGTTAGATTCTTATAATTCAACCTGGAGAGACTCACGACAAAGAGAAGCTGCAATTAAATGGTTTTATTTGACATGAATGATATAAGATATTTGGCGCTCGGACCTCGGCGGAAGACGCGAGTGCCGACAATAGCAATGCGCTTCGATGAGAAGCTCAGGTTGAGCATTAGAGGCGTCTTCCCTCCCTTACAAAAAAATCCCACGAAAATCACATGTGACTTTCACATGTGATAACATGTGATCACATGTGAATCACATGGGAATCACATGTGAAAACGTGATTTTTTGGGGGATTATGTGAACCACATGTGGAAAATGGGAATCACATGTGATCACGTGAATTTTGTGGGATTTTTTTGTAAGGGCTGGGCCGGACACTGGTGGTGGAGGTCGAAGTGGGGAAGGAAGCTTGAGGGAGCTGGGAAACTGGGGGTACAGAAGGGGTGGAGGTGGGCTGAAGTTCGACTGTTGAACGGATGGGGCCATGATGGAGGTCCTTTTATACGAAGGCTTGCTCGCTGATTAGATACGCTGGAGGCGCGGTCGGATGCTGATAGGTTGGAGTGGAGGTGCTCGACGCAGTGATTAGATGCAGGTGAGGCTGAAGCAGGTCTTCCGGTCTGAATTTACGCCTAGGCTTCATTATATCAAATAGTTATGTTACTATGTAAACTTTTTTTGGTTTTAAAGAGGAACAAAGTTAAGAATTTTCCCTACAAACACTGCAGATTTATTTCCAAATGAAGCTACACACTAAAAGTAGTTTTGAAGACCTAAAGATGCCTGAACAACCATGAATGTGTTAAGGCAGTCAAGGTCCACCTTAAAATTGTACTGCCTTCCGCTAAAGGCAAAGGGGTGATGATGTTTTTACTTGTGTTTGTTTGTCTTTGTTTCTCTGTAGCATTAGCAAAACATCTTATGAACCAGTCAATAAAATTTAATGAAACTCTCAGAAACAAATTATTAAATGTACATCTGCAAGTAATTAACATTTGGAGTCCACCCAATTCAAAATGGTCTGCCACAACTAAGCAACCGCAGGAAACACGATAATGTCTGTAACTCAGCCAGTTTTACAGATATTAAACTAAAATTTGGTGCGTTTGTGGCTTAGACTCATTCAAAACATTTAGTCCAGGTACTTTCTGATTGCACAAGTTCTGTTTTTAAATTCTGCTTTATTTTTTTTTATCTTTTTTACTAATATAGTCAGCTGTGTCTGTTTGTTAGCAAAATATCTTATGAACCACTGGATTGATTTTAATGATATTCTCAGTAACTTATTATTGGGTATATTTATATATGTAATTATTGTCTGCCACTGGGTAGTTTCAGAAAAGGAATTTAAAATTAAAACGTTTTTAGAAATACACATACAAATTGTACGTCCGAAGGTTAACCACAAAAATGTTGTGGGATTTGTTGCAGGAATATTTAACATGTACTGAAACAAAAAATTGAGTTCAATTAAATATCGGCTAAATCTGGCAGCAAAGATCACTTTATTTGGGATAGAACTGAATATGGTAAAGAAAGCCTGTAACAGGACCTTGATCCTAAACACACTGAAACCTGAAAAAGCTTAAAGTATTGGTCATTTCTCTGACAGTCTGCCAATCTTAATGCAATTACAGTTCTATGTACAGTTAGTACAAAAGCAGGAAGTTGAGGAATATCAAAGAATCTAAAAGTGCGGATGAGCAGGTGCTTAAATTTCTACTTTGTCACCCCCCACTCCCACCCCCATTTCTCTATATTTTCTTTTCCTCTGTTTCCTGCTCAGGGTCGTGCAAGGCAAGTGCCTCTTCCATCATCGGACTCAGCTTTGACAAGTCCAAAGTCCATCACAAGGCAGACCTAGAGTCATGTCACCAATCATTCCTTCACTCGATTTAGAAACACCAACAAGCATGTTTTAAGACTATGGGAGGAAAGTGGAGTTCATGTGGAAAAAAACAAAGAATAATACATCAAACCACCTGCATATGGGTAACAGTGCCATTGAAAATTTGGATCAAGAAAAAAAAAATTAAACAATTTTTTAAAAATACATTAAATCTAAATTATTAGAATTCTGCTTCTGTTTCAGGCAGTAGCTAGGAAATTTTTTCCTTTGTCCACCTTTTGTTCATTTACTCATTTATTCCTATTCTTTCATTTCTCAGGGGGAGCTGTGAGCAGAGGTTCCAGTTCTGGAGTCTTCCAGCAGGTGTTGCTGTCACCTTACTCTGTCTCTCTACCTCAAATGGTCACACCTGCAGATCGATATCCTAATCAAACACCTGCATCAGAGCTGAACTGAGACATCACTTGATGTTGGAGTCATTCTAGTGAATATTGAACTCCTAGTTCATCTAGTGCTCGCTTCCTTGAGCTTCTCATTCTTTGTTTTACCTCGGTTTTTCCCCTCACAGATATTTCTCGGTGTCGCAGCTTCCTCATTGATTGTTCTGATGACTGAATCTGCTCCTCAGTGTTAAACCTGCCCTGCAAAATCGCTTGCGTTGTACTCACCTGTCTGCTCGCTCTCCACCAACCTTCTCTTCATTCTCCTGGACCGGGCACCTCCTCTCTCTCCTGAAATATTAAAAGCAAATCAAGCAAGATATTACTGCAAAAAATTTCCATCTGTACCAGACTGTCATTGCTTGTTATCCTATCCTACAGAACTGTGAGGTGCCAAAAAATTTTATAGTTTACTCGGTGTATAAATAAAGCATTTTACAAACCTTTTTCTAGTTGTATGGTGCCTGTGTCAGCACTCTGAGTCTTACCTTGGTTGATATAAACACTAACATCATGACAGCTTGATGATGCATCAGTAGACACCAGTTACTTTTTTTCACACGATCCTCTTTCTCTTTAATTCAAGGAACTTTGATAAAAGAGTTGAAGAACAGCAGTCATCTTTAGAGGCGAAACTAGCAACACCTTTTTCAGCATAAGAAAGATGCGTGAAAAATCTGTTTTTAAGTAAATGGACTCCTCAGTGTGCTCTATCTTTATTTAGCAGCTTCTCCCACTCACCCACTCGTTTTCTCCATGTCTCTTCACAGAGAGGTGTTATCTTTGTTTGACAACTCCCCTATGAGTGAAAGAAAAAGCAAAGCTGGAAAACAAAGAGTGGAGGCTAAGCTGAATGAATGCCAAAAGAAATTAGGTAAACCATTTTGTTCTACAAAGCTGAAGGGACTTGGAGATTCAATTGTTGCTTTTTATGAGCCAATGGGAACTTAAATGGTGACTTATTAAAAAAAGAAAAAAAGAAAAAAAATGAAGAACAGAAAAAAAATCTAAAATTGTAAAAATGATATACGGAAATAAAGTAAAAAACATGTTTATGCTCCAAATTTGAGTAAAAACTACACTGATAAGAAGAACTTAATGTTTTAATTGGAACCATTTAAATCCCATTTAAACATAAAAGATATCTAACAATTAAATCGTTTTTAAAAGCTATGAAATGACACCTGTTCCTGTGTGAAAGAATTTTAAATTCATATTTAGTCAAGTGAGGTTTATCCAGTGCCTCTGTTATGCTGTTCACACATCAGAGCACAAGGGTTACTGAAAATCAATACAAAGTTCTTTCAGCATATAATTTTTTTTATGATATAGTATGTACAACAGAAAATGATTATACTCTGAAGTGGTCCTCTCACTTTTCATGACTACCACTTCAGACAATAAGTTTTCCAAGAACCACTATTATGGTAGACAATTAAAAAAATCAACAACCAACTTACAAATCTGTCTAACAACAAATCTATAGATACTTTAATGGCTTAATAAGCCTAATAATATTAACGTTCTAAACATTTTAATTCATTGGCTAAACAATGGGATGAGATTTGGCTTGACATGTGGCAGCCTGTTCCTTGCTGTTGGCTCCCTATCCGTTTCAATCCGTAAGCCTATTGAAGGAGAGCCATTGAGATAAGAACACACACCTAACTGTTGCTCAATGGTTTAGTTTAAAATATGATTATTGCATGCATTTGTTATTGAGAAAAGCCTTTTCATACACTGTGGTTTTGGCTTTTCTTTTGCCTCACAACAAATTAGGACAATTTTGAGATAACTTGGATCAAATTTCCTTTTCTGTTTTATACCCTTTGTTGTTTGCAGGTTCCACAAAGACCTCAGTGGTGCTGCTTAGGTTGTCAGTAATACATCAAATTAACTATTGGCCACTAAAGTTTCCATAGGTTCTTTTTAAAAAATTTTCTACTCCACTTCCTTTTCTAGTAGTTTCCTTTTGAAGCCAAGATTGTCATTTTCTTGAGTCACTCATCTTTTTGTCTTTCTCTGCGTTTCACTTTTACATCACAGTTCAAATTACAGCAAATAATTAGTTTGTTATTAAACATGTAATCTAACTAGTTGTTAGTAAAACCTCCTCTTAGTACCACAAGTTTTCAAGATTTGGGAGTCTTAGGGTTTGTTTTTGTATTGGGTTTATTGTTTCTTTAATTCTGTTATTTGGTTCCTGTGTTTAGTTTTGTTATTTGGTGTTTTGCTCCCTGTGCCCTTTGTGCGTGTTCCCTGTCATCATTCACCTTTCCTCTGCTCTGTACCTGTCAGCTTGACTCAACCACCCACACCTGTCTCTCATTCCTAATCGGTCACCTGTGTCCACTAATAAATAATCCTCAGCTTTTAAAACATGTTCATCTCCTTCATTTCCCTGCTGGTTCATTGTCATTTCCATGTGCTCTCTGGTCTTCCCCATGTCTCGCCCCCTTGTGTTCTTGCAATCCTGTTTTTGTTATTTAGTTTTAGTTGCTGCCTCGTTAACCTTTTGTTTTCCTTTTTGTTAATAGTTGAGTTTTACTTTCCTCTATGTCTGCTTGCATTTTGGGTTCCAACCAACCACTAACTGTGACACCTGTGGTACGACTAATCTAAGTCTTTCCGCCTGAAATTTCACAGAATTGCATTGTTATGAGAACAATGTGACTTTGCAGTCTCCAAGTTCATGTTCAGTTCAGTATCTCTTGCATATTTTGGGCTGACGTGTTAACAATTCCAATATTACCAAAAGACTTTGCTGGTGTAGGTTGCCAGGCATCCGGGAGACTTGTTAATCCTAAGAAGTTGAACTGAGGGTTTTGTTTTTATTTTTAGATTGTTGAAGACATTTTGATTCTCAACTTTAAAAACTAAAGTTGAATTAAGAAAGGTCTTCAAATGTCAAAGCAAACATATTTAAGAATAAAAAAAACATATCTGGATGCATTAAGGTTTAAATTGTTAGGCTCAATAAAAGATTGTTGAAAAGAAGTGGAGGAATGTTGCTCAATCCGAGAAGCAGATATTCACACACTTGTAGAAAAGTCAAGGTTCATCAAAGCTGTTTTGGCAGCACATGGTGGCAAGTTGGTTTTTAGTATAATTATTTAGCCAAAGAACAAATCCTAACATTGAAAGCCTTGTGAGTTCATCCAAAGCGTTGTGCAAACTTTATGTGGAATCCAGTCCAGTTTTAGTTTATCTCGTAAGTAGTACCAGAAGTTGTGATTTTAAGATAAAATTTAGCAAAGACACTGTTACATGTAAACCTGAACCATTTTTACTCATCTTAGCTATCCATGCCGTTTTGTTACAGAGGAAGAATAAAGAAAATACAAACATCAAAGTTGATGATAAATCTCAGATGTAAAATTAAAAGAAAAGAAAAGCTTAAAAGTAAAAGAATGACATTTTAAAAACAGCTGTGGAAAAAGAATTTAAGGTGGACCAAAAAATTAGCTTTGAAAAGCAAAACAGGCACCAGTTTGCTCATCATTTGGTGAGAGTCTGGGGATTTATTCTACAATCTCCTAATAAAAAAGGCAAAATGTTGAAGTATTTTTTTTTCTACAAGAAAAAAGTCACCTGACAGCCATGAACAAAGTCTTTACAGAAAATTTCTCTACCTTTCTGCTGGCATCTCTTGAATTAAAGCTGCACGTTTCTGATTTGCAGTTTGCCAGTAGAAAATTTGGGGAATAATAACTTAGCAATTACATACATTTCGTGAAAGTGTTGTGGGCAAATGCACTCATTTGAAAGGACTCCAATAAAACCCAGGTAACAATTCTCAAAATTAATTGTGAACCTTGATCATGTTCTTTTTTTTTTTAACCTTGAGGCAAGTTATTTTAGCATGACAGCGGAACAGAATTTCCAATTATTTCTCACATTTGAGAAAATGAAAATAACACATTAAACAACGCAAATCAATGTACTTTGTGATTAAACACATTTTTCTGTTACACATGACCAATAAAACTATGATGACAACAGCCTACTACCAAGATGGTTTGTGGTAAACCTTCCAGTTACAAAAAGTATTGTTCATTAACAAAACTGTTGAAGGAAAAGCTGGGAAATTTAAATAAAATCTTCAGTTTTAAAAGACTTTTGTAATAAAGATTATATAATTTTAAGGTGTGCTAAGTGATTAATTAGGCCTTTATTGTGATGATTTGGGATTTTTTGCTGTTACTTCCTGGTGGGCCGTCCTGGCCATTGATTGGCAACACCTTGTCCACGCCCTCCACACCTGCAGCGGATCAGGCTCGTCAGGCACCTGTGTACTTAAGGCTGCAGTGGGAACCAGACCAGCGCTGGAGCATTGTTTTTGCCTTCGTGGTAAAGTGCCAAGCCTTTGTAAAACTTCTTGTGTCTGTGAAGACTCTTCTAAGTATTCTATTTGTGTTGTGCACTTTCTCAGGATTACCTACCGGTTGAAGATCCAGTCTGGTCTGATTTGTTGGAGAACCCGCTGTGAAGCTAAAACGACCTACCTGCTCTGCTTGAACCTGTCTGCCTGCCTGGAAAGGAACCTACCTGTTGCCCCTGGAGAGAACTGCCAATCCAATTACCAGGAAGTACTCATCTCTTCATCCTCCATCCGTGCTGTGTGCTGCCTCTCTCACCGTAAGGACCTTTCACCTGAAAATGCACAAACGTTAATACTTACCTGTCAACCTCTGGAGGAACGTCCGTCTCACTACGCTCTCTGTTTTCAGGTCCTGGCTTCCGATCATTCTCACATGATTAGCTCACTGTAAATAAATTCACTTCTCTTAACTTTGGTCTCCCGTGTCAGTCTGACCCCGAACTGCTCACCGAGAAAGTCTCGAATCCTGACATTTATAGACTACACAGTAGCAGAAGGTATTATGTGATGCCTTAATGCACTATGGGATAACTTAATGTAATTGAGCAAGAAGCATCTCATGTGCTTCCTACAATTATTTTATAGATTGTGTACTAATAATGAAACATGGCTATTCATAAATAATGCATCTTTGCTCCTGTTTGGCTGGGCACTTAAATCTATCCTGGGTTTTCAACTGAGCAATGCTAAATACAGATGTAAACGCACTCCTAATGAATTAAAGACACTCAAATTCAAAGGCTCAGACAACTCTCAGTGGTGGTATGGAACACATTTCCACACAGTTATTTAGCAGTCTGCATGCAAATCAATTCAGCTTAACACTGAAAGACAACTGACCTGACATGACCACACACAAAAAGCAGAGTTATCAAAAAATAACTTAAATGTGTAGTTCAAATCCTTTAAAATGGAGTTCTGTGGAAAGAACATTTAATATCTTACGTTTTGTAGGTAGCTCTATGAAGGACATAAGTTTGAAGAAACAGTTGAATTCTGACCAGATTACAGCTAGTCAAGAGTCAGAATCTGACCAAAGTAGATTGCTGCTCTCTTAAAATAATGCCAGTCTCAAAAATTTCAAGCCATTTCATGCAAAGGTTGTTTGATAAACCTTTACCCGGCCATCAGCTTTGCATCCAAAGTTATTAAGGCAGAAATATCATGACATTCCTGCAGGAAGTATCCCAAGACACACACAAAATACTACAGCTAGCTATAGCTAACCACTATTTGCACTGGCAAATAACCATTTAATGTAAAACTGATGGCGGTGTAAAGGTTAAAATACGATAAAATACACCAGCAATCTACTTTGGTCTTGGCCCCACTCAGACTACCTGTTAGCTTGTTGATCTTGTCAGAAATAAACTGAGGTTGCCTAAAGAGGTTTTCACAACAGGTAACATGCTACTTGTTCAGGGGTGGAAATTAGCACCCGCCACCCGCCAAATGCGGGTAAATATTTGAAGTGGCGGGTGAATTTGATCAACAC
>NC_051436.1:11896136-11929857 GCF_001649575.2 Kryptolebias marmoratus
GTGATGAGAAGCTATTTTATTTTCTGTTTTTCAAGAGTAGTCAGCTTGTAGGGCACCACAACTGCTTCCACCCGCGTCGATCATCATCATCATATGAAATAACTTTTTGTCACAACAAAAAATAGTGGCTGGTAAAATATTTGAGTGGCTGGTGGACAAAATTTTTAATTTCCACCCCTGTACTTGTTCATAATTTTTCACCTATGAAGATCCAATTAATTTTTTTCAAGAAGGAATGAATAAATTAAATGAGTGTCTTTATCACTACTACTAATAAAAAAAAATAAGAGTTTATTTTAATCAACCACTTAGAAAGAGATTTATTAATGAGTTTTCTCAAGGTTCCCATATGTTGACATGAATGCAGGGTAACTAGTCCAAGAGCGAGACCAAAACCAGATGCAGAGACAACAGCTGAAGGTAAGTGTAATTTATTTACAGGTGCCCAATATATATATATATATATATATATATATATATATATATATATACAGTGCAACGTTTCGTGGAATGATCTGTAAAGTAAGAGGAACAGGGTGAGTCTCGGGTACCAATCCTAATATCAGCCGAGCACTGCAAGGTGGCTTTGTTAATGTTCTTTTGTCCTTACAGATCCAGGAGGTGTCCAGCGGCGTGGAGGAGATGATGGAAGTGTTAGGTGATCCCGAGGTAGACAAGCCAGTAATCCTGTCCAGGTGAGTATCCAGAGGTCCAAGGTAAGTATCCGTGATGGTCGTAGTCCCATAGCGTGGCGAAGAACCTGAAGTCAAGGTACACAAAGAACGTAGTCAACAAACAACCACTTTAGGTTAGAAACTGTGGCTGAGAATCTAACCCAGGAGGTTCGATGCTCCAGCGTAGGTCTGGTCTCAGCTGGAGGCTTAAGTACTGGCAGTCTTCATTAACTGGATCTGGATCACCTGTGAAAAGAAGGGCTGAAGGAGCCGCCCCAAGGCGGGGCTAAAACTCCAGATCCCTACATATGTATTTGATTGTTGATTGTACCCACTTAACAAATTCTGAGAATCTGCACTTTCCATTAGTGGTACATATGTACTTTTTAAACAATTAGTTTGTGTGCGCAAAAAAGATGCATGTAAAAAAAATCTGCCAGCCTTTTGGTAACTTGTACATGTCTAATGATACATTTAAGGTTTCCAGAAGACTGAAAGTATCTGTTTAAAAAAAAAAACATCAGTGAACCTTCTGATGTCTTGTTGTTCAGCCGACTGTGTAAAGTGGCTACATCTTTTTTCGAATGTACAGCAGGTACCTGAGATCCAATCACAAGTGAACACTAAGGATGGATTGTACTGCCAGGTGTGAACATTTGTATTTAAAGCTCTTCACTTGTGATTCTATCAGTCAGGATGCATGTAAGTGCCAGTCTGAACAGGGCCCATTATAGAGAGATATCCTATAAATGCAACGGGAACATTCACAGGAACAACAACCACCACTCGGCTCATAGTTATGGACTGATCGCTGTGAATGCCGACAAGAATGCAAACATGGATTCCCTATCAGCGAAGATGAAGTGCAAGTTTGGAATAAAACCATTTTCTTTAACTATGTGTATGTGTGTGCAACAGTATGTGTGGTTATTTCAGTGAAAACCCTAAAATTCCCATTACTCATTTTTTTCAGATTGCCATAATCATCATTATCTATCATTTGGACATTACATGGTAAAAGCATGACCCTTTCACGGTTAAAATGTGAAAAGCTAATGCTTGTTACAATTAAGCTGAGAATTATTGTCTGGCTCTGCAGCTGCACAGATTATTTTAGCCTTTGTGTTCTTGAGAATTATGCCCCACATTTATTGCATTGTTCAGACTCCGTGCCCTTATCAGACTTGTTTTTAATTGCTGAAATATTTTGTATTTTAGTATTGTGAGCTACATGCTCAATGTCTGGCAATAAGAGTAGTCAAAGTTCAACCTCACCATAGAATACAGTCCACCTAAACAAGTTAAACTAAATTAGATAAGTATACACTTTAAGGGGATAAGTTGTGTTAACAGCTAAAGAGTAGAAATGCATCAATTATTTTTGTTTTAAATTGAGTTAGACTTTGATTTTTGAAATTCTCTGACCTGCCGAGTCTGCTTTTGGTTCATTTTTTGCCCATGATAACTGCAATTTACTTTTAATGTTCTAATTTCTAGTTATATCAATAATTTGACTGCATTCTCATAATAAAACAAAAAACTGGAAGCACTCAGAGAGTGCAAACCTCCGCCAAGGATAAAGGGTCAATAATTTATTTTTTTTTTAAACGCGATCTGAATAATGATATGGATAATCATCCAAATTTAACCAATCACTTTTCTTGTGACAACCCCGACATTCCTTGAAAATGTCACCCAAATCTGTGTATTAGTTTTTATAAAATCTTGTAAGAGACAGTCTGTCTGACTCATTTTGTAGCTCCAGGAATAAAAATAATTTATTTAAAATAAAGGAACAACAACAAAATCTGACGACGCAGCAAAAATGAAACTAAATAGAAAACAAACTAAATACAAAACTAGCAAATACCAGAGGCAGACATGAGAGGACTCATACAGCGAGTTAAAATGACAATGGACCAGTGAGGAAATGGAGGAAATGACCAGGTTTTAAAAGCAGAGAGTATTTAGGGGAAGTGGGCACAGGTGAGTGATAACTCACTAGAAGCAGATGGAAATGAGTGTGGCAGGTAAACAAGTGATAACAGAGGACAAGTGAATAATGACAGGATACAAACACACAAGGAGCAAAAACAAAACAAGAAGACAACTAATTGACAAAATAAAAGAAACAATAAACCCAAACTGGAACATGAACCAAAAACATGAAAACATACCCCAAATCTTGACACAGACAAAAAAACAAACTTGACCGAAAACAGAACCTCCTTGGCAGAGGTAACAAAGAAGTCACCTGCTACTTTGACCTTTGAACCCGTGACCTTGAAATCAATAGGCATCATCCTTGATCCACGAGGTGTCCAGCTGTGCGGTTTGATGTTAATATGTTGCACTGCTGTAGAGTTGGAGCACAGCATGACCTTTGACCTTGAACTTTAACTGGGTCAGCACCAAATTTTAACCTGTTGTTCCTTGTAGCATCTTTGCAGTTTCCTGAAAACTTAATCAAAATCCATTAATTACCTTTTCCGTAATCTTGTGCACAGACAAAGAAATGCTACTGAAAACATAACCTTCGTGGCGGAGGCAAAGAAAAAATGCATCTGACCTTAAATAGCATCAGACTACAGGGTTTTCTCTTTCAATTACCGGGAAACCTACGTAACAAAAAATAGGTTGTTGGACTGGTTGAAAAATAATGACAGTTCATCTTAAATAAAATTTTAATTTCCTGCTGTTTTAACTTTTACAGTAGTGTACAATAAAATATTTGAAAAACAATATACCAGAAAGAAAACAAAACTTTTAACTTAGATTCTGAACTAATTCATTTATTTTATTGTAACTTTACATTCGGCAAATTACATCTTGATAGCTGCAATAATAAATCTATAATATTTTAACCGATGTTTGTGTCCACTTTCAAATTGTTTGTGCCACAAAAAAGCTGGGCTTGAATACTTTACATATTTAGGGTGGTAGAAGATATTTAAAATAATAAAATTTATATGTTACAGAGCAGTGAAATTTGAAGATTACACCTATAGAGTAAAGCCATGCTTTCTTTTAGATGCTTTTAAAGCCAATCAAAATCCTCTATTTTTCTTTTTAGAGATACACTTTGTGAATAGCTAACGTTCTTCACTTAATAAAAAACTTTTACAATGAACATTGCTAGCTTAGTTTTGTTAGCTAGCTTTGAATATCTTTAGTTAGGTAACTTTTGTATGATTTAGACAAGAAGGTTTTTTTTCCCTAATTCTTAAGAACATTGAAATTTGTGAAGCTTAGTGTGCAATTTCTCTTTTCCTGTGGGACATGTCTTGCCTGCATCGATGGTGTAGATTAGCAGGGATCAATGAGACTGACCAGTGTTTATGACTGGGGAAAGTCTACTGGATAAACACAGGCCCCAAAGTAGAAGCTTTCCCCTTGAGTCTTGTTACGTCTTTAAAGAGAAGACATTTGGTACTTAAGGGACTCAGTAGGTAATCCGCTGTGGGGCACAAATGTCTTGTTTGGCCAGATTTTCCCACTGGTCAGGGATCTCTGGAGCTTTGGCTTTCCTAAGAAGGGATTGAATGGGGGTTTCAATTGCTACAAAACTTCACCCCAGATGTCCTTGCACAGTCTCACGCTTGACAGATTACTTGTCCTATAAACAAGTCTTAAAGGAAAATGGCTTTATAGGAGTATTTGTGAGGCTAAACGAAAAGCAAGAGGGGAAAAGAAACTTTTCGCTTATACAAAATTTTGAAGTTTAAATTGTGTGTTTATGTGTGAATTAAATTATCCCCATGATCAAGAGTTTTTGCTTTCAATAACTTTGACTTTCTGTGTGTCTTCTATCAGATGCGCATGTGAGAAAGAGAGAGCGCCCTCGCCTAAAAAACAAAGTGGGGGAAAAAAAAATCATTCTTGCTTCTTCTTTGACATCCTCTTGCTGCAACGTACCGAAAGTGGCTAGTAAGATTCGGGTCAGTTTAAATCTATTGACCCTGCACACTTAGCCAGAGTAAGCCTGAGGGCTACTGTGACAGATGTTGTCTACTGCCACACAAAAATGAATGCAAGTATTTTTTTAACCTAGTAACAAACAAAAAGGGGTTAAATAAAATGATACAAAAGAAAGATGAATTAGACACTGTAAAACACCGGCTTTGCCCCCTTTTAATGCTTATAGTTATGAAATTACACGTTGTACTGTTAAAATTGATTTAATGGTAAAGCATAGAAGATTTATTATCTATACATAGCTATATTAATTGCTTTTTTTATAAAAGTTGGATCCTTTTCTTAAGAGTCCTATAATAAGTCACAACTGTGACCAAATTAGAATTTCCAAATATCTTAACATGTGTGTTTTTGGACTGTAGAAAACCACAGGAGCACCTGACAAAATCCATGTAGAGAAGGGAAGAATATGCCAGCTGCACACAGAAAATTTTCAGCTGAAGGTTTGGATTCAAAATTCTCTAGGCGTAAAGAGAGATATAACAAAATTACAAAAACAACAACAAAGAAAAAACAAAAATGGTGTTTAAGGAAATTTGAGCAGTCACAGTAGGGTGTCTGATACTCAATAGTAGGTAAAGTGTAAAACTCAAAACTTGATTAGCATCCTCGCATGGTTTTGAGATATTCTTTACTGTTGGTCATTGTAAGCATTTATTTAATCCTTCAAAAAGTAAGTACAACATTTTGGACAACTTCAACATTTGACATTTTTGATGTTAGGGTCTTTGTTTGCCTAAGAACTCTCCATTGTGAAGGAGGGGTAAAGCACAACTCTCCCACCAAAAAAAATCAATCAAACAAACAAACAAAGACAATAGTAGATGTGATAATCATGTCAGGTTTGTATGTGTATATTGGAACCCAAGAATGCAGGCTGACTCGAGGACTGAACTTACAAGATATTACAACTTACAAAATAGCAGGTCATGAGGGACACGAGGAGGGAACCAATCCAAAATGTGCAGCATAAGCTGATAATGCCCAACTAAAGAACAATGGGGAAGAACAGAATATAAAGGCACAACTAACAAACTAGAATGATAATCACCTGTGGGGAGAAGAACTAGGGACAGGTGAGAGTGGGCGGGGCAGGAGATAACTGAAACACGCAAACACAAAGAAAAACATAAATATGAAGATGTAGAAACAAAACCAAAAGAGGGAACACTAAAAATGACAAAAAATGTAAACATAAATACAGATCCCAACAATCAATAGTAGGATTGTGTAAAGCTTAAGTACCCTCGCAGAGTTGTCAAAATATTTGCCCTTTGGTAGATGAAAAATGAATTTCCTTAGATAGTATGATATTTTCATAATTTTTGGTTTGCCAGTATTGCTCCAAGAAAGCCCCCCTGCTATGTAAACTTTCGTTATGCTCAACCATGCCCGATGCTGAACAAAAAGTGGCAATTATCAACTTAATTATTAGTCTGACTAATCAATTGGTCTACCTCTAATTATTTCTTATTATTATTATTTTAGAAGAAACAAGTTTGCTATTGGAACAACCTTGACCCAAACCTTTCTGAAATGGGAAGACTATTCAGACGTTTCTTAACAGATTTTTTTGTTTGTTTATTTGATTTGTTTTGTCAGAACAAAAGTTTGTTCAACATTTGAAAAGTGAATTTGAAAAGTTAGTTTTTTTTTTCTCCGCCAAACTTTCTGTGACTTTTATGCTAGTGCCACGGAATCCGTGCTCTCATATTTGACACTTTCTCTTTTGTCTCCTTAGTAATTGCGTGTTGGTGTGTGCTGAGGTAGTGTCGGGCTGTAAATACCAAGCTCAGAGTAAAACTCCAACAGACTGAAGTCCTGGGGTCCTTCGCCTTGGCCAATGTTCCAGAGAGATGTGCAGCATTTGTTTGTCTGGCAGTAATGAGGAAAAGGGAGGCCAAGAGCGATATAGAGTGAGCCCTGATTCGTACACCTCTAGCACACACATAAATACACCGACGCAACCACTCCAACCAAAGATGCCCCTCATTACTGCTGGAGTAAATCTCAGTAAACTTCAATAAGGTTAGACACTAAAGAAAAGGAGCAGATTCACTCGGCTGGTTATTAGAGACAACCTGAGGCAGGCATAGTCGGACATTGTTGCTAGATATTCAGACGTTTGGAGTGTATTAAAAGTTTCAGTGTAATTACGCTTTTGCCCTTCCCACACACAAAGATGCTTTCAAATCCCATTGTTGTAAATACTCTGTAGAGGAAGATAGCACTGTGTGTGATAATGCCGAATGAGGTGAGTGAACGCAATGCCTGGTGGGTCTCTCCACTGCTAATTCAGTTATATGGCTGCTATGCAAAAGCAATGGGACTTAATTAAATGTCTCACCTAGAGCAGTGGAGGATCATGTTACCAGTAAATCCGGTTTGAAGTAATGCCGCACTTTATTGTGACGATCAGCGCTTCCCCAGGGGTTCAATTACAGCTAAATCTAATTGAAGGGGAACCGTGCAACAATACTGCCCCCCACCCCCCTCCCCAACCTGTCCCTTTCCCTTTTTTGTTCTTCATGAAGTCTCCTGCATTTTAACTAAGTCGGATTACCTTGGGAAGTCTTACAAAAGTCTTTTGTAGACACGAGACTAACAGCTGGTGGCAGAGGTCCACAAACTCATTACCTGAGCCGAAAGGTAGGAATGCCTTCACAAAGGAGTTTAATATCCTCCAACTAATTGCTCTTATATGAAGTTAATTAATTAATTAAAGCTGTAATGGACTGGAATCTTCTTCAGCTTATCAGTTAAACAAGTCATGCACATGTGAAGAATGAGTTATTAAGTTGCCTCAAAATAATAGCGATATTTCCTTAGTGACGTATTGTTTTTTTTTTCTGTTTTGAGAATTACACTCAGACTAAAAAATACTAAACATTCAAGGGGAATGATTTGATTTCTATGTAATTTGGTCCATAAGCAGACCAGAGATAGGTATGTAAATTATTTCATTTGCAAAGAAAAGGCAGATCTAGATCGGGCACAAGATAACCCAAGTGGTAGCAACGCAGTTTCCGGAGCATCCATCAGTCAGCCAAAATAGTGAGTGAGGGTCACCAGACAGAGACAATGCCTTGTCTGCATTAGACAACATTAAAGGCCTTGAAAGTGGTTTATAAGGGTCATATTGTGGGTTTGCATGAGGTCAAATGGTCATATTGTGCACTTTTCTGGTATGTGGGACATATAAATGTCACAGTGGCTCAATTTTGAACCCAAACAGTATATAAAATCACTCACAGATGTTGTAAAGGTTCTGGTGGAACAATACAGAAAATACCAAGTGCTTTTTACAAGTTGTCCCACAACATATCTTAACATTGATATCAGCTAGACTAAGGATTCACAATCCCGTATGGAGGCTGCCAATACCACCAGAACAGAGATAGCTGCTTTGGAGTGGTTTCGTAACCAGGAGGCATTAACTGGAGGTGATGATGACTGATGTTCAGTGATAAATCTTGGTTCTGCATTACCAATTATGACCATCATGAACACGGTGAACATGATAATACATGTCCATACATGTCATGGTTGTCTGTGTTGATGTCCTTTTGGGGGCAAAACCAACTTGATGTCCTTCAGGTTTCTTGATCTTTTCCTTGTCGAACATGTGTGGCAACAGCTTACATCAACTCCAACCGAGTGACGACCTGTTTCTTGAGGGCCAGTTACAACAGCAGTGGTACAAATTGCCTCAGAAAATGATACAATGGCTGTATGGCTCACACTGAATCATGGCTTCTGTCCAGGCTTGAAGTGTTGCCACACCCTACTGACATGGGACCAGCAATGTGCCTGTACTGCCAACTCCATTACCCAAATGATCTGAATTTGTAATTATTGCAATACAGTCACGTGACCTTTCAAACACAAACACAGTCTTTCATTTAACTTTTGTCAGCGAGTATGCTTTCAGTGGTGAGCTGTGACATTATTATAAACATCATTTGTAAAAGTGAATATGGTTCAGATAATGTATTGTGAAACTATGAGAGATGCTTATTATAGAATTCCCCAAGGAAAGGAAAGCAAAGTACTCCAACGAGGGGTCCAATTTGGTAAAACACTGCAATTTATGTAACTAGAAACTGATCACCATTGTACAGTTAATTAACCAAGAGTAAAGGATGGAATCTGACAAGCTGCCAGGATGAGCTCTGTCACAAGAGGCTTTGTTTAAAGGGTAGGATCAGACACTGCCAAGTTTCATCAATTATATGTGCAAGAATGTGCTTAATAAAAAAAAAAAAACTTAAATAATTTGGTGGTGGTGTACATTAAGACAGCAGTAATAAAATAGGCTTTGTTTCATAGTAGACTATTTACTCAGGATGTTTTATTTGCAAATAGCAAGTTATTGCTCTTTAGAATTGGTGCCGGTGGGTTTTGCTGCGACCTTCACTCCACAGCCATTATTACAAATTTTAAGTCCACAGCAGTTATCCAAAATGGTGCAACTCTGGCATTTGCAACAATTTAGTGGTATGATTTGCTGCACACTTAAAGGCACATAAACCTAAAGTTATATAAGGCTACATATCCCGATAACTTTTGCTTTAACATGTGACAGGGACCATTTAGGTGTATGACGTTAAACTATATCGCTTAAATTCAGCTACGGACATAACAAACCAACGAGGTACCTGGCTGACATACTCTTTTTTTTTGTTTTGTCACTATAACAATGTACAAAATGTATTATACAATATAGATTTGGCAAGCTGGTTTTAAAATAAAGAGTATCTGGTAAATATGTGATCAAGTTTTTCCTACAGAAGTAAATTTCATTTAACTTGTTACCTATACCTGAACTGTTGAAAGCAAGCAAATACTTCCATGCTTTTATTTCACAATTCATTCTATGGACAAAAGCTATTGTATACTTTATGTGGTAAAGTCTACTGTAAAACCAAAGGTTAAAAAAAAAAAACTGCTTCCCAAGGAACACCACCTCACCTCCCCTTTCCTGAGCTTGTCAATAAATCTCCAACCCATTCTGCTGTTGTCCCTTGGAGAAAAACTTATTTATACGTTCACTGCAGGGATTCCAGTCATTTCAGTTTCAATTCATCAAGCTTAATAGGTATACTTGAAGGGGCTTGGGCTCTGGCTGCATTTGTTCTTACCTTATTTTTTTCTCTCTCCTAAGCTACCCAGAGTAAAAAGCCGTAAAAATGGGTAATATATTTCCTGCATAACTGCTGTGTTGCACATTGTTTCCCTCACACAGACGCATAAGAAAAAAACCTCAAGGATAAGGAGCCTTAGCAAAAGTGTAACAAGGATGGAAAAGTGCGCTATTTTCAAAAACAGTGGAATAAAATTGCATTTTGGGGGGAGTTTCTATGTGCAATAAGATGACTATGGCTGATGTGGTAGAATGATTGTCTATCAGTCAGAAGCTTGGGACCCCAGCCCACCACATGTCAAAATGTTCTTGAACAAAATTCTGGAATCCCTGTATTTTCTGTAGTTTTCCTGTCAGAATATGATCACAGTCAAAAATAGTGCTGCCTAACATCAGAGGATATGATGTTGTCTGAGAGTATTTTTTTTCTTTTTAGACAGTGCGCCAACACAGCTGTTTCATCTAAACCAGGGTTCACCAACACAATTTGCTCAGGGTCCAGAAAGTTTTTTTAGGCAGACTTTTGTGATAACCAGCCTCTGATGAAAAAACCCAACATACTACTACTACTGCTATTACTACTACTACTACTACTACTACTACTACTACTAACAACAATAAAAATAGTAACAATACCGATAATAGATTAAGTACTCGACTAATTGGCCTGGTTAATATTATTATAGCCTGATACTATAAAAGCCAGGCAATCATGTAATTGTCTGTGCCTGTGTACATTTAAGTGTTTGTTTGTTAGCAAGATACACAATACACTGTAAACCAGTGAACTTTTTTTTTTTAACTATTAGAATGTAATCATATACAACAAGTACATCTACAACTAATTCAATTTTGTTGTCAACACCAATTAAAATTGACACCACAGCTTTTCAACCTTAACAAACACAACAATAGCTATAACTATTATAGAACTTGAGCTAGAATTTGCTGTGGTAGTAAATGAGAGTCATCCCCAGCTCATACTCTGAGCACTAACAGATCATGCAAAATCTTTGTTTAAACCTTTAGAATGCAAAGCAGTGAGTGATTAGTTTTCACTTTTTGTATTTTGTTTCCAAGGAGATGAAAGAAATAGGATATGAGCGTATGAACTCACTGACTTTCTCACAGCAAGTGACACCATTTCGCCATTGGGGGAGTGTTCAGCCTCAACTCCTGATCTTACATTTCTACTTAACAAAGTCTGTTCTGCCCTACGCTGTCACAGCAGCAATGAGAACTTTAAAAAAAAAACTGAACATAAAACTTTCTTTTAATGTTTTAAAATGATTTTTGTCAATACTTCTTTAGGTTGTCTGAAAGCTTTTTAGAGATTTTGTCTTTATTTTCACTCGTTTTTAAGTCCAGTAGTTGACCATTTTCAGAGGAATATTTTTCTTTTTTGAGCCCACTCTGACCAATAATCTTTACAGCATTAAACACTACTAAATTAAAAAAAAAAAAAAAAACAGTGTCGTGTTAAATAACACTTAGTCTGGATCTAGCAGGTAATTAACTAAAATTTTGACTTACTACCTTGCCTGAAACTAGCTAGCTCTCAGTTCACTTGTCGGGTCTGTGCAGGATTTGTACCCCTAAATCTCAAAAACCTGATTTTCAGATACTATTCCTCAGCTGTAGAGGGGGTTATAGGTTTAATCCTTCTTTTTATTTCTCTTTTACTTCACAGTTTTTTAAGCACAGTCTGCACAATATGCTGCCATGGTCAGGTGTAAGGACTGGACAAAAATATGTAAAGAAGCAGCCAAACACCTGAACTTCAGAAGATGTAAAATGTAATTTAACAAGACCATTTTTAAAAGTTAAAAGGAGTGGCTATTCGGAAGCAAAATATGAATAAATGAGGGGTGATGTAAAACTTATGTTGGATGTTTTACAAAACCAGAGAGTTTGGTGGTTGAATTAAAGAGTATTGCACTATGCTCAGTCAAACTAACTGAATGAGCATCCTTCAGAAGTTGCTATTTCACTTATTTTTTTGACATGGCTAAGGCAGTAATTTTCTCTTTTTTTATTAATGTCCATGGAAAACACATTTCTGAATACCACATTGCATGTCTACTAGCAGATCGTCATGATGGCTTGACGAAAGAACTTTTGCCCAAGTCTTTACAAAAATTTGCTCCTTTACTTTGAGACTTTGAGGACTTTTTTTTTGCTCCCAAACAGTAGGTGAAATGAAGGTGAAGTAAGGAAATATTTACAGCACGTTCATGAGGATCTCTTCTGGGAGGGGGGGGGTGGTACAAAATCCCTGGAGTTTTCTCCGTCTTTGTCTGCCTGCCTGTGAGCCGCTGTGGTGCTAATCAAAACTGACAGGTCCTCCTTTGCAGATTCCTCCACTCAAGCATGCATTTTCATCTTCATTACATCCACTGTAGACCGTATCAGGTTATATAAATAAGCATGAACTAGTGCACTGAGCAGATACAGCAAGGAAACGTAATGAGACAAAGCACCGAGATTGTAACATCTATCTCCCCGGAGACTGATATGAAATTGAACAAGATTAACAAAAGGCCTTAAATTAATTGTCGTCCTCTTCGTGTCGCTTCGACTTGAAACCGGAGAAGATTTTTGATTTTGAAGAAAACTAAAAGGTATGTCGTCTGCGGTTATTTTCCCCCTCATTAAAATCAAAACATGAAAAGATTTAATACAACCTTACCAGGAACCACACAGCTAGTTATTTTTCTTTTTCACTTTAATAATTTGTTTCTAGCAAGAAGAAGTCACTTGATGTTTCAGATAAAGGTGCCTTGAACGCAGCATCATCTTTAGCAAACCATGTACATGGAGCTAATCATCTACACTCTCTCTTCTCTGACACATCTGTTTTGTAAAGCAGATATGTTGGGCCAAGAAGGAGAAAACAAGCAAACAATCACCGACATGGAGTGTCGACTTCAATCAAGCACTCAAAAACACAGCTTGTTGAATTAACTTTTTAAAAAGGTAAAAAAAAAAAAAAAATGATGTTTGTTTTTTTATGAAACAATTATTTCACTCAAAACATCTGGGTTTGGTCAACAACTATTTGCCTATTCAAATTTATTATGAGATTTCAGTCACTTTGAAGTGCGGTTCTATGGAATGATTACAAGGAAAAAAATAAATATTCAAATAATTTTTTGGGTCTCATCTACAGTTCAGTGAAATTATATTACTTTTTAGAGTACGAGAAAAAGAACAATGGAAACTTTAGGGCTGAGCTACCTTTTTACAGGCAAGATGCAGACAGTAAACATTAGTCATTAGTCATTTATGTTCAAGAAACAAGGATGAATCACTTAAACTTAAAGTCGAACATATTTTTATTGAAGTCAATGATTTAGCTCAGTTGTTTGTTTTACAGTGCAAGTCCAAGAAAAAGCTAAACACATTCACATCAGGTCCAAAAAGACTGTTTGACACCAAGATGATGCCACAAAAACTACCATAAATATAATGTGCAAACATTTTTCTATTATTATTCTTATTTTGGTAAATCCTCTTGTAGTTAGTTGAAAGCCAAATTCTATTTTGTCCCCATTCAGAGCTGACACCTGCTTATTTTCTGTGCAAATGCTCCATGTCTGCTTCTCTAAAATGGGGGCTTGTCAACCACACATGTAATGAAGTTAACACACTGTACCTCAGCTATCAAAATCAACAATAAAGCTAATTTATTTTGAAATTCTGGAGCCATTTTACCCATGCCCCTGTTCTGAGTTTGCTTGATTCATTTCAGCTAATAAAATTGGATCCTTTCACCTGTAGATGTAAAAACGATGCCCACTTTTATTCACCAGCTCTTTGCAGAGTCGTGTCATGTCCTCACCAGCCCCACTGTTATTTTCAGAATAATCAGTATAAGGTTGATTTCTGAAAAACACAATTAGTATTTCTCAGAAAGCAATTTTCTGGAGCTCACAGGGGAAATATTTATAGATAGGAGGAGTGACCTTGCCGGGTGATTAAAAGAGGGTTATATGTTGGTACATTCTGAAGCCCAGGAATGTAGAAATGTGCTGATGTGTGCTGAAATAAAAACAACATCTTGCCTTTACTTTTCTATAATCAAGTTTTCTAATTAGAGTTTACATGACGCTTTGGGGAACGCCAGCGTTGAGTTGAATGTTGCATTGAAGTGATGGAGATCACTCGAGACTTAACCTTCAGACATGATTTTAATTTGTGTTTGTGTGAAATTAGAAGTAGAAAATAACCTATTTTCACACACACACACACACACACATATATATATATATATATATATATATATATATATGTGTGTGTGTGTGTGTAAAGACAGTGTTCTGCTTGTGACATCATGTCTTCTTCTGTCACTTCAGGACCATGGACTTTTCACACTTGAGTCTGATGTTGGTCCCATTTAAGTTATAATGTGAGCACCACCTCTAAAAATCTGACTTGAATATTAAGACCTGCAGTGTGAACATAACCTTTGTGGCTGAGTTGCAACTAAATGTTTGCACATCATTCGCGCAAATGTCAGGCGACTAAACTTTAAAAAATCAAAACACAGTCATCTCTAAATTTCAACAGATGATTGTGACAGCTCGCAAATAATTTAGTATTTTGCAATTTGCTCTACATCTTTAGTGCAGGATAAAGTGCTCACCCCCACCCCCAGTACAAATAATATATATAAAAAAGAAAACATTCATTATCAACTTCTTTTCAGCCAAATCACGTAGTAGCAGCACTAAGTGAACCCAACTGTAACCTATTTTTTTGACTGAGGCTGTCCATCTGTCTAATACAAGATGTGTTCCATTTGTTTCGTACTCTAGATGAACTTGTGCCATAGTGAGAGGTCCTCATGTGGGTTGGGAAGGCAGACGCACAGACACTCAACAGATGGCCGCACTTCAGCGCAGCAACCGGGTGACTGGTGGTGGTGGTGGTGGGGGGATCTAGGAGGTCCAGCAGGCCCAAAGACCCCACAAGTCTCCCTGGCACTGCCCGTCTTTGACAATCGATACACATTTTCATTACCCTTGTTTCGATGACAAAAGTGAAAAACTTCCCACTCAATCTCAGCAGATGCGGGACAGGTGGTGTGGAGGATGGAGGGAAGTGAGAAGAGAAAGGAGGGAGAAGGAGGGACAGGACAAAGAGTGAAGAAGATGCTTGCATATGAAATTGTACTGGCAGTGATTTAAAGTTGGCAGAGCGGAACTGTTCTGTGTCCTAACGACAGTTTGGCTGATCGACACTTCAGCTCGTTCCCCAAAGGTGACAGCAGACGCACAGGCCAGGTGGAGCCGTGACATCTGTGTCAGGCTTCACGCTTTGAATACAAGTGGGAGAAATTCTGTTTGTCATTCTCTTTATGGCTCACACACAATTTAAATATCACAGTCTTCAGCTCTGAGAGGCAAATATGGTCAGTCTTAACTGGATTTAGTTGTTGAGCCATAAGTTGATGAGGGGTTCCATTTTTTTTTTTTTTTTCAACAATAGGGAACCGAGGTGTACATTTTCAGTGTTTGGTTGTGTTTTGGTTTTTTTTGTTTGGTTTTTTTCATAGGTTGCTCAGCTATGGTGACTATTTTAAATAGGATGACTTCTAAAGTTAATTGATCATAGATGTACACCTAAATATTACTTTCTGAGAAGTTAATTTAAATCCATCCACTGGTTTATTAGATACTAACAAACAAAACCATTTTTGCCTTTGTTTTTTGTGACAGGCGAAAAAACAGTAGTCAAAGTCCACATTAGATGGGGGGAGGAGACATTGTGGTTCATGCCAAAAAACTTTTGTTTTTGAGATTGCCTTTTTCACTTTTACTTTTACACAACAAGTAAGGTAATAATCGTTCATAACTTTCCACAGAACTTCACATCATAGGAGCTTAAGTACCGCTTTAATGTATGTACTAGTTAGTTAGGCTTTTTAAAAGTTAGCTAAAATTAAAGATCACTTTTACTGCAACATTTTATGTTTATGTGAGCTCACAGCTGACAAAGATGAAGGGGTACTCCATCTGACGAAACCAGATATGTTGTGAATCACACCTGCTGCAAAATTCCATCATGCTATATTACTTCCAATAAGTCTGGTTTTTAATGCACACATGATTCTGATCAACTGATTCCTTTAGTACCAGACGTAATCTGTGAGCACGTTGAGTGATGTACCAGATAAATATTTCAGGAGGCCTAGAGGCATTTATCCATTCCAGCAATTTAACACTAATCTGTGTTAGTGATTTGCTTTCCTTTCCCTCCATCAAAACGACCTGTATTTCACACTCATTTTCCCATCTGGGAGATGGCACAATTGGGTAATTCACCTTATCTCAAGCCAGGTTCTCAAATCCAATAAACACAGTTCCCCATTGGCTTTTTGAAGGTGCAAGTCCCCATTGAGCTCAGCCGGCAATTGGCTTTGTGTGGCACGGGAAAAGGGCTGACAATCGTTGAACAAAGAAAAGGCTGGAGCCATGCGCATCAAAGGCCAAGCATCTTTCTGATCATCCTCCACCCCCCTTTATAAAACATCCTCTAACCGGCTCTCCCTTGCTAATATTGCATTTATCTGTTTACCAAGTCATCCTTTGTAGTAGTCACTGTTTGACACCGAACAGGTAATAACAGAGCAGAAAGGGAGAATGGAAACATTGTCGAGACAACAGTAAAAGAAAGAAAAAGTAATTTCCTTCAGTAACAGGTGCTCCCGTCGTCACCTCCCCTCCCCCATCCATCCGCCTACCATTACCACCATCAGCTCTAGGTGAAACCCCGATAATTGGTCACATGGGGAAGGGGGCTGCTATTGCTCTGGCATAGCTACTTGGTGTGCAACTGAACAGGCCAGCGATGAAGCCTCTGCCATCTGCCCTGCTTTTCCACTTTTCAGCACATTTCCATGAACGCTGCCATCGCCTCTAATTTGTGATATACTATTTTAGTGTCTGAGTATAGTGTCACTGTTGAATTTGCACGTGAGCTAATTACTCACTGATTGCACCGAGACATTTATTGCCAAGAATCAATGATTTATAAAAGGACTTAAAACAAAAATTGTTCCTTTGATTTATTGAAGGGATAATTGTAAGTCTTACATGGGCATTTTTATTATTCTGCGTGCTTGTTTAGTGCTCTTCCCAGGTTGTTCCCCTCTGCCATGTTTTGCGCGGTGAGTTATGGGGTTCAACAGGCTACCATATGGACAGTAAAATGTGTTTTCTGTCACTGCAAAACTCTTTTACACTTTAGTAGCACTTTGCTTTCTTAATCATGAGCGCCATTATCATTATCGTCGATGTAGCATTTTGTTTTGGTCGTTAGACTCAGGGCCTTGCCTGATTAAAAATAAAATATACTGTATGGCGCGGCGCAATCTGTGGCGTCTGTTCTGCCTGCCAAACCAGCAGTTTTGCCTGTGTTGTTATTGCGCTCATCAAACCCTACAAATGTATATTTCAAACATTATGCCTCCACAGCAAGATCATAGTCAAATGGCAGTTTTATTATCCTGCTTGTAGAAGCAGCGTATGAATATTTTATATTTGTAAAGTCAACAGTATTTGTTGCACTGAGAAAGGCTTTATAGAAAGTTGGGTGTACACTTGTGCAAACAGCTGGGTCCCTGTAAGCACTTGTATATGTCATGATCGGATGATACAGAAAAGAACCCAGAGCGCAGACTCATGGCCAGAAAAATAAACTAATTTATTAAATAAAGAAAAACAAAACAAAAGCTGACGTGGCAGCAAAACAAATAAAGAACAAACTAAAAACTAACATGGACAGGACCGGGAAACAAGCAGGACGGAAACAAACAACCAGTAATGAATGACAACAATAGACATCAAACAAACCTTAGAACAATGGACCAGCGGAGTGTGGAAGGCAATGACCGGGTTTTAAAGACTGAGGATAATTAGGTAAATGGAGACAGGTGGCGTGATTACAAAGTGGGGACAGGTGTAGGTGTGGCCAGGAGATGAAGAGAGACTGAGGAGGAGCAAATGAAACATGAAACAAGAGACAAGACAGAAACCAAGCAAACCAACAAACCAAACAAAAACAAAAACCATAACACAGAAAAAACCCAAATCACCACAGTATACACCATTTACTGTGTATAGTGACAGACTAAAACCCATTTACACCATGACTTGGTCGACCCAAATTCTCACACACAAATGACCTCAACCTAGACTTAAGAGGTACCAGTGACACACGATTGGAACTTAGAAAAAACAAAAGCTCTTTCTAAGGAGATGTGAAACATTTTCACGTTAAAAAAGTGACCTTGTCCTTAAATGGATTCCATATTACTTGCCACTCATGTCAAAGTTAAAAAAAAAAAAAACTGTGATCTGCTAGCACTCAGGATTTGTAGCTTTCAGGTCCTACCACAACTAATTTTAGCTCATAATTTGTAAACCTCATTAAGTTATGACCATTTTTCTAAGCTCAATGGGCTGTGGTGGCTATTTTGAATTGGGTTGACTTCAAAAGTTAATCAATTGTAGACAGTCATCCACTAATTACTTTTTTGAGAGCTTTATTGAAATCAGTCTCGTGGTTTTTGAAGTATTTTGCTAACAGACAGACATGGTTGATGTCAACAGTTAATAACAAAAGTTTAAGCAAAAATATTGTGCAATGTGTGGCACTTCGAGTATGTTTTGGGACTAAAGCTTGGCTGCTACCACACTAAATGTTGGATCAATATCAGGAAAACTGACTAAGTTATTGCCATGTTTTTGATATCTAAGGTCAGTTGTCTGTGAACAGCCATGCTGAATTAATTTAATTCCAAAAGTTAATTAGTTATAGGTGTACATCTGATCACTATCTGGGGTTTTGATTATATAAATGGACTGTATCTCTGCTATGCAATGTTGACACTAACCAAATGTAGAGACCTTTCGGCTTTGAACAAACTCAGGTATAGCACTGAGCTCCAGCTGTGACAGCATCCTAAAAGTAGGGCATAGGAAGAATTCTCTCCTACTATTTTCTTGGCAGAAGTGTTTTGCTCGAAGAAACAAAACCTCCAATAAACATTACAACTCTTGAGCGCTTCTTTGCAGTCTTCAATCAGATGTCATCGCAGTTCCCACTCATGTAAATATAAATCTGTAAAACATGGCAACATTTTTAACACCATATTAGCTAATTGGTTGGGATGAAATGTTGGCGCAGTGTGTGGCAAAACGGTTGTCTTTCTAAATAGCAGCACATTTCAAAATGCATGACAATCGCTGACAAGAAGGAAAAGAGAAGCTAAATTCATAAAGAAGCACTAATGAGGTTGTCATTTGCATCTGAGCCAGTGAGAAGACAATTTTGTGTTCAAAAGTTGGGGAGAAAAAACTGTTTGCTGGTTTAAGTTTAAAATAAACAATGCATAAATAATAAAGGCCTAGCACATTTTGAAGTAATGCATATCACCCTTTTAAACTAATATAATTTTGTGTTGAGAACTGACAGAGTTATTGCAGTTTTAGGCAAACTTATGTGCAATCTCATGGGATAATGCAAGATGTCATGCTCAGAGTGTGTTGAGGAAGACTGTCAGTTACTACCACACCCAATTTTAGCACTGTATCTGTAAAAGTGACTGCATGACATCCATTTGTTGTAGTCTAAGGTTGGTCTTATGCTGAGAAATGGCAGTTATAGCAATTTTGGCCCCATCTTTAGATATTGAAACTGCTAAATGCTGACATGGTCATAGCTGAGAGTCAACCTCAACACACTTTGAGCATCAGCAGAACATGCAAATGCTTGTGAGATTGCCTATGAAGTTATTTTCAAGGCTTGACCAAATCGACCACGACTTCATTTCTCAACATAAGATGATCTTAGTTTAAGACTCTGGCATGAAAGCCAGCAGCCAATATGTGTTCCTTCAAGGAGTTATAGGCCTTTGACTTGTTGTTTACTGTTTGAAAATGGTTGCCCTTGGTGATCTCAAACTATACCGTGCTTTCACCTCTACACAAAGGGGTTCTTGTCAATACAAAATTACCATCTCACACTTGCTTTTTTTGTCTCATTTCAGCTGAGGTTGAACAGCCAGGGCAATTGATTCAGGGCGTATATCAATATCCCGACCTCTAAATACTCAGCACTTTTAGGCCGAGGCTGCACTTCCGTTCTAATGTGTTGGCTTGAAAGTCGAGCTGGGCCAGGTTGGGTTCCAACATTGGGGCATTCAGATTCCTTTCAGCCTTACATTAAACCATGTATCGGTCTGACATGCCAATCTTAAGATACAGTGTAATTTGCTGTCTGTGCACCAACTGAAGGTTTGGATCAATCCTATCCCGCTGATAAACAGGGTTGACAGAAAAGTGATGTGAGACCACACACTGATATTTTCTTTGCAAAGGAAATGGGAGATGGATTGGAACAACCAAAGAAGCCACACAGAAACAAACAAACCCTCAAAAAAGTTATAATTACATTTTTAAATAGCTGAGTAATAGGGTTTACCTTGAAAAATGATAGCTGTGAAAACTACAGTTGTAATGACATTTAATTTGATTTTAAAGCAAATTTTTTAAGCCTGAATATTAAGGGCTTGGACTCAAGAGGCTGAAATGAGTTTCTTATGTAAAGTTCAGCTAACCTTATAGGGTGAGATGTACACTCATGTGGGGGAGCATGTACAAGAGCCCCTGCTCCTCTGCATCAAAACTGAGGTGGTTCCAGCATGTGATTTGATTGCCCATCTCTGGAAGTGTTTTGGGCATGTCTTTTTGGAAAGAAGGCCTAGAACTTGCTGGAGGTATTTTGTATCCTCACCAGCCTGGGAACACCTTGGGTACACCCAGGAAGCGCTGAAGAGTGACACGGAAAAGAGGAATGTGTGGACTTATCAGCCTGACTTGTTGTCTCCAAAACTTGACCTCGGGTGGATGTATGGATGGATGAATAGATAGACGAACATAACAATTATTCAGTACAAAAAAAAATGTACTAGGAAGAGAAATGTCTTGGCTTCTTACCTTGACCCTACCATGAATAAATGGATAGATAAATGGATGAATGGATGGATGGATGGGTGAAAAGAACACAAATTTAAGAGAAAAAATTGAAATTTTGCCATAGGAAGATGGATGTTTTGGCTTTCACCTCCATTACCCAAACTTAGATAAATGTTTAAAAATTAATGGATGGGTGGATTAATGGATGGACAGTAGAACAAAAACTCAACATAAAAATTTAGAAATTTTGTCTTAGGAAGAGGGATGTCTAGGCTTTTCATCTTGATCTGACTATGAATAAATGAAAGGATGGATGGATGGATGGATAGAAAAAAATTCAGCACAAAAAACTTGAAATTTCGCCATAGTGAGAGGAATGCCTAAGCTTTCACCTCCATGATCCAACCTTCAATAGATGTTTAAAGCTGGATGGATGGATGGATGGATGGATGGATGGATGGATGGATGGACCCAAAAGTAAATCAAAATTGTGGTCAATAACAATATTTATCATTGAAACAAATATCATCAGATGCATTTCTGTAGTAAAGAAAGTGAACTGATCTTTCAGAATAAGGAATCTTTCAGAAGGGGTATTATTCTTCACCTGCACACATGCTTTAGGCCTCAGGCTGGAGGTCCACTTCAATGATCTGATGCACCACTGTGGTCACAGAACATAGATACTATGTTCTTTTCTCCCCTCTGATCTGCTAGTGTTTAGGATAGTAAAGCCAGCTAAGCCCTTAAAGTGGCACTGTAGCCATGAGGGGTTGCACCCCCCAATGTGCTTTGGGAGCCAGGAGCCTTGTTAATTCCACCTCCCACTGTGTGACTCTGTACTATTACAGCCAGGAATCTGGGTCTTTTTAAATGTTATTTTTTTAATTATTACATTCTGATTTGGTTTCCACTTTTTATGTAGTTGAACGGCTTATATCTCTTTTGGAAAAAAAAAATTAAAAAAGGAAAAAGAATAAGTGCATTAACGGGGGATGGGAAAAGTAAGTATTTGCACGTCTTAGCTGCCTTGGCTAGTTATGTCTGAAGTAAGCACAGTGAGGCAAAGAACACCTACTGCTTTGTGCTTTATTTGAAAAGAGAGAGCTTGTGCCAAGAGTTGTCCCCTTTTTTTTTCGACAGGAGAAAAGTTTTCTTTGAAGTAATATGAGACATCAAACTCTCAATGGCATTGACTGAAAAACCTCCCAACATTTGTAGAAGTAAAATCTCAAAACTTTGTTGTATCTGTAACTGAATTGTTGTCTGTCAGTTTAAATTACATGAGTATCTATGGAGCTGCAGGGTCACAGTTATAAGGATGACAGATATAGCAAACAGGATGTAAAAAATTTGAAAAAAAGTACAGTCATATATTGTTGTAAGTTAGCATGTTTGCATGAAGATCACATACAAATTAATACCCAGTTTCCCTGTACAATAATGGGAAAAGGAACATATACCCTCTTTTGATTGTAGGAATTTTTATATCAGGACATTTAAAAAAATATATTCTCTATCGTTTTCCAGGTTCTTTGTAAACTAAAACTAAGTACATCCCATGATTCAACAGCATATAGAACCAACTTTAGCAATAACGCTCAGTAGCTGTTTTCTGTATGACTTGTTCAGTTTCTTACATGGTTCTGGGGTTATTTTGTCTCACTCTTCTTTACAACATTGGGTTTATTGTGTTTCTGCACAGCTCTCCTAAGATCCCGCCACAGCATTTCAATCAGGTTTAGGTATGGACTTTGACTGTACCGCTGCAATACATGGATTATTTTGTTTTTCAGTCATTTAGTTGTAGAGTTTTATTGCTGTGTTTGGGATCATTGTCCCGTTGCACCAGGACCCAGTTTTGTTCAAGTTTCAGCTGTCAGACAGACGTCCTCACATTTGACTTTAGAGTACTTTAATCTACATTGGAGTTCAGGTTCGACTCAATGACTGCAAGTTGCCCAGGTTCTGTGAGTGAAAGCAAGCCTAACTTATCAAATACCGTTCAGGCACATTTCCTCCCACTTCAAGCACTGCTTATAACCCTTTCCAGATTAATGGGAAGCAATGATTGGTTCCCTAAGGTCGTTGTTGATGTCTTTCCCACTTAGCATTGTGTCAACACATCTGTATGCTCCAGAATGGCAAATTGACAAAACCCCTGCTTTTATAGAGGTGGTCAGACTGATGATGATCTGTTAATAAAATGCATTTGACTTTCAACATTCCCTCTTAAATCCTATGGAAGCAGCAAAAGTGAATTTAGTTTTATCGACACACAGCTTTTCCAATTTGGCTTCATTATACACTTTAGGTTAGATTAGAATCATTTTAGAACCTGGTGAAGACCATATCACCTTTACTGATATGTAAAACCCTAGAATGGAAAGAGAGTGACCTTTCTTTTTCCCATGACTGTATGCTTCACTAACACTGAACCAAGTGAACACACGAGAAAGTGTATACACTTATCCACTTTCTTTCCTCAAGGACATGAACAATAGGATGTGAGAGAGAAGGGTGTGAGAAGCGCCGTGGCATATTGCTGCGACTAATTTACCAGCGGCTGGGGGAAGTGCTGAGTGGACACAGCTCGCTGGCTGATTCGGGGCCAGGGCTGGGGCCCCTTGGCGACAGGCAGACACCGCCAAGGAGCTGAGGCAGCAAAAAAGTGTACCACACACAAACAGCTAAACACACACATTCACATGTACCCACCTTTGCTTTCACACTCTTGTCTTTCACTTTCTTATCAAGGAAAAGCGGTCGCATGTCAAGGATATGCCACCCTCAGGTGCCAGGTGGAGCTCCTGTCGATGAGTGTACTTCTCTTTTGTTTGTTGTTGTTCTCTTTTTTTTATTATTTGGATTTGGCATCTGTCGTCTTGCTCCTTGAGCATGTCCATGCTGTGTCCCCCTCAATGACAAGGGCATCCCATAGTGCCAGATGGACCTCCCACCCAGCCAACCTACATTCTTTTTTTTTTTTATAAAAGTTGATCTTGTCACAGTTTTGAAAAGCAAGCGCCATTCCCCCCCCAAGAACACAGAACAATTACAATGTGGTCATGCTGTGCATATTCACTGAAGATAAGTATTTATGGTAATAAATTCTTTAAAAATCAAATATAAAGTGTTCAGCTAAAACGTTAAAACCACCTGATTCATAGTGTGCAGGACTACATTGTGCCACCTATTGAGCTTTGTCACAAAAATGTATAGACAAAATTGACAAGTTTTGTCACATCACTGTTTAACAGTTAAACAGTTTAATGTGAAAATGCATATTTTTTAAAGTGTAGTTTTGTGGATAGTTTATGAACATTAAACAACTTACCTATTGTATAAAGACCTCTTTGAACTACCCTAATTTGGAAAAAATAGTTTATTTCTAGCCTAATTGATAAGCTAATGGCTGGTCTGAAAGTGGCCAATCTAAAGAGGTTTGCTGCCATCTGTAAACAACGTTAGTCTCAAAAATTTCATTTAGGTTAATGTGAACACTGTTTTATGAAATTTTGCACCTATCAGTTTCACAGTAAATGGTTATTTACAAGGAATCTATTTCTAAGTCACAAATAGCATTTTTGTGCTGGCTAATGTTAATGTGGCAGCCATCTTAAACTGAAGACACTCCAAAAGATGATCATTTGTAGATGCACATCCATTGCTAACAATCATACTGTGGCAGAACAGATGACAACACCCAAATTGACCTCTGCCATCCAAGATATATTTGTCATTAAGGTGTGTGTGTATGGTCAAAAAATGTTTTGATGTGTGGTGTCAAAGTAACATCTGCAGAAATGGCAGGACCTCATGTTTCCCAGCAGATCTTTGCCCAGAGCCATTATGTTGCCGTGTCTTCAAATAAATGATGTTGTTAACGTGATGTAATCCAAAACATTATTCATCAGACCGGGCCACTCAACTTCACTGCCCCAGGGTCTAGTGACTCTCACATGACCTTTGTGAGTATGTTCACAATGTTGAAACAGTGCTTCTCTCCACAAAGGGACAAACACAAACAAAAAAGATTCAGATTTCCTTGTAAAATTACAACCACCCACACTATTATAAATCTATGACCCATTTAGGATGTATTCTGCCTGGTGTACAAACTTTGCTTAACTTGTGGTCATGTTTAAAAGGTGCAAGTCTTTATCACGTATAGTCAGATACAACTGCAGACAGCAGGTCCCTATTTACTGTCCACTTGTATTTGTAGCTTTTAGAACTTTAAGTTAGGCTGCCTGATGTGTATAACAACATAATCAGAGTTAAGCATGTCCCCCGTCACTGCCGATGATGGGGCAAGTGAGTAAGCGACTTGCAGTCATTGACTCATGGGTTAGAAGATTTTCACTTATCATTGAATGGGAACAGAGGTCATCAAGAACATGTGCTAAAAGGCCAAAACGTGTCTAAGCTGACAGTGCAGAGAACAGTCTGTCAGTAGCCACATTTCTGGTAACTACGGCCTTTATTCTATTTCGGTTTCTGCTGTCATAAACATATGGCATTTGCCTCTGTTTTTATTTTTGAAGAAGTTTTTGTTGTTGTGCCCAAATTTGATAAATATCCTTAGGCAGAGCAAATTAAAGAAAAATTAAGCTATACAGACAAGACAAAGTGACAAGAATGCACAGAGCCTGTAACTGAATAGGCTGAATATGTACAGCAACGTCGGCACACTGAATCAGCACCATGGACAGTGACAGCTTGTTAGGACTGTGTGTCGAGCATCTTAGTGGGAAAATTATGAGTTTTTGTTACATTTTGAAAGTAAAACATGTCACTATCAAAAAAGCTGTCAACAAATTGCTGAAATATTTACTTAATTTACATTAAAAAATCCTCAAAGAAATACACTGGGATCTCTTCAGTTCCATCAGAAACCTTGTTTTTTCTAAAATCTAGGTCAGATCATTTGCTCTATTTTTATCTTTTATCTGTTTTACCTTTTAACTACTGTGTTTTTTTATGTTTAGATACTCATTTGCTTTCTTTGCGATTTAGTTACAGTTAAGCTAATTTTTTACTGTTTTGCTATGTTTAGCTTTTAGCTACTGCTTTGCTATATTAAAGTTTGAGCTACTGCTTTGCTAACTTGACTAGATAGGTAGGATTTTGTACATTTTAGCTTTTAACTTATGTTTGGCTAAGTTTAGATTTTAGTTATTTTGCTCATTTTAATTTCCTTCTGCCTGTTTTCACAATTTAGTTTCAGCTTCTTTTTAGCAAGGTTGTTCAGCATTCTCTGCATTTCTGTAGAAAATACATGTTTCTCTGGTTTCATCTTGTTATGCTGTGCATGTTAACGCTGTTTACTTTCAGCAGCAATAAACACTGGTAACAAACTCAAAATCAAACATGTTATTTTGCAAATATCTGGAGAATGAATCTGGGTCAACAAATGTTTTGTATGTTTCCAGAACATTAATTCATATCAGAAGTGGACGTATAACAGAGGAGAAAATAAAAATGTTACCTTTTGTAAGATACTGCATTAGAGTGTTTATATGGGTTGCTCTTTTAAAAAGATCTACAAAGTCAGAGTCTGGTTTAATGTCAGTTCTGCTGTACAGATTGGACATATGGGATGGGGGTTGGCAAGGGGATGGAGGGGGGAGGGGACAGAACAGAGTTCAGCTTCCTGACAGGCTGGTGGATGAGGCTGTTCTGGGCTCTGGAACCTCTTACACAGTAAAAAAGGGGTTTGCGAGTCTGTTATTTTAACTTAACATTCTAGCAGTTCGAAAAAATATTTGGGAATATTATGGGAAAATAACTACAGACGTAATGTTAAAATAAAAATCCCATGTCCCACTAAGTTATTAAGGCAGCTTGACTTGAGAGGTCAGTCAGACTGTTGGGTAGATTCAAGGCCGAATCAAATTCCATCCCTACATTTTACACATTTACAATAGAGGGCGGTGGGGTGTCCCAGTCATTTCTGTGATGTAAAGGAAGGTGAATGGGGCAGGAATTTCTAGCCCTTAAAAACTAAAATTTTAAGGGCTACACCTTCAATAAAGCAATATGAATAATATTAATATGAATATATTATTCGTACAAAGAGAATTGTAATGTTAAGTTTGATATGTATTATGATGGCATGAATATAGAAAACATGGGTACAAAATTCTCTATTTTAAAAAAGTGATTGTCTCAACAAACATTGTAATGTGTAACTGCTGATTTCACTGAAATGAGTTTGGCAATAGTTTGACCTCCTCTGGTAACTTTAAACTGCAGGGTTATGGGGAGAAGCAAGGGTAGGTATACAGTAGGGGTATGAGTTACCACTAAGATATGAGATTCAGTCTGTTTGTGATTTGTAATCACACCTGCCTTTGTCTTTATTACTTATTTTTCCAGTTGGTAAGGGTGGTTTTCCATCACATGCTAACTTGGAATAGATGCTTTCAATTGATGTGTTGTT
This sequence comes from Kryptolebias marmoratus, assembly GCF_001649575.2. Taxonomy (NCBI): domain Eukaryota; kingdom Metazoa; phylum Chordata; class Actinopteri; order Cyprinodontiformes; family Rivulidae; genus Kryptolebias; species Kryptolebias marmoratus. The sequence continues at coordinate 11,923,356 of NC_051436.1, forward strand.
TGACATGTTGGAAGACAAACAACAGACTCATGTGTTGCCCATACAACACTCGTTCTTGTATTGACCCAAAAGGACAAGTTTCTGTGCTATTCTGAGCCATGGAAATCAAGGACAAAGAGATGAGAAGAGCTCTTCACTGTTTACTGACCATTATTGACCAGGAAACAACAGAATCATCAAGAGAAAGGTGATCCTTGTGGTTGTTAAGAATCGTATAGGAAGATTTTTGAAATCCAAGCCAACATTATGTATGCATGTGCTCTGATCACTTCATATCAGATTAGTCGGTTACTGTTACGTTTCCTAAAGGTAGCTTACATTGTCAAAGTAAAAAGTTGTGGATAGTTATTATTTCATCCCCTAGCTGGTACTCAAGCTAATCCTGATGATTTTAATGAAGGTATTGTTTCTAAAGAATGAAAGGTTGGCACCCTACGTTCAATGTTTAATGTGGGATGTCAAACTATACCTAAATTGCTTCAGTGGATCATAAATCTATAAAAAATGGTCTCACACTGTTAAAATAATCCATGTAATCACTGTAAGCTGGTAACAGAACATGTCTATGAGAGATGTACTGTGAGTTTATTTGATTTAGCAGTTCAAAAACATATGCTTTCAGTAAAGAGTCCAAATTTGAATTAAACTCTCACCTTGGCATCTGTGCATCTCTACTTTGGTTATTTTCACATGAGTTGAGTTGTGACAGATTTATGACTGATTTCTTCAAATACAAGAACTGATGAAATGTGCAACACTTGTCAGTGAAAATGATCCTAACTCCAGAGCCGACACATTTTGTTTATTCATCATACCATTGTGTTGATGTCTAAACGTTTGTCATGTTGTAGCAATTGTGATGTTTGCTTCTCTTGGCATCATGTCAGCCCAACCCGTTAATTTTTTGCCTTTATCTTCTCAGTGCCGCATCCTGCTGAGCTGGCAATAGCAGCCAATCACTGACCACAGAGACCTTACATGCTAATCATCTGTTTGAACTGTGGTGACACATGGTGCTTTGTACATCATTTTGGGTCACATATGAATTTATGTCTGAAATTGTTTCTCCTGCTGTGTGGCAGCAATAAATTAATTTGAGGTAGCAGATTCCCGCTGTCTCAGTTAGAATAAACCCCACGGAGGACAAACATAAAAGAATCAGTGCTGGTGGATTACTCCTACGGTAAGTTAATGACTCGTTAAAAGGCATAGTTTCAGGACAAAACGTTCTGTTCTGTTCAGTGGAAGGAATCCCACGGATCGTGCCTCGCAAAGGTGAGCGATGAAGATCCATGAGCAACACACACGAAAGAGTGGAAATGGGTGCCAGGAGCCTGCCCCGAGCGTTGCTTGTCCAAAAGTAGCAGCCTCTTCCTTCAGGGGCACATGGAAGATTTCTGATCTCTGCCCCCCACCTTGAACCTTCAGCTTGTACAAACCAATAATTGCTCTCTGGGGCGGCAAGATAATTTTTTGTTCTTTTTTTGTTAAGTGGACCACCTCAGTCTACTCAGAACTTTCTCATCTTCACTAGCAAAGGTCCTTTTGTTGGGCACAGTGCTCAAATGATTTCCGAGGCAATTAAATGACAGGAAATAGAGACTTTGACAAAGTCACATTGAAAACTTAAAACTTCTCCTGGGTCCAAGTTATCTTGTCCAGAAAGTTAGAATTAAAACTCTCATATTTAGGCATCAATTATGTTACATAAATGTGCTATTACAATATCTTAATGCAAGTTAATTTATACATGTACAAGTAAAGGCTGCATGAATCCTGGCGAGCTGAATGGAAAGCAACATCTGCTTTGATTCTTGAGGATTTTTTGCTTTGCATCTGTAGAGCAAAATGACAAGCAATATTCAAGAATTAAAGCAAAAATCCAGGTGCCTTTCATTTAAAATGCTGGGATCACCATGTCCTAAATGAGAGAGATTCTACACCAGTTTATCTCAGTTGGTAATAATATTTTGGTAGAGGAAACTATATTTTAGGATCATATATTATATCTATTATCACCAATGTTTTTGTACTATAGTAATTTTATTCAAAAATCTAAAGATCATTTCCTCATGAAAAGTTAACAAAATAAAAGTGAACAACAAAATCTTTTCATATGAAAAAATATATATATATATATATAATATTTTGCTACAACTTTCTATGGTGGAGTATCTTCTCATTTTAAAATCTAACTAAAGAAGCCTGAGGCACAGCTCTTTTTCTTTAGGTAAACTTAATGCCTAATGCTCAACAAAAATAAAATTATCAAAATTTAAGTTACCAATAAACAGCTAGCTATTTACACATATAGAGACATAGTTAGGTAGCTAGCTAGGTAGATAGATTTCAAAGTTACTCTCATTGAGTTCCTTTGCTATAGTTAAAGCAGCAGTAAATGTCTGCTGTAAAGACAAAGAAAAAGTGATTTTTTTTTTGTCACAATGCTTATAAAAAAATCTGTCATGTAATTGCACCGGCCTTTTTCAGAAGCAGACAGCTATATCAGTGAAAAGGACAGTTTGGCCTGACATCATCGGACACATATTCTTTTTGACAATTCTGCAACATATAGTAAAAACATGTCTGTAAATTCTATTTCACCTTAACAATAAATAAACTTTAGGTCTGCCTATAACAGTCTATTTGAGCAAACTCCCCATCGTTTTCTGTTGGAGTCATTGGCTATGTAAAATCACAAACCTCACATAAATCAAACATCATAAAGCAGCACTTGTTAGTCACCAACTGTCACCCCAAGGATCAGCCCTGAGGGGAAGCAGCTCAGCAACATTTGACAAAGCACATTTTTACCCCAACGCACATTTCACAATATGAGCCACAGTTGTCTAACATGAAAATCAGCAGGATTGTTTGGTTGAATCTGAAAATAATTGGTTCACACTTACACAATGACCTACTGGAAAGTGGCCCCGTCAGCCAGTTTCAGCTGTGCCCCCCCCCACCCACCTCCCTCCCGTGGGATCTTTTTTGGAGTAAGCATCATGCCCTAAACCCTCAAGCAAAGCATCTTAACCTTTTCCTCTGTGGAACAAGGCTGCTGCTGAATGCACAAAAGAGGCTTGACATTAAGGAAACTGAAACTGCCAGTTTCGAAGGGAAACAAGGTGATGTGGTATAAAGACTTTTAGCCAAGAAGCACATCAGCAGATGTTCTTAAAGTGTAGAGTCCAGAACCTTAGAGGTCGGGATAATTTCACAGCTCCACCACTGTCTTTTTCACTCCGGATAGAAAAGGTTAGATCCCCGCTGTGAGAGAGCAGTTGACTGTAAGCAATAAACAACTTTCTTCCTTACTGCAATATATAGTGCAATGACAAGTGGTGGTAATATTAGGTGGGTCAGCTAACAAATACATAAATACATTATAAAGTCACAATGATATTGTGTCATATATATATATATATATATATATATATATATATATATATATATATATATATATATATATATGCTTCATTATATCATTATATCATTATTCATTATATCTGAATGTGTCATTCAGTTTAGAAATACCGGAATCTACAACTGTCAGGAAAGTGGCAATCCATAAATTCAGAATTCAAATATTAAAATATAAAGAATCATATTACAACTTTTAATTTGAAGAATTTACATATAAGATACATAAATACACACATACAAAACAGTCTGGTTCAGATTTGCTGCTATGTTCGGGATCATTGTCTTGGACAAACCAGTTTGGGCCAAGTTTCAACTGTCGATCAGTTGACCTCCTTTGACTCTGAAATACTTTGGTATACAGACAAGTCTGGGGTTGGTTAAATGATTGCAAGGTGCTGCAGAACAAGTCTATATCATCAGACTTGCACCAGAAGTTCGATGATATGTACACCGGGATACTTTGTGTTGAAACTTCTGAAACTCCATATTTGTCGTACTTGTTAAAGGACTGCGTCCAGCAGTGGGATGCTTTGTTTAGTTGTACCTCTGCAAACATTTTACAAGCCACACTTACCATTTTCCCTCTTTTTTTATACACACAATGTTCATTTAGCAGGCAAACAGAAGCCTTTGGAGTCAGATGTTGCTCCTAGTTCTTATCTGCATCATCTAACCTCATGGATAACCCTGCTGGGATTCCTGGGAAGATTGGCAGCTACCTTTTGCTTTACTTTTAAATTAATTTTGCTGTGAAATGATAAACTTCAAAAGGTTTAAAAACGACCTTACAACTTTTCTCAGACTATTGGGCCACAGCGATTGCATCTCCTAGATCAGTGCAAATGTATTTTCTAAATAACACCATGAGAATAAACACCAGAAGATTCAAAGGAGCAAATCTACCAAAGACCTTCTTTTATTAGGCAGGACTGCTAGGTGTTGCCAATAAAATACTTCTGGTCAAAATGTATGTTTTCTACAAGCTTTGAAATAGGTCCTCCAGCAGGCTGAATTTATAGGAACTTAGAATTAATGTTCCATTTGTCATTGACAGAATTTCTAAAAATGCACATCTTCCCATGCAACTAATATATTTAGAAATCAGACTGATTCCAGCAACTGATTACATATTGCACCCTTGACTCCTTAGCTTGGCTATATTAGCAAGTAAACAGTCATTAATATCTAGATAGATGACCAACAAAAAACAAAAAAGATCATCTTAATAAAGGCTTCTATGTTCTCGGTGGTTCAGATCTTTTGAAACGGGGTCCTGTTGAAAAGTTATGAATAATTAACTTCTCATCTGTGTTAGATAACTCTTTGAAAGGCCTTAGGCTGGAAAAGTCAGATTTAATTCTGACTGTGTTAACAAGCTAACAGTGAGCTCAGGGTACCCCATGTTGATTTCTGCCATCCTAAAATAATTCCAATTTCTAGAATCTTACACCACCTTTGTCCTTACATTACATGATTATTTTGCAAGAAATATGAAATGAGGATATAAAGTGCTACAGCAGAAGACAGCAGTAGCACTGTCCCTGCTGCTACTTGAAGTGCCAAGGCTAGCTACTGCTCCTATTTGTGCTTGCAAATAAACATTGGATTCCACGTAAATAACTGTGTAACAGGGAGCTGAGTGATGTAAGCATTGATAAAGTAGCTTTTGTATGAACTACTTTAAATTTCTTTAAAGAGGTTTTCCAAAGAACTTTGTCAAACAAGAAAGATAACAATGAATCAAAACCTTTCCACAAAACTCCACTGTAAAAGATCTGAACTATTGTTTTAGCGTCAATAGTTAATTACTCTCTTTTAGTCCAAGAGAGTCTAAAAAAAATGTTGGAACTGCAGTGGTTGATTTATGGGTGCAACATAAATGCTGATCATTTTTATTTGTTTAAGCCAACAAAGCAACTTTTATTAATAGATCCAGAAGTTTTAAAATGCTAACTAAACATTTCAGCTAATAAGTTACTACCATATGTTGTTTTCCGGCATCATTAAAGGTGATACCAGATCAGTCCCCTTTGGTCGTGCATAAGTTAGATATACATAATTATACAATGCTATAATGACTCCACCATATAACACCATGGGATAGGAAAGCATCTGGACTTTCATTTTTGTGACTTGGTCAGCTTCTCTTTAATATACTGGTCAGCTATTTCAGTAAGATTCCAAACAGATTCTCATTAATGAGAACGTAATCCACAGTGTTCTTTAAAACACATTGTATATATAAAAAAACACTTGTGAGAACCACACAGACACATGAAAGCAACAACAAGAAGACGAAAAACAAGCACCAGGTTGTGTATAGCCACTCAAACATGCACACACTAGAGTACATTGGTTATCCTGCTCACACAGGAATGTGCTCAGTGGAACACTTTGAACCATACAGCATCATTAGCGTGCTAGGTTGCCAGAGGCTATGGGAAAGGGCTACCGCACACAGCTCGAGCAGCTCACAGTGTCTTCTGCAAAAGCCCATGAGGTTCATTATGAAAACACGAGCTCCAGTTGCCGGCACATTGTGAACCGGAGGGAAGTCATCACGGCCATGATTCAACGTCCTGTATCCTTTACTCAAAAGCTTTTTCTTCCTCTTTCTTCCTTGAGCTCATTTTACAAATTCCAAGGTAGATTCTCGAGGCACTTTGTCATTATCTCAAAGAGGAAGATGCCACTGGAAATAAGCAAAACTGACACAGTGTTTTAAATTGGTATTTGCCCTCTAGCAATGCATGGAGAATGATTTATACACAGGAACTGACACAGAGGTGAATTTTAATGCGGATAACTGCAAATATCTACACTACAAAAACAGTCCTCTAGCATCCGTGGGCTTTGGGTCTCCATCTTTTCATGCCGATAGCTTGCTCCAACACACGGATAATATTACAGAGAAATATCATTATCTGAAGGCACTTGCTGACCTTGACAGGGCATAAAGTACAGTTTCACACGTCTCGTCTTCCCAACAGGAGAACAGAGCAGTGAGAACAAACACATTGCCTAATCCGTGCTGAAGTCAGCGCTCTCGAGAGATGAAACACAAAAGCCCCCCCCC